>NW_006799947.1:1868938-1977908 GCF_000485575.1 Poecilia formosa | reverse complement strand
GTTTTCCTCCCTCGTCTTTAAAAATGTGGGAGCCTACGTGTTGAAGTGCCTGTGCTTGTGGGGGTTTTTTCTGCTCATACTTTTGCTTCGTTCTGTCCAGGTACAGTATGTCATACAAGGTTACCACAAACGGAGGGAGTACATCGCTGCTTTTCTCAGCCACTTCGGAATGTGAGTCGGTTTTCCACATCTGCATCAGAACTCAATAATGAATACAAAACCATGTAAACAGTGTGGCGTGTTTCAGGGGGGTGGTGGAGTACGACGCAGAGGGATTCACTAAACTCACTCTACTCCTCATGTGGAAAGACTTCTGCTTCCTAGTTCACGGTAGGAGGCTCAAGCACAAACTGAATGATTGTGTTCAGCTAGATTTTCCCTAAGATTAATCTATTTATTTATTTTTTTCTCTGCACCTTGTAGTGGATCTCCCGCTGTACTTCCCCAGGGATCAGCCCACCCTCACCTTCCAGTCTGTGTACCACTTCACCAACAGCGGTCAGCTCTATTCTCAGGTGCAGACGTCGTATCCCTACAGCCCACGTTGGGATGGCAACGAGATGGCCAAAAGGGCAAAGTATGAAACACCTGCTGCGTATAGGTCCTACTGTAAGTGCTACTTATTGTGATTTGAAAGAACAAGCCTAAAACTTCAACCTTGATCTTTCTTTCAGAGCCTACTTCAAGAGCTTCATCCCTCAGTTCCAGGAGGGAGCCTTCGCCAATGGCAAACTGTAGCTCTCGTCTCGCTTTGACATTTGCTGGAGTGTGTCACTGTTTGTGCTCTGGTGTACTTTTTTTTTTTTTTTTTTTTTGCAAAGACTTTGAATCCTGCATTTTTATTTTTCACTGAAGCTGATGGGAGAAGCCACTTTTTTTTTTTTTGTAGAACTTTGTTTTCTAGGCGTCATGAAGATTCATCATAAGGGTTGACAGCAGAGTAAAAACGCCATCATTCTTGAAGCTCTGACAGAAAATTAACTTGACAGCTTGTGTTGCGCTATTTCTTACAATGAATATTGTTTTATGTATGACGTCCGGAAACTCCGTGCACAAATTTGCTTTAAAAGGAGCTGAAAGAACAAGCTTTGTTTACTCGCTTTCATCATATTGTTGTCAAGTTGTGCACAGCTGCTGATGTTAAAATACTTTAAAGCTTTTCTTATTCACTTGAATGTTTCCTGTCTTAAATGATCGGTGAAGACTTTTACTGACATGTCGACAATACTGAGTTATTTCCAAAAATGTTACTCCAAAATTTTCTTTCAGTAAAGTACTTTTCTCCTGACTGCTATTGTTTATTCGTGTGTGTGTGTGTGTGTGTGTGTGTGTCTGTGTGTCTATGTGTGTGTGTGTAAAGTATTTTTTTAGAACCTGCTCATCATCTGCTAGAAGCTAATGTAGTATTGTGGCTCCCATAAATATATGTCAGCAGGATGCTGCCTAGAGTTATTTTGGTTTGATCATATTTCCTGTTCTGAGAATTAAGTGTGCCAATCAGAAATCAGAATGACATGAAATGTAGCATGCACAATTAAAATATGATTTATTATCTGGTTAATTTGTCAAATAGCACCGCATTTACCAGGAGGAATAAACTGATGCATGATTGTAAAGGACATGCGGATAGAAATAGTTTCCACATGGTGGCTCACACTGAAAACACACCAACAGAAATGTAACCTAACACCAAGGTGTAAAGCTTAAACCCGGCTGTAATTCTGAGCTCGTTTACTGTGCAAAAAAAATAAAAAAATACATAAACATTGAACAAGTAGATGCTGTACGTCAGCTGAAAAAAAAATAGCTAGCGAATGTCTTCTGGTTAAAGCTGCAGTGAAAAAGGAGTTCATGCAAATGAGTTAAAAACAATGCCACAGTAACACAAGAGTTATGTGCACAAATTACCTAAGCGATGTTTCATCATAATGCGCCTTTCTTGCAAACACTTTTCCAACTAATGTATTTAAAAAAATAAATAAATAAATAAATCTATAACCTCAGAAAGCAGTTTGCCTGCATCAGGACGACAGCGTTCCTGTAATCTGGAGACAGGAAGGTAAGAATGTGTGTGTGGGGGTGTGTGTGTGCATGCTCACTTGTTTGCATCATTAAATATTCGGGGTCCTTCCTGGCCAGAGGCGCAGCCCGTCGCTATATTTATTGTCTGTAAAGCAGCAACTGTCAGGTCTAATTGAGAACTATAGGCTGAATGTATCTGGGGCATTTAATAGCATCAACTCTCTAAATAAAGTAATTTAAAAAAAAAAAAAAAGCAAAGAATATTTTTCAATGCCCCACTCCGCATTTGTCGCTCTAACCTTTCCCGACCTGCTTTCGAAACATCTCGTCTGTCAGCCGCAGGATAAGATGCTTTTATTTTGAGGGGAGGGAGGAGGGGCGGTGGGGGTCAGCTTATTTAACAAGCTCAAGAAAAGTATAGTTGGAGATGACAGCGGGCTCCAGGCGTCACGACCCTGAGCTCAAAAAAAAAGGTAACGATTGATTTTTATTCATTTTTTTAATTTATTTTCCCTTTTTCTCCCGCTAAGAGTTTAACCGAGTGTTTAAAAGCGCAGTCACTGATTCACGAGCTTAAATGGAGATTACAACACCACAGAAGGTAAAGTTCACCAACCCGAGAGTGTCAATTAGGGAAAGCATTCCCTCCTGAAGTTTTCCTTCAGTTGCTGACGTTGACCCAAGCTGACATAAGCCCTTTAAATAACTCAAACAATTCCCTCCAAAGTGGCCTCAACTGAGTTGCAGTCACATCTAGTTAGCCTCCCGCCTAAAGACACGTCTGCACCTAAACGCGGCTCACCTTAACACGCTTTTAGACATCTTAACGTGGATTTATCCAGCGTTAATGATCCTGTGAAGGTACCTTTTGAAGATGTATTTCTCAGCCCTCTGAATCACAGTTCAGAGGTCTGCCAACCCTCACAGCTAATTCTCCAAATCCGCTAATCCGACCGTCTTCAGCTGCAGTCAGATGGAATAATTAGACTGGAAATTTTAGTGGGGAATCTTCGGACACATGGTGATCCAACTGATGAGACTGTGGGATTTTTTTTTTTTTTTTTTGCATGAAACTGACTGGACTCCCAAACGTAAATTCAGTTGTCATATTTTCCTTAAGGAGTTTCACCTTTGTTCAGAAAAAGGTGTCCTGGAAGCATGAATATTTACATTAGGTTGGCTAAGTGGTGACAAACCCCTAAGCATGACGCTCGCAGGCGCTAAGGACCTGCCAGCCTTAAGGGAATGACAAGTGTGCAAAACAGGATCACTCAAAAGCCCAGCAACTCTCAGCTTCACCCTTCCCACTTCATCCCAGAAAGTCAGCGGAGTCACGGGAAACTTTTGAGAAACACAAACATACAACATGAGTGACTGTGAAAGTGACTGAAAATCCTGAATCATCCCCCCTTGCGAGATGACAAACGGCCGCGAGAGTGAGCTAATCTGAGGGAGACGAGAAACGTCCAAAAGGCCCCGAATGTGTCAGCGAAGGTGGACGTGCGCCCAAATGGAGTTTACTTCCCCTCTCGTGTCACTGCGCGCCGACTCTTGTCGATCTGTCGTTCTTCCCCAGCGTCGTTCTTCCTTTCTGCAACGTTTCCACCCGTAGAAAAGACAGACTGCTGAGTGCCTTGCATCTCCAAATTCAGAGCAGCGCGCTGAAAGTTTCCCCCGTTTCTCGC
This sequence comes from Poecilia formosa, assembly GCF_000485575.1. NCBI lineage: Eukaryota > Metazoa > Chordata > Actinopteri > Cyprinodontiformes > Poeciliidae > Poecilia > Poecilia formosa. The sequence continues at coordinate 1,974,201 of NW_006799947.1, read as the reverse complement.
GGCTCGCTCCTGATCTCCAGCATGTTTCGAAAAGGGAAGGGTGGATTTCAGGAGCCGTGTGCGGCATTTGCAGAGAGCAGTGTAGGGTTGTTGATGCAAGCCGTGTTGGGGATGATGGAGCTGAAAGGCTTAACTAATTTTGGAAAGAGAGCAGGAGGGGGAGAGTGGAGGGAGGATTTTGAGGCCTTTGTTGCAGCCTGTTTGATCTAGGAATTCAGGAAAAAAAAGAATTACTCCTTCCTCACTCTACTTTTTTATTTATTTATTTATTTTTACCAAACTTGAGGAAATGCTGCAGTCCCGTGTCAAACACCTCTCCCTGCTCAAACCTTTGGTTAATAACTGGATCCAGTTAAACCCTGCTTGTTAATTGCTAATTACTCCTCATACACCAGACGCCAGGAGAGCGTAGCTAAGCTGATCAGATGAGTCTTCGCCCAGGAGCTTTTAGGTTTTCCCGTTTTGTCTCGTTTTACTGGAAGGAGCTTGTTTTCGATGGCCCCTGACAAGATAAAGAGAGATTTTCTTCAAACTGGGGAGGGGACTCTCTTTATTCCACCCCCTGTGGGTGCGATCATTGACACTTGGTTTAAACCTTAACTAAAGCACTTCCCGCAGGTGTTTGATTTTCTCTGGAATATGGCTCCTCAAGCGAGCTGCTTGGCTTCGCTTAAGTGTCACAGAAGAAGACAATTTTAGTGAAAAATACGGAAACCGGCACAATGTGTTTCCTCTGCAGACTCTTACTCAAGACACACTTCTTTGCTAGAAGATTTGGATTGGATATGCACATCTAAGCAGATGATTTTGTGAAATTAGGTTTAAGATCTTTGATGAGCTTGAAGCATTTATACGCTCTAATTTTCAGGGCCAGAAACAATCGACGTGTTCCACATTTTGAGTAATGGCGAATCCAAATTTGAGCACTATTTTGTTTAAGAAGATCTAAGCGAAATCGAGCACAAAGGCAAATGAAATAATACATGAGAATTCACATCCTTTTTTATCACACAAATGTTTCTCAGGTGCATCTGGTTTCCATGTGACGTTCTCTGAACAGACCTAAACGATCCTGGCTCTGCCCAGTTTGACAGAGCTTTATCTGAGGATGTGCAAAAGAAGAAAATACCCAAAACAAATATTCCAAGCGTGTAAAAATGTCAGCAAGACTTGACTTGAGACTGACAGCAACAAACGGTGATTTAAGATAATTCCGTCAAAGGTGTGAAAACATTTAGTGCACCTTTTTCTAAGAACCAGTTTTTTCTTTGTCATTTATTTATAGATGATATTTATAGATCTCAAGTCTGTTTCCAAAAAGGTCTTTAACGTTACAAATAGTGGAACAAGTAAAGGTGTTTATAGATGCATTCTGGTGGTACTGTACATCATGTGGATGTGTGTATGGATGGGTGAATCACTTTCCGTGGCGTATCGTGCTTTGGAGTCCTCGGACTTGGAAAAGCGGCGTACAAATTCAGGCCATTTACCATTTTACTCCCCCTACTCTGTGGCCTCCTTCTCCCATCTCTCCCTTCCTCAGCCCCCACCTCCCCCCCGCCTACCTGGGGATCTGTCAGTCTGGATCTCGGCACTGTCGGTTCAGCCTGTCAGGCTGAGGGACGCGTTCCGATCAGCCGTGGACACTGATAGACCTGTCAGGTGGGATGACAGCTGCAAGTGAAGACGCGCGCAGACAGGTACATGTAATGTGACAAGACTCCCCGCTTCCCTTCCTCCTCCCCAGCCACCTCCTCCCTTGGAAAAATAAATACCCATAAGTTGGGAGAGTGCAGAAAGGATGAGGATGTTTCCTGACGAGTTAAGGGAAAGTTGTTTTTTTTTTTTTAGTTTGAGACTGACAAAATGTGATGCCGCCACGTGACGAATCGCTGATTTGCACAAAGTGAGTATCCAAAAATGAGTCGTTAGCAAGTTCAGTTATTGGAGGGCTATTGCTCTTTACTCAGCGGATAGATTGTGTCACCAAGAAGAAATATTTCGTCATCAGACTTTACATTTAGTTTTTTTATTATTATTATTATTATTTAATTTTCCAGCACTGCCCTTTGCTTTGCTCCTTTACCATTTGAAGTGGAAATATTCTTGTTTACTTCTGAGGGTGATCTTTACATGTTTCGATGGGATGATTCCAAACAAAGTTCCCAGCATTATCTTCTGAGTTAGTGCAGATAGGATTCAGGCAATCATGCAAAAACCTTGTTTTCATCTATTCCAAGAATGGTGTTGCATGTTCTCAAGCTTCAGGAAATTCCTAGAATGGAGATTTTCTTCAGAGGATAAAGATGACCTCCATTGCGCATGGCGGTTGATGGACAGTTTGTTAAGAAAGAGGGTGACTGGAAGGCAGCCATGTTAGTCAAAAACATAAAATAAAATAAATAAAAAAAGATGCATGAAATGCAGAGTCCCTGAAGGTGGAGGGTGGGCAGCTGAGCCGTTTACAGAGCACAGCTTTGAGCTGACCTGCAGGAAACAACCACCACTTCGTCCCTCTAATGTTTATCCCTTGTATAACAGGATGGATTATTTACAGTTGCAACTATGCAGCACATAAAGCCGCAAGTGAGAGACTGCCGTCTCGTCTTATGACTATCTCCATAGCAACACCTCCGATTCCAGCTGGACGTACTGGAGTGCTGCCTTCTGACCATCCTTCCATCTAAATGACAAAGGAAAGGATCTATCTGTCGCCACTTCCAGTTTTAAACCTTATGTAGTAATGTAGGGAGACTATCTGTGAGTACAACCTTTGGTTACCTTGGAGACGAAACGTGGGCAAGAGGTTGCACTGACCTCTTAGGCAGCTGATAATGGTTGGCTTTTTTCTTTCAAATATATTTTTTTGTGTGTTTGCCTACAAATTACCCCATTTGTCATATCCTTTCTCAAGCGATTTCTGCCCAAGAAGAAAAGCAGACGACTGGATGGAGAGCGTCATTATCCACAGTGAAATGAGTCTACAGATATGAGCTGCAAGGTCAGCCAGAGAGGAAGACAGCGTTACATGTGAAGCAAAATAAAATGCCACAGATTGCAAATACACTCAGAGCTGTGTCACGATGAAACTACAGTAAAGATGAACAATTTGGCCACATGGACCATTGGTACATTTGAAGAATAAAAGAAGCTTGCAAGCCTAAGTCCACCGTCCCAACGGTGAGTGTTTTACTGGTTGACATGCAAAGGAAATATTTTGTCAATCATTATGCGAACCTAGTGGAAGGATAGCAAAATGTTTGAATTAAGTTTTGGTTTTAAAAAGAATAACTTCAAGATTTTAGTCTAATTTTAATGTGAGACACTGTAAAAACGATCGTGTGCCTCGGTACATGGTGCAAGTATCTGGTTTTAACTGCATGTAATAAAGAAACATTATTTAACTGGGAACATTCTGTTTGAATCCAACTATTTTTTTTTTTTTTTTGAACATGGCTACTTTTAATTAAAACTTTAAATCAGAATGAATTTCCATCAGATTGTTACAGGTGCAGCCTGTGCTCTTCTATAACTAAAAACAGCAGAGCAAGTCGTCATCCCCTCCATTTTGGCATCCATGTATATCCATGTGTTTATGCAGCAGATGGATTGAAATACTCTATTATAATGAAGCACGGGTACTTTCTGATAAGCGGCAGCACAATCCTCAGACAACTAGCATCTCTGAAGGAGGCAGGTTTGAGAATCTTGAAGGATTTAACACAATGTTCAGAACAGAGAAGTGTGTAGTAGTGCGGACAAAAGTTGGTGTGTGTTTGCGTGTGCGTGCGTTATGGGTGGGGACAAAAACAGGCCTGAGAGCAGGTATTTGCTCCTGGGACGCTGATCCAGCCACACCTGATGTAAACATAGACACAAAAAAAGGTATTTAAGTCAAAAATGCTTCTTTATAATCCAAAACCATGAGAGTATTTGTGAAACTTCTCCACAGTCTGCTGCAACCACGTGACAGCGTCTTGAAGAACGTTGTCACGTCTTAGTTTAGCTTCAAGGTTCAACGCCAGATCCAAGGACCAATCTACGCCTAAATGGTGACAGTTTGGCAGTAATTATGTCACGAGAAGCAACCTTGCTGCTTCAGTGTATCCACACATCAGTTCACACCCACTCTGTTCTGCACTAAACTGTTGACCTCCGTCTGCCTCTTTGGCCTGGTGGGTCATGTCCCGGAGGATCGGCTAAAAGTACAAGAAGAAGTGCAAACAAGAAGGTTGCTGCAGCTGACGAGGAAGAGCAAAGGGCGAGAGCCGAGGAGGGGGAGTGATAACGGGGGGAGGAGGGGGCGATGGAGACAGCTCGTGCCAAGTGACATAAACCCCCTTTGGCAGCCTAATTAAATTTTCCACTTTTCAACACTCACATTAAGCCTCCATTGAGCTGGAAGGAATGGACGCACCGGAGGAGGAAGAACCCTCTCCCCCCGAAAGAAGATCAGCCACTGTGCTCCTTTTCTAGGTTTGGTCTGATCATTGAGCTTCACCTTAAACAGTAAGAAAACGTTAATGCTTGGTTCACATTATACGGTTTAGTTCGCTGTTGGTGATGATGATGAGACGGATTCATTTTTTTCATGTCATATTGTCAAAACAATCATGCATTAGGGTTGCGCCGCATTTTCAAACACATTCAGAAAATCATGGAGAATTTAAGAAGCACAATAAAAACCCCAAAAAACTGAGACTTCAGTCCAGTAGTTCCTGGTCCAGCAGTTCCTGGACTGCTGTTTGTTTAAGAGGTTAAACATGAGCAAAGTTCACTTATACAAGTTCATATTCACCATGTTTTACGGTACTGTTAAATAACAACTAAACATTTCAAGGTTCCGACATTTTACAGCCTCAAACTTCAGTGTATTTCATTGGGACTTTGTCCCACATCAACACAAAGTAATGCATAATTTTAAGTTGGAACGAAACATTGTTTTAAATTATTTTACAGATAAAAATCTGAAAAGTGGTTTGCAGTTGGGTCCAACCTTGATGATTCCATCTTTTCTCCCATGATTTCTGGTTTTAGCTCCGTCGATCTCCCAGTCCGTTCGGACCTGCTTCTTTTTCCCTGCTGAAGAAAAACATCCGCTGCCCGCTCACATTAATTTTCGATTACTGTGCAGAATTAAAGAGATTTGTTATCTTTAAAAATAACTACATAGGAAAGCAATTGTCACTGTATTTTTGCACAAATTAGTCTTCGGTATCATTAGTACAGGTGAAAGCCCAGCTGAAATTACTGTTTCAATAGCCCTGTTGTTATAAAGGAAGGGCAGGAGTATTCATTACCATTATTGTCTTATGTTACCATTGGTTACCTGTTTGCAGACACCATTGCTTTTTATCAAAAAGCCTCAGATGCAGGAAGTGTCTTCTGTGAGAATTGCAGCTAAAATAATAGTTTTCTGCATCACAAAGAACTTCAACAAGTGATGTTCAGCTGCAGAAAGAACCGAGTCCAGAAAGCACCCAGTTAGGCTCCTGCTCTGGGGTGAGATTCTGACTGCAGAAATGTGTTGCCACCAGTACAGAGCTTGTTCAACATTAGCAACACAGTGAGGCAATGATTTTTTTTTGGTCAATGGACTTGTGGATGAGACGGGCAGCAAGAAGACAACACTGTGACTGAAAATCTGCGGGATGTTCATGAATGGGGAGAAATGTGCAAAGGAAGAAATGGTAAAAGTCATCCAGAGTGGTTCAAACATGATCCATGTGTGTGGCTGTTTCCCATCAATGTTGGCTTCCACCAGTTTCTGCCTTAAAGCATTGCCATGAAGAGAGAGAAGGGGCAAACTCCCTCCAAGAGCAACTTCTTCCAACAATCTAGTCACATGTTCTTGTGTTTTCCAGCATGATCATAATCTGACCTTGAACCAGCAGAACAGGTGGATAAACAAACTGAAACCAAACCCTGGTCAACTTCAAACACTACGTAGGTAGCAAAAGACAAAAATAGTTATCTAGCATATGAGGAAGAGTCACCAAAGAAAGATTAGGACTGGAAATATCAACAGTTATAAATTTAATGGACTCGCTAATTAAAAATGGTTAAAATTGTTCAGGATATCATGATAGAGAAATGTTTGAAGAGTTGCACTGAAGAGATCAAGTAGTTTTTGTTCATTCTCTTTACACTTTTATTCAAGTCCAATTATTTTTTTTAAGTAAAATTAGTGTTTATGAGCAGATTTTTAAAGGTGTGTTATGGAGGAGCATAACAACAGTGAAATACTAAGTATCTGCTGCGTGTTTCTGGTTTTGGAAGAGCACATTTCCAAGAACGAGCAGTGAGAGGATTTAAGAGCACATTAAAGAAACTACCAGTCTTCCAGAACAATTACTCAACTCAACAGTTAAAACAATGAAGACTATTCTGCAGTGAAGAGAAGTGTCAGGAAGTGACACGAATGCACTTAGAGCTCGCACACAACATCTTTTTATGTTTCCGTAACTACATGCACGATTGCATGTAAAAACGTGCCACAAGTAATCTTCCTGTAAGCAGCACCAGATCAGGAAAGGTTTCCAAACACTGCTACCACTTCCTGGGACAATTTTCAGAGGCAGAGGAAGTGATTTGTAAGTATTTCCTGGCTTTAGGAAGAAATGTGCAGACAGTTAGCAGAATGGATCAAAAGCTCTGAAACTAAGTCATCCTCAGGTGAAAATCCAAAGCAAACAGTCTCTTTACCACCCACAGTTTTAGTTCAACAGGAGACTTCTGGGAAGTATTTTCACAGACAACAAAATAGCATCATAAACAAAGACTGAGCAGCTGCACAGTTGAACCATTTCAGATGTAAAGCATCAGACCGAAACATAGACTGTTGTGTTCACCGTAATGCGTCCTGTATGAAGGACTCAGATGGAGATGGGGGCAGCAAGCTGGTCTTGCATTTTAATCATGACTTGAGAGCAACAGCACTTCATAATTGTGCTGAATGTTCTGAATTATGTGTTGTATAAATAAACACCAGCAGGATGCACAGGGAGCTGCACCTAAATCTGAGGAGATTGAGGTTGTTTTAGCTGAAAAATAGCTGGAGTAGCACTATCATCATTACAGCCATTTTAGATTGCATGACAATTATGATGTAAGTGGCTATACTTTATTGTAGTGAGTTACAAAAATGGGCCGCAGCTGTATCACAAACAGCTGTTTTTAGAGAAGCAAAAAGTACAGCAACCAGCAAAACTATTCACGTTTGGCGTGCCGGGCGGCTTGGTTGGTATAGTGCATGCGCCATGTGCAGAGGCTGTTGTCATCGACGATTTTGTCCTGGGTTCAATTCCCGAGCTATTTGCTGCATGTCTTCCCCCTTCTCTCTTCCTTCTTATTTCCCATCCTGTTCAATGGAGTTAAACAAGTATTCATATCCCTTAAGTTGTTTTTCTCATTTTGTAACCGTGTTTTTAATTTTAAAATGGGCGATGGTGGTAGGAGTTCGCACTGCAATCGGCGGGTTGCAATTCTCTTCCTGATATCTTGGCTGATTTTTGTTTTGTTTTGTTTTCCATTATGTCATACAAGGAAGGATTGCTTTTGAGGCGTTTCCTTACGATGTGTCCACAGGTGTGCCTTCATTTCACTATCAGGAGCTTAGAAAGTCATGACATTGTTCATCATCTTGGCTGTTCCAAAATTTTGGCTTGTTGCAGGTACAAGCAATTTTGATGATCTAAAGCTGAGCTGAAAAAGGTACAGTTTGGTCAGATTCAATGTCAGGCAGTGAGAAAAAAGGTTATCAGGCAGTATTTTATCCACTGTATGTACAAATTGGCTTTCAGCTGTATATTTGTTGGCTAAGGTCAACAACAGCAGGACTTCTCAACAAAAAATCCATTAACATTCCAGACTGCGCAACCCAGAGTCTGCTCTCAGACCCGTGAGCTCATAAATTACTGACAACCTTGTTGACAGACGGAGATAAACTGGCCCATTGTGAGAGAACTGTTGCTGCTCTCACCGAGCGCCACTCCAGTGTTATTTGATTTGACTGTTTTGGGCCAGCGACGAGGAAAACAACTCGCAGGAGGACCAAAACATAATAATAAGCCCACTTTTGTCAGGCAGCCAACACTTTCCTCTCTTCTGTTTCTTGCATCGAGGTGGAAGTGGAGAGGGAAAATTTGTTTTCCTCCGTCAAAAACAAGCCGCCCAGTAAAGGTGGAAGAAACGTCAGGGTCCTGCTTGTTTGCGAGCTGCAGGTGGCTGAAGTCCCCCGACCACTCATGCGCTTTCTTCTCTCAGACCCTGCCATTCGTTCACTTCTTCCACTACATGCTTCAACAACACTTCCCCTTCTTACCCGGAGCTGTTTGTGCCCCGAGTCGTGTTCCGTTCTTCTTTGTCTCGAGCTGTGACGCACTTCCTTCCATTGTATCAGGAACTGATACCTTAAAGCTGCTGAAATTACTGTCAAGAGTCACTCAAGTGTGCTGATTGGAAGCTTTTGGGCATCAGGGCAGGTGGTTCACCTGATTAAACAGGGCTGTAGGTTAAAATAACAGACTAAATCTTTGAAGACAAAGCTGAAGTCAGACAGCGGAGAGGCAAAACCAAAAATCCTCCTTCTGGTTGCGGATCTGCTCTTATTATTCAGGTAAAGGGGACAATGACTTGTTTCATGAAAAGAAGTTAACCATTTGTTTACAGTAAAGGGAGCGTCATCTCTACATCCAGATGGAGCGATGCGTAGGCAGGTTTCAGGTCGCAACACATCTCAGCCCTACAGGAAAGACTTTCTCCTTCTTTTAACCCTGACTAATATTAATGGAAATGGAATCTCTTACATAATCTATAGCTCTGAATATATGCATACCACAAACAGCAGATTGTTCCATTTTACTGGGCACTTGCATATCTAATGTAAATATCCAATCAAAGCTGGAAGTTCTCAAACAACATCGTAGGTGAAGTGTACAACATTTAGAAAAACTTGATTAGTCTTACAGTACACAAAGATCCAATTTTTTTTTTTTTTTTTTTTTTCCTGCGACTGACCAAACTGCAGGGCAGTAGATTCGACAAATCCATATTCCTCTTTCTACAGTCGTGCTCTCTGGAGGTCATGGACATTCACATTATCCCTTTTGATTTGCTAAAGTAGACTGAACTGCATCTGTCACCAAGGCAACGGGTAAATGAAACCACGGATGGAGGGTTGCTTTAATTCACAGCAGCCACTTCTTAAAGCCACGCTCCTGCACAGCGGGTGGTCTGTGATTGGATTTCTGTTTTAAAGTCAGAACTGCACAAAATACTGAGATGAGATGGAACATGTGAGTTTAACGCAAACAAACAAACAAAACCAAATCTGTTGTTCGATTCTAGATTCACCCCTCTTTTTGCTGCAGACACGTTTCACCGTTTCTTTGTGGCATTGCATAACAAAACGGCGCAGTGAGTGTGTAAACAGGCCACTCACACGATAATAAACCCTGCTGTCAGTCATGCTGATTGCTCTTTAACCCAGTCTCCTCAGTCTGAGTCAGCACTTTGGTGCCTACGTATGTCCCACTGACAGCACCTGAGCCGAGAGATAAGCCATGCTGATCGCGCTGAGTATTATCCAGGCTAAGGTTTTACTGCATGACAGGTGAATGACGCTACAGGCGAAAGCGACCAAAAGAATGCAAGGGCAAAAAAAACAAAAAACAAAACAAAAACTAAACTCAAACACTGATCTCAGGTAAACACCTGTTTCAATAACGTTTAGCAATAAAGAGAATCAGGGGTCGGAAATCCATCCTGGATGCATCTAATTTTGCAGAAGCAGCTTGGATTCTTCCTCAAACACAGAAAGCTCATCTCAGTTACATCTGCATTCAAATCAATGTATTGTCAAAATCTGCATAGCCGTTATTTCAGAGCATCAGTGTGACATTAGTGTTTGTAATGTAAAGAAAATGGGACTAAATATTCAGCAGCAACTCTTGTTTTCTAGGAACCCGCTGCTCTCACTTCCCGTGAGGCATTTGGCTTCTACTAGAAAAGAATGTGGAAGAAAACTGATTTTTATCAATTTAAATGTCATATGAGACAAAAACATGAGCTCCTGGAACAAATGAAAGACATTTTTCTTTAAAACAACAACAAAAAAAAGACTTGCTGACATAACACCTTGAAATGTATTGACCTTGACCTGTTTTGCTTTTTGTTACATTATAACCACAAAATTGTATGCATTTCATTGGAATTTGAAATAGCAAAACTAACTATTTGCTCTTTTCAACTGCATAATCGTACAATAGCTCTTTTTTTCCTACTGTAACTGACCTTCTTTGAGAGCCTTTAATCGTCTGGAGAGAATAGTCCTAGATATTTTCTTCACATCCAGATAAGCTACAAGGAATTGGCTCCATCTTGTCAATCCAGACCAAAACTTCTTAAAACTTTATTTTTCGTTACTTATGGCCCGATTTTACTGCCTTTTAGCTTCTAAGACACAGACTAGCCTTTACTTTTCAGGTTCAGATTTATCACGTGATACCCTGAAGGGAGCTTTAGGCACGAGCCATCTTGCGTCACGAGCCTCCGTCGCGCGGCCAGGTAAGCTTCTTGTGCTGCAGTCTTACAGCTGGTTATAGTTCCTAGAGGAGATGTTCTACGCACCTGATTCCTTCTGATGTGTGATGGCTGGACATAGACGCGTCAGTGGCGCGCAAACTGCGCATCGGCTGACCTCAATGCGCGCGCGCTGACCCACGTCTTCACTCTCACCTGACCGTGACCCCTTAGATAGGGCCTTTAGAGTCTGATGTCTTTTCGCTTCTTTTTTATGTTCACTTAAACCAAAGATTTCGACTCTTATCGGGACCTGTCAACACATCAGACCGTGTTTTGCCGCCAGCAGCAGCTCAGATGATATTTAAGGCATTAATTATTATAGGACTATGGCTGATTAGATTCCCCTCGAGCAATTTAGCAGAAACTGTGTCGCTTAGCAACACTGCTCCCGTTCAAAAAGCTGCGCCGCTGGCATATTACAGGCTAAGCATTCATCATAAATTAATATCACTCAAATAGAGATGTATGAAACATCTGCACGCTTTCTGCTCCTGGGAACAGCAGCACATCCAGGCAGCGCAACTCAAAAGCTAATGCAGCAAAAAAAAAAAAAAAAGACTTCCAGTGAGTCTGCCAAGGGTTCACATGTTGCAGGACTGCAGTGTTACAGCTGAAATGTTCATGTTTTCAACATGAACATTTCAGAACATGAACAGTTAGTCATTTGACTCTGAGCAGAGGTTCAGAGGCATCTCAGTAAATTGCAATATGATGAAAAAGTACATCTATTTAAGTGATTCTGAATACAAATGTGTAACTAAAATGGATCCAACAGGTAACAGTTTGTGTTGCATTTCTGTGTTGCAGCTTATAAAAGCCCAAGATTCAGTTTCTGAGAAAATGACATTACGTGAGATTATTTCCTGGACAATAACTGATATTTTCAGTCTTTTTCTCGTGATTCTTTTGGCCATATTTTGTTATCAAATCATTTGTTAGACTTATGCAACACACCAACTTTCTGAGATGATGAATTTTGAAGTAGTTTTCTTCAAATACAAATTATAATTACCAAAGCTAAATGTACATATGTACAAAATAAATTACATTTATCAAATAGTATGAAATTAGCTTTATGATTTGAAGCATTGATATAAATCAACTTGTCAGTGTTCTAATGAACTGTTTCGGTCAATTCACTTCATTTTGTGTTACCAGATGTGTTGAATTCAACAATGACCAAGCAGTACATGTAAGAAAGGGACCAAAAATAAAAAATAAACATAAAAATCTGGCCATTATTTAAACATTGGTCAGCTTTGCCACAAGCATCACTCCACCCCTCCCCCTCTCCACTAGTTTGAAAATAAATTAGTAAGTAAATAAACTTTTATTCACCAGGACGAGTGTTTCTGGCAAACATTCATGCTGGAAGGAGCTTTAGGAGCTCAGAACACCCAGCTGTGGTGATGCAGATTAAAATAGGAACCGTAGCAGATTGGATTACACTTAATAGGACATTTTATATTGCGGAACGTGTCACATTCTGGGCGCTATGCCCTTGTTCATGAGGTGCGTCCGAATTACAATTAGCCCACATTTCACAGAGATTCAGCTCCAGCATTTGTTGTGCTGACCTAATCAGTGCTGCCGTGTTGAATCTGACCGCTCTCTCCTAATTACACACAATGGGACTTAGAGACATTGGGCAAAAAACACAATTGTGACTGTAAAATTGTACGTTCAGTCGGAGCCAGCCCAAAGTGAAGCAAGAAAGCTCTTGAAACAGTAACAGCCAATTAAACCTGCTTCTTCCTTCTCAATTGTTCTGAGAAGCTTTACCAATGGTTTTCCTGTGGCAGTGGCCACAGCTCCCTTCATATCATTAATAATCTTCTTCCATTTAATTCTAGTTTGACTTTCTCAGAATCACCTTTGAGGTGAGATTCTGCATGCACTCCATAGTAAGAGTGACCATTATCTTTTACTTCTACTTCAAAAATATCACCCCAGAAGTGTTTTCTTCTCTCACCAAGATTCATAATGATGGTCTAGTCTTACAAGGATCCCTGGCAACCTTTGACAGGTCTTTGGACTTGCCTGAGGTGACGAAATGGAGTGGTTCGAATGAAACAGGCTGATTCTGTAACAAGTGCCTTTCTCACACATAATGAGCTGAGTACTCTCTTAAAGGGATACATCTTATTTCTGTGCCCTGTGGGTACACCACCACTCTGTGCAGGTCAGAGCGCTTGGATAGTTTGGAAGGGGGATCAGCTAGTTAGAAATCTTAGTTAAAGTATTTTAACATTTATTTGGAGGGGATTTTGTACAGATCTTCTATCTCTGGTAAAAATAAACCTACAATATTTAATGTAAATGTTTAATTTCTTTGGAAAGGTTCAAACTCTATTGGTCTTTCTACTGATCTATCTATCTGTGTTTAATAACATTTGTTTTTCCAACTGGCTGAACTTGGTATTACCTTCACACACACACACACACACACACACACACACACACACACACACGTACTTGAATGCAAACTGAGGACTTTGCATTGACATCCATTCATTTTAATAAGTGCATTTATGTCTAACCCAGACATTTTATCTAAACCTAACCATTACTAGTCTATTCCTAACCGTACCCTTAAATAAAAACTTAATTCACTCCACACTTCTAAACCTAACTAGCAGAACTAGTAGAACTGCAAAAAAAAGTGAGAACAAGGAAAATGTCCTTGTTTCCACAAATGACCTCCCTTTGTTGGTAAATGATGTGAAAGTGGTCCTCTATATGCAGTTTATACCAGTACACACCCACACACACACACACACAAAACAGTCTTCAGAAGATTAACAAATAGAAAATATGAAACAAGCAATGACTTTACAAGTTGGAGTGGAGTAAAACAGCATACATTCAAACTAATATCAGTTTTTAAAATCTTTATAAAGCACATATTTGGTGTATTTACACTGTAACATAGATATCTCGACACCAATCCAAGATGATCGCATTTAATGTTTATGGACTCCAAGATTCGCCCCTCACAAATCGTTCTGGAGACGCCCCTGTCAGTGTCGGATCATCCAGACTGTTGGGACCTCAGAGTGCCTCTATAAACTTCCCACAGTTTGAATGTTTTCCCTGATTAGTAACCGAAACCGGACCCCCGGCGGCCGGAGCGCTTTCTCAGAGCTGTGGGTCCGGCGGGCTGCAGATGAAGGGGAGGGAATCCCTCCAGTGTCTGACGCTTTCTTTTTTACCAAGGAAACCCACACGCTCTCGCTGACGCAACTGCCCATTTTAGGAAACATGCGTCAATGGGCCGAAGAAAGTGAGACAAAACCGGTGAAGTCCACAGCGGATCGCTGACGTCCGCCGATACCAAAAATAAAATAATATAAAAAATAAAAAAAACCCGCTTTAACTGTAAACCACGTTTTGGATCTTTAGTCTCTGGTGTCCACCGGGGGAGAAACGAGCTCTGCTCTCTCTTTGCTGTGATCCACAAGACAAGAGGAGCGAACCCCTCCCCCTGCTGGATGTTTGCAACGCCCCGCCGTGACGTCGGACGTTTCGTTGGTGTTGAAAAGCCGTCGCGCTTCTTCTTAGTGCCATTGAAGTGAGTCATCTCTAGGAAGTGGGGTGAAAAGGGAAAGAAAGAAAAAAAGTTCGAGGTGTTCCGTGAGCGACAGAGAGAGCTCAGAGCAGAGTAAGTAGGCAAGGCGGCGGAAAATATTCAGAAGAAACCTGCCTGAGTCACACTGACTGTTGACTTCAGGCTGAAGTTTGCGCACCTGAGAGGATCTCTGATAGCCTCGTCTACCTGAAAGCACAATAGAAAATACTTTTCTCACAGGGCTACCTGACACAACCTGCAAATATCTTTAAGATGTTTTAGATCAGGTGTCATAACTGCACTTTGATAACTCGCTCTTGGATACCTGAACATCTCCAATAAGAGGATTTTTTTTTTTTTTTTTCTTGCTGGTGCCTTTTTTTTTTTACAGCGGGGGAATTGTGTGTGTGAGAGAGGGGAGGAGAAATAAGAAAGAAAAAAAAAAGGCTCCAGAGCTTTAACAGTCCCCTGAAATCTTCCTCTGTCCCGGATCATGTACCAGGACTACTCCGGGAACTACGACACCTCGTCCCGCGGCAGCAGCACCTCTCCGGCCCAGCCAGAGTCCTTCACAAGCGGCAGCAGCACGATCGGGAGTCCGATCTCTACCTCAAACTACCAGGTGAGACACACGGACCAGCTGCAGGCGCAGAAACCTCGAGGAATGCATTTCCCCCCCTCCCATTATGAGTTTGTAGAATACAAATAGCCGTATTAGCGAATGAATATGTTTTTAAAATGTTGGAAAATGTGACCGACGCGCACGTTTACCAGCGAAAAATCTGGATTTTACGCACGCAGACAAAGCATTTATTATTTAGCACAGAGCGTTTCACACGATTCGATTGCTATTCAGTTCAAACTGCCATGGATTCAAGCCTCTGATTTGTAGCTGACATGCAGTCCTGTCTATCTGTAAATCTGTGGCTTTCTTTGTGTCGTCTAGCTGGTTTGAGATACATTTTTTTTTATTATGCATTTTAACCCCGAAGAACCGACAGACTGAGCTGATCGGAGATAAAGCGTGTTCTGGATGCAACAGGCATGTGTGGAGCCGGGTGAAATTCACGCAAACACGCTCTTCAGAAGCAGCGCTTCTTTTCTTTTCTTTTCTTTTCTTTTCTTTTCTTTTCTTTTCTTTTCTATTCTTTTCTCTTTTTTTCAGCTGATTGTGATTGCGGCTCATCAAATATTGCGGAAATATTTTATTATTATGTACCGGACCGTCTGATTGGACGCGACGGGCTCTCCGGCCGCACATGGCACATTTCCTCCAGCGGGAAGCAGCTCGCACGGACAGAGCGATCAAACGCCTGCATAACGCTTCCTTACTGAGGAAATGCCATCCATTGAGCCGTTTAGAAAACAAAGACAACGGGATCTGAATATTAACTCAGACTGCAGCGTGCTTGAATGCTTCGGAATATATATCTATATAAATATAAAAATAAATCCAGGACCAGGCATGTTATTTCCCCACACCCCGGTCTTACGTCTGCTGCACTTCTGTGGAAAAGTGGCGTCAGGCTCATGCAACCTTACAGTAAACGACTTTTGGCCCGCATCTATCAGCCTGTAATCACTCACTGCCAGTTTTCCATTACATGACCTCCTGTTTCTCTGTTTATTGGAGCAATAGAATATTTTATCACGCCTCTAGCATTTCGTATAACGACTCCAAGGAATGTCCGTGCCTCTGCTGCAGCGAGTTTATCCATCCATGCTTGTTTTATTACTTAACAGGATTTTTTTTTTTCTTTCTCCGTGCGGTATTTCTGGATAAGAATTCCCGGCTTGTTCGAGCTGGCCGCTTCCCCCTTTCTTACTGGAACTGAGCTCGGTTCACACGTGCTGGACAAATCCCATACACAGTGAGTCATTGTGATAAACAAAGTTCCAATAGACTGCCGGGATATCCGACGGAAAGTCGGGAATAAGTGGAGGGGGGAAGGCTCGGGGAGCCCGGGACGTGCGTAAATTACGCGCAGCTGACAGGTCCTCCATCTGTGGAGGAGCAGCGATCTGCTCAGAAAAGTGTTTATCCAATGCAGACACTCTACGAAACCCCTGCTGCTTCTCCAGTTGGATTTTTTTTTTTATTGTGAAACAGGGTCGAACTCAGAAAACTCTGAAAAAGGATTAAAATTACTGTCTTCGTGTAATGAACCATCACAGAAAGAAAAAAAAAAAGTGTGGGTTTTAGTATGCTGCAGTTCCATGCTATATTGGAAGGATGCTCAAAAGTTGGATATTAAAAGGACGATGACAAGTCAAAAAGAAATAAGCAAATAATGAAAACCTTTTCAACTAGTAGACGACTCGTTCCTTTCTTGAATTCCTGTTCATAAAAACAACTATTCTTTGGAGTGTTTGGTTTGGGGTGGACATTACCCTCTCTGGATGCCCTTGGAGATGCAACTGTGGATATATATATAAAAAAGAAAAAACCAACGGAAACTGGTGCCTGTTTTAGGTTTAAAGTTTTCCACAAATTAATGCTTTCTTTAGTTTCCAGATGGGCAGCAAACCGACCCGTTCCACAGAGCAGATGTTTCATCACCGTTGGTCTCATTCTGCTTTTTGTAGAACAATGAGATGTGCCGGACACTTTTGGGCTTCCCCACATGATTCACTGCATGTGTCACCGTTCCACTCTGGGGGTTACAGTCGACGTGGATTGAATCATTACTATAAGCCTTTAAACAGGGGGGTGGGGGGGGATGTGTGAATTTAATAATGGTGGGAGGCGTTGGATGCAACACCCGGTGTTGGTGCTTCCAGCAAATTTATGCACTGAGATGCTCAGAGGATTAAGAGGCGAAGACGAGTTTTGGCCGAACATGGTGACTGTTTTTCAACCCGTTCATCGCTCTTTTTTTCTCTCTTCTCTTTTGTTTGTTGTTTTTTTTTTTTTCCAGAAGTACAGGGTTGACATGCCTGGCTCCAACAGTGCCTTCATCCCTACAATCAATGCAATCACAACCAGCCAAGACCTGCAGTGGATGGTGCAGCCGACCGTCATCACCTCCATGTCCAACCCGTACTCCCGCTCCCACCCGTATGGACATCACCTGACCAACGGGCCGAGCCTGCTGCCGCACAACACACTGGCCCGGCCCGGGGTCATCCGCTCCACCGGCGACCTCAGACGGCGCAAGAGGGAGGAACAGGTGTGTTAGTCTGAGAGTTTTACATCACAGTCACCCCCGCCTATCGATCCAACAGCTCGTCTAACGCGTCTTCTTCTTCTCTTCTGCACGCAGCTGACCCCGGAGGAAGAGGAGAAGCGGAGGGTGAGACGGGAGAGGAACAAGCTGGCCGCAGCCAAATGTAGAAACCGCAGGCGGGAGCTGACGGAGATGCTGCAGGGGGTGAGCATCACCGTCCAGCTGATCGGTGCACAGCTTATTTGTGAAGACGTGCGATCCGGGCGTTCTGGCGAGAGCCTGAACTCCACTCCTGCTTTTGCAACCCCGCCGGACTGGTTTCACTCTTTAAGTGCTGGCTCTGACTGAAGAAATGACAGGCGTTGAAAAGCTTTTTGTCTCAGGCGGCTGCAGACAGAGGTTGGGCTGTCTCGTAGGCAGACAGTAACGGCATCTAAATGGACTAATTAGTGGAATTAAAGAGAGGCTGAGCTTGTCAGACCATTAAAGAGGAAGACAACCTGGAGTAGTGGATCTGGCCGTAGGCAAAATTTTAAACGTCGCACACCAAAAATCAAAAAGACCATCACACTGGATTTTTTCCTTTTTTTTTCTCTCTTTTTTTTTTTTTTTACTGATCCAAAAGTAGAAACTTTCCAGTGAAATTAAGCCGCAATGTTTACTTGAAGACTCGCGTCAGTCCTCACGAAGGACTTCCTGATACCTTTGCCCATGAGTCAAAGTTCTCAGACAGCATGTCGGCTTTATCGCTGCCGGTCTGACGTCCTGCAGTAATTTCCTCCTCTCTTTTTCTTTTGATTTGACACGTCTGTGTACAATGGCCAGAGGAGATGGCATCCCCTAGAGACACAAGCGACACACAGTCATTAGGCGACGCTCAAATTCAGACACTCGGCTTACAGGTTGCATGGCGTTGGTCCCGAGGTCTCCTGACAATAAATCAACAGAAACAGAAGCGGATGAACACTGCCCTCTTTTGGTGTTTTAGGAAATGACAGAAACCTTCTGGAGGCTCTGCTGAACGAATTAATAGACTTGGTACAGATTAATGATCGTTTTGTTTCCAAATCTCTGAACAAAAGGCAGTCTGCCGTGTGCTGCGTGTTACTCCCTTCGCTCTCAGGCATTTCTGTATGATCACTGTCAGATTCAGACAGAAACAGCCGCAGGAATTCTGCTTAGAAATCGACTGCGGCACGTTGCAGAAGCGAGTGAAACAAAGCAAAAGAAGATACAAAAATAAAAATGAAATAAAAAAAAAGGGAGAACAAATATGACAGGTCTATAAAATTCCCAAAAGAAACACAACACTAGAAAAATATAAGAAAATAGATAAGTCAAACAACTGAATACCACCAAAATAAAAAAGGTCTTGTGATAAAAATGTAAATTAAAAGAATGAAACAAATACTAATTGTTTTTAGTATCTTAATAAATAAATGGCTGAATGAAAGAACAATAAATGTAAGAAAAAAACACACAAATAAAATATATTTTAAAAATAAAAACAGAACATAGTAATAGAATAAATAATATAGAAAAATTAAAAATATTAACCAAAGAGAAGAATCAGAAGTAAATGTACTGATTAACAATAAATAATTATGTTTTCATAAAATATAATTATTTAAATTGATCATTTGATAAATAAATATCAATTTAGGAAAAATATAGGAAAAAATAAGTAAATAAATAGAATGGAAACTGGAAAATGACAATAAATCATTTTGGTGGAATATTTTGAAAATGTAAACCAAAATATATTCACGTAGAAATATAAAGAGCAATTTTTTTTAAAAAATATGTACATCACTAAATAAAAAGATAAACGACATTATAACAAACAAATAATGGGAAAAAAAAACAAATACATAGATCAGAAGAGGAACAAAATATATTACAATGGAAAACAATTGCAACTAGGAATTTTTAATGAAAAATAATAATTTCACAATAAAAAGCCCCAATGTAGTTATGTTATTTGAATATATTATCATATATTTATACATATAACTATTAAAATCATTACAATGTAATATTCGCATATTGTAATATAATAATAATGTCATATATTAGTAATAATGATAAAGATGTAAAGAGATATTACTTGATTTTCAACACATAAGGATTTAAAAGGTTAACAGTTTGTCCAAAAATCTATTTCTGACGTTTATTTCGTATTTCCTTCAAAGTTTGTCCATAGTTTCTCAGACCTGTTGCGCTCTTGCCGCTGCCCTAACATCCCAGCTGATGTTGTCCTTCCTCTGAACAGGAGACCGAGAAGCTGGAGGAGGAGAAGGCCGACCTGCAGAAGGAGATCGAGAGCCTGCAGAAGGAGAAAGACAAGCTAGAGTTCATGCTGGTCGCCCACAACCCCGTGTGCAAGCTGCCCGTCGACGAGCGCCATCAGCAGTCCAGCCACCACCAGCAGCAGCAGCAGCAGCAGTGCAACCCGCTGCAGCTCACCATGCGCCCCAGCCTGAACCCGCGTGCACAGATGAACCAGGTGGTGGTGAAGCAGGAGCCCGAGGACATAGAGGAGGAGGTGGGCAAGCCCCAGCGCTCCGTCATCAAGCCCATCTGCCTGGGAGGCGGCGGCATCAGCGGCGGGATGTACTGCCCGGACGGAGACAGCCTCAATACGCCGGTGGTGGTGGCGTCCACCCCAGCAGCCACGCCAAACGCCCAAAACCTCATATTCACCTATCCCAACATGATGGAGCCCGAGAGCCCCTCACCCTCTTCCGAGTCCTGCTCCAAAGCCCACCGGCGCAGCAGCAGCAGCGGCGACCAATCCTCCGACTCCCTCAACTCACCCACGCTCCTGGCGCTCTGAGTCAGCCAGGGCGGGGCGCCGAGGCCCAGCTGGGAAACAAACACTGTGGTTGAAAACAACGAGGACAGACTGCCCCTCCATCCCGAGACCCTCTGGCTCTCGCTAAAGCACATTGAAAAAGTCCAGACCAAGCTGACCGTGTGAGTCGGCTCCCCCTCCTGATGGGAGGCAAGGGAGGTTGGGGAGGGGGAGACCCGTAAGGGCTACGCCGCGTTTCTTCTTCTTCTTCTTCTTCTTCTTCTTCTTCTTCTTATTTTTCTTCTTCTTCTTCTTCTTCTTCTTCTTCTTCTTCTTCTTCTTCTTCTTCTTCTTCTTCTTCTTCTTCTTCTTCTTCTTCTTCTTCTTCTTCTTCTCCTCCTTCAGCCTGAACGTTTTTGTATCCATCAACGTGTGTGCAATCATCCGCCATCCCTTCAGCATTTCAACTGCAGAGTGTTGATTTGTTTACTGACATTTACGACAAAAAAAAAAGAAGAAAAAAACACAACCATCCAGAGAGCGACTTGTTAATATATTTTTCTGAAAACACCTAAAAAGCCATGCGGTCGACGCTTGCACTCTGCCGATCAATCTGTAACAAATCACCAAGCGAGGTCAGCTTTCTGCTGGGATTTCTGCAGAGAGGCCAAGACTCTCATTTTATTTTATTTTATTTTTTCCTCTCAGACTCTTATGACTCAATTCAGGACAGAGTGCACACTTTCTCATGTTATTTCCATCTCTCTCTGTGTATTTATGACCTGTGCTGGTGGAATTTTCTTGTCCTCTCCTTTAAATCTGCAAGGTGACCTGAGGGTGACCTCCTCAGCATTACAGAGAATTTGAGCCATCCAGCTCCTCAATAAATATTTTCTCTTTGTTTTGCCATAGTGGCTTGAATTTGCAGTAGTATTGTGTGCTTTTTTTTTTTCTTCCTTGGTGATTCTGTACCTGAACCCTGTTTTTTTTGTTTGTTTGTTTGTTTGTTTGTTTGTTTTTTGGACAAAGTGTATGTGATTTACATTGATGTCAGGGATTATCTCTCATGTGTTTTAGTAGAACCCCCGTCGTTCGTGACGAGTGACTGTGGCAGAGGTGGTACTTTCAAAAAAAACAAAAAAAACAAAAAAAAATGGTTTCATTTAATTGTTGTGAGTCGTCTTTTGCTCCGACATTAAAAAAAAAAAACAAAGTTTGAACAAAACCCTCCTCCGCTTCGTTCTCTAAATAAACATCCTTTTGTTCCGCCGCTGCCTTCTCAGGGGCCGCTCGGGTTTCAAAAAGCCAAATCCGCTTTTTCTTGGCACGTGTAAATCCTGTGTTTCATCAGTCCTCGTCTAAAATAGAAGGAGGGATTTTTTTGGTCAAACTTGAACAAAAGCCACGGTGGTCCAGATTGTCGCCAGCTGCCAAATGATGTCAACCCTGTTTATATATATAAATATGTATAGGCTATATGGTGTTTGTAAAGCAGTCACTTTTAGTACAACAAAGATGTTTAAACCCAACTCAGACGGGCTGGTTTCTGGGTGCAGGAGGTACTTTTAGATGACGAGGAATAGGATGAAGAAGACTCTCTCTACAGCTGGCCTGATGTGAAAGAGCTAACACTTTGAAGAACTTCTTGTTCATCATTTGTATATGTTAAAGGGGAAGTGGGCTTGGGCTATCGTGCACTGACAGAACAGCGATATTTACCATATATTTAGTTTACTT
Source organism: Poecilia formosa (assembly GCF_000485575.1). NCBI lineage: Eukaryota > Metazoa > Chordata > Actinopteri > Cyprinodontiformes > Poeciliidae > Poecilia > Poecilia formosa. Next base: position 1,952,351 of record NW_006799947.1, on the reverse strand, counting down.
GAAACATTCCATATGAATTTAACGCGACGGGGTTTGAACCCAAACAGCCCTTTTCTTTTTCTAATGACAAGAATTTGAGATGATTCCCGGATGCAGAAAACTACATTTTAAAGCCAATCCAAGCTGCTGCTACTCGTTTAGAAAGAACTCGTCAGCTGTTTTTTGATGTAATTTTAATTTGACTGGCTGTTTTCAATCAACGGGGGGGGGGGAATCTTTAATTTGGCTGGACAGCACAAAGGGACAGATCTGAGAACCAAAACCGTCTAAATGTCTTTATGTCGGAGCGTTCTGGAGCCCCCCCTCTCCACACACATAGGAAAGCCATCGACTGTAGATGTTCTACTGTACATGTCATCTGCTGTCTGTCGCCTGTTGAACTACAATTTCTTCTTCTTCTTCTTCTTTTTTGTTTTCCCAAATGCTTTAACTGTTCAAAATGATTCAAAATGAATAAAAACAGCAATATGTATAGCAGTGTTTGTTAATTTAAAAGAGTAATAATAAAATAATTTTCATCTTGGAAAATGTCTGTTTTCATGCTTTCGTTCAGGTCGCCGGATGTCGAGATTTTAATTTAGGTCCATTACTTTTGCTAATGATGGCAATATTACAAATACATTTCATATGAGGCACAAAATAAAATCAAAGCTTTCCTCAGCACTTCTATTTTTTTTTATCCATCTATGAGGAATACAAACTATATATATTTTTTACTTTAATATTGAGCAAAAAATAAAATGCATGAAATCGAAAATAAAAAATGCAATAAAAAAATTGCAATTAAACAGGAATTAACTTATTTTCTACATGTAGTAGAAAAAGGTGTATTTCAGCTTGCACTTGTTTTATGTGTGCAAAACAACAGTGTAGAGGCTTTCCATGGTAAAAGACTCAAAATAATCCTGAAGTGTTACAATAGACGTCCTTGTATCCTGAATAAGCATTAGCAATTCCATTACTCCTTTTAAATTACAGAAACCTTCAGGTAATAAAATTGTCTATAGTAATAAAAGGGAACAGAAAAAGCATTTTTTCATGAATAACTACTTAACAGAAAATATCAGAATGTCATCAGCATATACCGTGATACAGCAGCTGGCGCAAATGTGCATGAAAATAAAAAAAAGAAAATAAAAAAAGTAAAAAAGCCCCAGTCATTTTGCTCATACAGTGAATTTATTTAGAAATAACATTTGTCCACATGTGACTGTGAGCTAAACGGTGTTAAGCCAAGAATATCTATTTCTCCTGAAAAAGGTGATGTAACTTGGCTGATGCCTCAGCAATAAATGATGCAAAAATAATCCAGGAGTGAGGAAAGATAATAAGTCATGATGTCCTGAAGAACAATAAAAAACCCACACCACTTCACCTCTATATTTCTAAAATACAGACATTTTCAAACACTCATATTGTCATAAGTGTGATAAAACACAGAAAACCATTTTCAAGAACTCAAATTACATTTTTAAGTCATGACTCAAACTGCTGTAGGATTCTCAGTAAACAGATAACATACAATGTCATAATATCATCAACATAGATGTTTATATATTATCTATCATAGATTTGCAGTTGTGTGACTTAGATGAAGACATCAGGTATCTACAAAAAGCTGAAAATCTGCCCCAAGAGAGTACATATTAAGAGAAATATTTGTCCACATCCCACTGTGAACTATATGTATTGCATCAACATGACTAAGAAATAATGACATATACAGATTTTGACATAAAGACAAAATTATCTTCAAATTTTCAAAATTATAAGAGTAGCTTTAAACTATTCCAAAGAAATATAAAAAATATCCATGCAAAAATGTTTCAGTATGAAAATACTAGTTAGGCCTAACTACAGCGTTTCACGTAAAACCTTGATCTTTTTTGTTAAACTGTGGCAAATCTAGTTCAACTAGACACAACTAAACATATTCTGTTTTGGAGAAAAACATGAAAGGAGCATCAGAAAAAGTTCAGTCACTGTTGTCAAGTTGATCACAAACTGTTTTTTTTTTTCAGGGCCGACAAATGTTAACCAGCAGAACTAAGTTTATTATGCGTGGAGTGTATTACTAGAAGTTCAAGACCTTGGATGCAACACCAATTTAGGCTGAAAAGATCAGTTTTTGTATTTTTCATAAATTCACTGATGACACACATTTTACATTTTAGAATTGAATTTAAGTTTGGATTTTTAGTAAAATAGCAACAATAGGTTATCTAGTTCTGATCGTGGATCATTTTATCATGTTATTTCTGGCATAAAGACGAGTTTTTGTATTTTTATCAAGTCAATGATGGCAAATAAGCATATTTAAAATTTTACACGTGCATGTAAGTTTGGATTTTCAGACAAAATAGCCACGATATGTTCTTCTGATCATGGATTCCTTCTAACTTGCTATTTCTGATTATTTTCTGGTTATTCAGACTAAACGTTTGGATAAAAATTAGCCACACATGAGAGAGCAGGATCATTTTTCATACAAGACTTTTGTCAAAAGGGTTCAACTTTGTTTTTTTGTTTCCGTTTCCTGCTAATAAGAATTTTGGTAAAAAGGCTGAGGCTTCTTCTTCTGGGTGCAATGGCAAACATTTTAGCGTTTGCTGCCCTCAAGTGGAACTGTTGTGGAATTACAACACAAAGAAGAAGGCTTGGCTTTAATAACCTGAACTACAGGTTCACTGCGCTGCATCATTGCTCGGACATGCACGCTTATAATGTTTGTTTTCACTATGATTCAGAAAATCTTTCACCTGCAACACGAAAGAAATTTTCTATTGTACAGAATTGAAGAGAGCTTGGTGTGACATTAGTGAGACTATTAAGGTTGTTTCAGACAGAGTTTCATGACGTTAGCTGGGATTTAATGCTACTTTGTAAACAGAAACCCAGATTAACCACGAGAATTAAAGTATCCCGATTCTGATGGAATTTAAAAAGTTGAGTTTTTAGGCGTGGTCCTATTGGGTCAGATAGTCAATTCAAACTTTTACAAGTGGTTTCTTGAATTTGACTGTACTACTTATACCTTCATAATATTTCCAGGACTTACTTGGTTCTTTCCTACAATTTACAGATTCCTTTGCGTTCTAAGAACGGACAGAAAACCTTCAAAAACTTCCATTGAACTATCATGAAATGCACATACTACCTTCTCCATTATAAGGTGAATTTAAAGTATTTTGACATTTTTGTTTGTTCTAAAACCTAAGATTAGATATAAATTTGTAGCTCTTTAATTTAAGACTGACACATAATTTACACAGTACATAGGTTTTATGCTTCTAAATATGTAAGAAGGGCAAAAACATCTTTTTAGATTGAGCGTTCGTCACATCACACATAACTGAATAATTACATATATTTGCATTTGTTTATTTGTCATGAAAGAAAATCCTACCATACGTGGCTTAGACTCTGGAGGAAAGTGGAGTATCATCTGTGAAAAGGAAGGCAGTGTCTTTGAGGATGCCATTCCTTTTACATCTTCAACTGGTTTAATCAGCAATAAAATTGCAATTTTGCAAACTTGATCCTGTTATAGCTATTTTTACACACGTCTCTATTGGTGAATGTGCTCTTTGTTGTTTTTATTTGCCCTGCATGTATTCTTCAGCAAGAAAGGATGAATGTAATCAGTTTTTGTACAGGCAGAATGTCTGTGTAAGGACCTTCTCGATTCTGAGATGGCTGCTGTCCTGCTGACGGTGACTTTCATGCAGAAAAGCAGTGAAATAAAATCTAAGTGAGGCACCGTGTGATTTAAAGTGTGAAGACGTGTCAAAGGAGGATGAACTAGATGTCTCTAAGTGCTGATTTAAATATTTATCTGAGCTGAAACCTCAGACTAAGTACTGACAGCTGCACTAAATGCTCTCAGCTGCCACTGAAACAGATTTGGATACAGATCAGTACACTCGCTCCAACAGTGAAGTTGGGAAAGAACTGTGTGAACGAATGCTCTGAAATTCTAATAAATATTTATGTGAATTCATTTACTCAAGGTGTTCTACCTCAAACTATACCGTCTCTGCCTCTGATGAAGCTTGGAAAACTTGTTGAAGATGTTAGTAATAGGAAGAGCAACAATAAGCAGCCCACAAACGATGCACAGGGTTCCTATCAGCCTCCCCGCTACAGTAACTGGGATTGTGTCACCGTAGCCCACAGTGGTCATGCTGATGGTGGCCCACCACCAGCCGACAGGGATGGTCTGCAGCTGTGACTCTTTGGACTCTCTCTCTACAAAGTAAATAAGAGCAGAAAAGAGAGAAACCCCCAAAGATAAGAAGAGCAGCAGCTGCCCCATCTCCCTGGAGCTGTGCCTCAGTGTGGAGCCGAGAGAGCGGAGTCCAGCTGAGTGACGGGCCAACTTCAAAACACGAAACACTCGGGTCAGCCTCAAGATTTGCACCACTTTGCCAACATTCTCCAGCTCTTTACTCCCGTCTTTCTTTGTGTTATCACAGATTAAAGTCACATAGAAAGGGAGGATGGACAAAAAGTCGATGATGTTCAGAGCGCTGCTCAAGAACTTCTTGGCTGAAGGAGCAACAACCAAACGAAGAATAAACTCTCCCGAGAACAGAAGGATGCAGATGTTTTCCAGCAGGACTAGCAGTGGGTTTTCTATGCGCTTTTCATCAGAGTCCCCCTGATGAAAGTCTGGCATGCTGTTCAAACACATGGAAACAATGGAAACAACCACGGCACTCACAGACAACACAGCCAACACTTTGGCTGAGGTGGAGTAACTGGGATTCTCAAGTCGAATCCAGATATTCCTGCGAACATTTGCACACCAGGAGCCTTCAAACTCTTCCAGCTCGTCCTCTAAAGCGGAAAGATTCTCAGCTGAGGAGCCTGAGCTTTGGCGGTGCTGATCATCATCCCTCTCATCCAAACATATCTTCCGCATCAGCTCCTGAAATCTGTTGCTGCAACACAAATCCAGGTGGTGCTCCTTGATTCCCCAGTACTCGAGCTCCTGGAAAAATGAGACCACACACAACCCGTCAACCAAGTGGAGCTTCCCTGTGAGGTAGAAGTTATGGAGGGAGCAGAAAAAAACTGGGTTGCGGTCGAAATAGAACTCGTTTTCAGAGGAGCTGAAGTCGTCACAGAGCTCCAAAATGGCTGCTCTGGAGGTGCAGCGCAGGAGGCGGGCGAGGCGGGTCTGTGGCAATCTCCTCAGGACAGAGTGAGCCATGCGCTGCCTGAATCCTCCGACATTGATGTTAATGAAGCAGCCATCAGCCTGGTGAAGGACTTTGCCGTATACCATGATGAAGCACCTGCTGCTGTCAAACTCCTTCCTGTTTAGAGCCCCTGCAGACCAGAACACAGGTGTCATGTTGAACGTCATTCATGCACCACGTCTAAATGAAATACAGAAGACGAAATGTAAAGCCGGTAAAGCAGTCATTTCTACTGAAATAATGGCAGAGACTGATAGCATTTTTTAAAAGGATATTCTAGACAAAAAATGATTAGTGGTATCACTAACACTTATAAGAACAAACAAACATCTGTTACAAAGAGGCAGCATAAAGTTACCTGACCTTGTGTTGTCGAGTGGCTCTGCTCAGTCCGGACTGCAGGAGCATGTGAGCGAACAGCAGACTGAAAACTCTGCACAGCTTCTCCCAGGCTGGGACAAGCTCTCTTAAGATGTTTAAACTTTCATGTGTGATGCATGGACAGGCCATGGCGCTGCAGCTCGTGTGAGATCTCCAAGGATTTTAATATGCTTTGATGCTGGGCACTGACATTCTTCCAGAACCGTAAATGTTTAAATGATATTTATGCAACGGCAAAAGGATAAACAAATCTGCTCTGGTCTTTTTTTTGTTGTTGTTGAGGAAATATTGTTTAGAGTTAATTTCCATACCAGCTAAATTTCACAAACCACAGATAAAGCTGGATTTTTGAGAATACTGTGTATTGTAGGGTGTCATCGGGATGAGCAAAGTCTGGGTTTTCACTCCTGGATCTAAAACCCTTGTTTCAAATCTCAGAGAAACAAAAGACAGAGACAAAATAAATGAAATTAAAATTGCTTGTTAATATAAAATTGAGAACTTGTATTATTTATTAAACAAATTAAGTTACCCCCCCAAAAAAATCTGAGAATTTAGTGAGTGTATTTACTTTTGACTTTATTGTAAAACCAGATACAAACTTCTTATGCTTAAGAAATTAAAACATTTGAAGACAAAATATATTTAACTTTCAAACATATACAAAGTGAAACAAAGCTGTGAAACTGTCAACAGCATGTATTCATTGAGCTGCTTGTTTCTAATAACCACGTGTCTGCCTTTTTAGGAGATCTGAACATTTAGCACAAAATAAAAGGCAGATGTTTAAAACGTCCCTTTTCTATCTGAAACAGAGTCCTGCCAGGCAACTTTTGTTCCTTACACTAGTGCACTGTGGCACAGCGGGCAACAGTTATATTTACTGATCTCCTGTTCCAATGCGCAGTGTTTACACACGCTGCACATCCAAAACTGGTACTCCTGGATAGGACGACCGGTCACGATGCATGTGGGCAGTTTTCCCTCAGCTCTAATGAAAAAAGAAAAGCAGAACAGGTTGAAGGAATACCAGGAAATGCTGTGGCAACTTTAAAAATTCACTTTTCAAGGAAGATAAAGACCCCCTATGCTCTGATATGTCATTAACATAATCATACGTACTTCCAAGGATGGTCTTGGTGTTCTTTGCAGAAGGCTTATTGTTTATAGTGTATTGTTTTGAGTCAATACTCTAACAGTGGAAATGTCTATGGATATAATGAGGGTTTGATCTTCACACTGTGGCGTTCTCACCCCTCTGAAGAGTGCTGGGCCTCCACCACGCGGCTGTCCTTCGGGGGATATTTGGTGAAAATCTGCAGGGCCAAATCCTCGTAGAGCTGCCGCTGCTCAGAGCTGAGGCTCTCCAGAGATTCCAGCTTGATGAAGGCCTTTGAGCAGGTGCCAAAGGACCGGTTCGCTGCAGAACACAGAGCCAACAGGGAGTAGATCTCAACTGCGGGGATGACGTCCTCGTACTCACGAAGATGAAGGGCTGTAAGATGGAAAACACGAGGCAAAGTTTAGTGGGTCTACAAACCGACAAATTTCCACTGAAAGATTTCCCAGCAGATTTAAGCTTTAGACTAACTGGCTTTGTCAACAGCTGGCGAATGAAGTAACACAAGACAACATGTCATACATACACAAAGCTCAGTTGAGTAAAAACAATCGTTACATCATCTTCATCTCATCTGATTTAGAAATGGGTTTGACTTTAAACTACAATTCTGATTTCTGAGACATTTAGTTATTCTGGAAATCCTAATGGAGTCTATAAAGTTTATTTATGAGTGATTGTGATTATAAGTAATTCATACGCCCATTAGGTTTAGGCAAGAATGAGCACAGATTGTTGTAGTGTGATTCCTAAGACTTGCAAAGATATGATACTTTAGAAAATATAGTTATTGATTATATTGATGTTTGCACAGGTCCATGTTTTACATCTGATCTGCAAGTTTCTGACTGTTACTGTAACACCATGAGGAGCTAGATGATTCACAGTGGGGGTTTGGGAGGAGATTTTCTCAATGAAACATTTCAATGGATAATTTCAGGATAATTTTTGAACACCAGGTGGCAGAAGACTTCTAAAAATAATAATCTAGTCGTGTTTATCTTTTAAAGACTGTAGAAAACGATCTGATGAATCTGGTTTGTAATTAACAGAATCTATTCAAACTCCACAAATATGAGCTGTTTTTTATCAATCATCGTAAGAAATACCGTAATCATTTATACACATTTAAATTATATTGATATATTTATAATTTTAGGTAAGTGGGAATTATTCCGCACCTGTCCGTGTGGCGTTCTCTGGGTAGCCTGCATGGAGCTGCCTCTGAGCGAGCAGGAAGAAGTGATACGCTTCAGCTCCACGCCAGGCGCTGTCAACGATGCGATTGTCTGACGACGTCGCATCTTCTTCCAGAAGGCCAGCAAGTGCGAATGTTGCCTAATGACAAATAATGATACACACAGCAGTACATAATGTTGATTCAGTAAGCTTGTGAATGGTCCAAAGCAATATTTGTGGTTAAGCTTTATTGAAGAAACTAACTACACACTAAATACAGGGTACAGATGAAGTGAATTAAATTACCTCTGACTTCTTCCCTTTGGCTTTGATCTGCTGGGATGCCTTCACCTGCTCATGGTAGTCCTCAACAAGCTGAGCTGCCAGAACGTAAAGCTTCTTCACCCGCAGAGGTCGACTCATTTTCTTTGCCTCCTTGTCCGCTACCTATAATCAGAAGTCCCGATCACACTCCTCAATTCACCGTTCGACATTTGCAAATAAAGTACTGTTTGGTTGGTAAGTGTAGATTACTACTAACAAACTGGAGCTGTGAGGAGGAGCCTGAACCAGTAAGAGACGTTAATCTTAGTTTTATTCATTGCTTTTAAAATAAAAAAAAGAATGCCATCCAAAATGTAAAAACTTCCTGCTTGAACAGCCAAAAACACCCAGCAAACCCTGAGCCTGGAGTTCTTCCAGCAGCTCGTAAATCTTACTTGTGGCTTAGTAAGTTAGTGTCAATTTTGGCCAAATCTCACTCAGCCAAGGAGAGATTTTATCCAAGAAAGGTGTTTAATTCCAGGGAGTCATGAACAGACTTTTTGACCTGAATATAATAAAACATTTAAAAAAAACAACAACAAAAAAAAACTTGTTTGTAATGATAAAAATAAAACTTTAAGCCCACCTTAAACATGAGTTTAGCTGCATCAAGAAAGTGGTGAGCTTTCCGATAAAGTTCCACTGCTTCCAGAGTTTTATTTTCCTCCAGAAGATGAGAGGCATATTTGGAAAGGAGAGATTTGATCTCCTTCATGTTGTGAGCTCTTGCCAGTTCCACGGCTTTGTTCCACTGATGAAAAAGCAATTAAAGAGAAAGAGCATCAAGTCCTTTTTTGATTAATCACTGCAAAACATTTTGCAGTGATTTATTTATAAGCGGCCCATATATAAAGGGCCGCTTATAAATGTAAAATTTAATAAAATCAAAAGCTCTAATGTTCATCATTTTACATTGTGTCAAACCAAAGAGCTATTGCAGCAAAGATAAAAGTTTTAGAGCAGGATTCACACTCAAGAGCCAAATATCTGTGAGCGGGTGGGCAGGAGGATCCAGGTTGGCTGATCTTGTAGGATCCGTGCGTCACTCGGAAACTCCGGCGCCACAGCTCATCCGTCTGGTTCTCACCTGGTTCAGATGGACGCATGTGTCCACCGCTGCTTTTGGCTGGTTGGACTTGAGGTAGGCCTTCACAGCCTGCTCACACATCCCCACTGTGGCAAACATCTCTCCGATTTCCTACACACAGATAGGCAATAAAATGGGATAGGATGTAAATTTACAAATTGTCCAAATGCCCGCAAATCTCATGGGAACAAAACATAATTTATTTAAGTTTGGTGCACCGGTAATAGTTTGTGATTTTCAGGGAGGTCTGCAGCTAGCTGCTCAAGGCCGTTGTAGTCCTCCAACTTGTAGTAACAATCTGCCAGCCTCTCTTGGTTACGCCCCTTAAGGTAGTATGGGACTGCCTTCACCCTTTAAAGGAAGATGTTTAGAAGTGAGAACAATGATTCAGCTCCTTTTTTACCCTAAACAAAAAAGAATTGAACGACAAACGGGGTGGTGGAGATCAATCTTTTTGGCTACTCTCTTCTTCAATTGTTTCTTTTCAGAATCAAATTTTTCCCCATTTTCCTCCAAACTAAGACGTCATAATTGTATAATTACACAACAATCCACAAAGAAAACTTTTTTTGTTGTTGTCATTGTTTCTACTTGACATGTAGAAATGCTCCCAACAATTAGAAGATGAAAACTAGAATTAAATACCACTTCTGTCTGTCAGCAAAGTAATCTCCAATGCCATTATTGGCTTGGGCAAGCAGAGCGTCATCTGAGTATCCAGAGCCTGTGTCGAGAAGCTGCAGAACCTTGAACCAGTCTCCCAGCTTGATCCTTAGGTTGATGGCGAGATCCCTACCGAGACAGGCACCGTCACATATAAATAACGGATTGAAATTCAAGAGAAGTTGGCATAAAGTGTCTCCATGTACCTCCGATCCATATGCAGATACATGCTCTCAGCTTCCTCAAATCTGCCGAAGTAGGCAGCCACTTCGGCTTGTTTCATGGGCTCGCTCTGCAGGTTGCCCAGGCGCTTGACAAACTGAATGCCCGGGTAGTCTTTGCAGCGGACAAATGCCTCCTCGGCTGTCTTCAGATCCAGCTTTTGTAGGGCTGCCTCGGCCAGGAGGTGCCTGGTAGGTTAGCAATGAAACATGTAGAGACACTATGTTAAGTTACAAATATTAGGGCTACATAGCATGACATGCATTCATTTAGAATCAGTTCAGTTCAGTTCAGTTTATTTATTGCTATCCAAGTCAATTGCATACATCTCAAGATTTCTGAAATAACTCTTCAGTGGAAAAGCCTAGAGTTGATGGTAAATATGATTACTATTACAGATTATGACAAATACATAAGGAAGGCTGGTTTTGTTGTTACAGCCAGTTTTTAAGTGATCCTGCAAGAACTGACACCTGACCCAGAGAACACACAATTGCAAACACTCACACAAACTGCTGTTTGTACTCATATGGGAGCTAGACTTTTCTGTTGGTAGGGTAAAGAAAAGTTCAAATATTAAGAACCTTTTAAAAGTGGATTTGTTTTATTACTTTAAGGTTTTCACAATCTTTTCACTCCAAAAAGTCAACATTACAGTGCGAGCTACATGTCTGCTCCAAAAAAGAAGAGTAAGTTATAAACATCAACAAAAGAAATCTGGGAAAATAATTCCAGCACCGCGTTATGAAAAATTCACCAGAGTCTTGGGTGAGGATTGTCTTCAATGAACTGTGAAGCGTCTTCAATGCCCACTTTCTCAATCAGTGCTCTGCTGTCTCTCAGGGAGCGGATTTCAAAGTTAAAGAGGTTGTCTTTGTTTGGCCGCTCTGGATTCTGCACAGAATCAACCCATGATCATCTGATGAATGTGCATGGACTGAAACTATGTAGTTATCTCAAGAAATGTACATTTAGCTGTTAAATGTTGACATGTTACATTAAAATAATTTTGTGACCAAATTTTAAGTTCACAATGTTTAAAATAAAAAAATTAAAAAACTGAGTTAATAACCATTGTGATTATTTCTTGTCTTAATTACTGTAGTTTACCTTCATAATCTCATCAAGCAAAACTGATTTGATTTCCAGATCCTCAAAGTTGCAGATGTATCCAGAGGTTTGAATGGGCTCCTGTTTAGTACAGATTTAGAGATGTGTTAACATATTCTAACTGTAAATTAGACAGCTGTACACTTGTTCTGATCACACTCAAAAGCTTACTTCCGGGTCAAGGTTCCTGAACACATACATCCTGGTTTTCTCCATCACCGCAAACAAATCCGGATTGTCATTTGCCCACTTCAAGTCCCAGACATCTTTACGCTCAAACTTGGACGGATCTCCTGCAGCGGCCTGGTCTCCTGTCCCTTCGCTTCCGGGAGGACGAACTTCCAAGTCCAACAAAGTTAGCAAGCCCGAGATGTCAATTATGGCCAGACGACTGAAGATGATGATAAATTATGAGACTTAAAATCAGAAATATAATGTTCTTAGATTATTGTTAAAACTTATCTTGGCTTATTCTGCAACACAGCAGATGTCAGTTAGTGGTTACCTGGAGTTGCAGTTTAGAGACAGATAATGAGCTCGGCTGTTTGAGGAATACTTCTGGACGAGGGCTACATTTGGAAGGGTGTATCTCTGGATGATACCGGACTCACGCCCCTGTAACAACAAAGACTTATTTCTTTTTTCTTTGAAATGCCCTGCTGCTGAAATGTGCTATACAAATAAAATTTGATTGATTGATTGATTGATTTTTACAAAGATATGTTTTTACACACGTGTGACTTTTATTTCAAAACTTTAAATCAGCGAGACAACAAGCTGACTGACAGTACAGAACTATTGCCTTGACTCACTGAATTGACTTCCTTTCTTCTATTAAACAGAAATGTACATACCACTATCAGGGTTTTATCTGTTGCTGTAATGCAGCAGATGGGATCTCGAGTTGTCTGTTGAAAATAAAGCAGAACAAATTAATAAGAAATGTAATACTTTTTGATTCATAGTGAACTCTTTGTTTTATTCGTACAGCCATGTTAATTACATAGTTAAAATCATCTTTAAGTGCTTTTGTTATCTTAAGATAGAAGGGAGGGTGCTATTTTGAAAAGCTTTTAGCGAAAGTGGAAACTTTACCAAACTGGGACTTTTGAATGCATAAATACTAAAGAGGGAAAACAAATATATCTTACTGCAAAGGCATTTGAAATGTCTGGATCATCATCGTTGCCTCCAGATGGATTGCTGTCGATGTGATAGAACCTGCAGACAGCGGAAACTGGGCGCATGAGCAAGAGAAAGCACACAGACAAGCAGCTGCCGTTCCTCGGGTGTGATCTTTGGTCCGGGTGCGAGGCTAGTCTTGGCAGGGCAATAAAACACAACCATACTGTCTGGAACCTCAGTGGTACTTCATGAATGAATGAATCCTTTTCACTGTGCTCTCAGGGCCAACTCTTTGCACTGTAATGATGAGCCAGTAAAGCACAAAATAGCACTGTGGTTCTCCACTATAAGCGTTGAGTGATGGGTTGTGTAGAACGCAGAGATTTATGAAAACATGTTGTTTTCTTTCCTAAATATGTGTGTAAACCTTCTCACAGCTGATAATAAGGGAAAATGTAATAAACATGTCTGGACTCACCTCTCCCTGCCCCCTTTCTTTGTTCTGGTCACTTGGTTGATCTCCAAGGCGGTCAGTTTCTTTGCCACTCTGTATTGCCACAGATAGAAAGCTTCTTTGGAAGCAGTGATGACATGTGTCCTCGTCATGGTAACAAATAATGGTTCTAACCAGAAAGAGAAAAAATTCAACATGCAACCTGCTTAGCTTTTGGCAGCTTGGGATGAAATTAATTTGTGCCAGCTTTTACTCTGTTATTTTACAGATTATGTGGGAAAAGCACTCATATACCTCCAGACCTTTTCCATATTTTGTCATGAACCACAAATTGTATTCAACATATTGAACAGAGATTTTATGCATTCAGTTAACACATAACAGTGAAACAGACAGAAAATGAGGCAGGGTTTTCAAACTCTTCACAAATAAACCTTTTGAAAGCATGCCAAGGATATGCATTAGGCTCCCTTTACTCTGGTACCCCCAAGTGAAAACGATTGCAACCAACTCCCTCCAAAATTTGATCTCAGTATCGACCCAGCTGGTCTGTGAAGGATGTTCTCTAATCTGAGTGATCCAAAATTACTTTACAAAAAAGAGCGGCCAAACATTTGTTGAACTGGTAAAGACAGGCAGCTGCAACCAAAGAGAAGAAATTGTGTCCACTCAGGAGGGCAGAACACATATGATAACTTGTAAAAGAAAAATATAAAAAAAATAAATAATAAATAAATAAATAAATAAAAAACAGAGATCCTTTCCTTCCACTTAATAATTATGAGCAAGTTTGTGTCGGTGGAGCAAAAAAATAAAAAATAAAGAAAAAAAAGAAAAAAAAATCCCAAAAAGAACTTTGAAGCTTGTGGTTGTAATGCAATAAAACATTTACAAAGCACTTTATTCCATACTCTCAATAATAATTTGAAAAATCAGTATTAGACTAACCGATGTCAATGTATTTGGAGTCCAGAGGAGTACCAATAGAATTGCAGAGGATCAGGACGTACTGAAAAATAAAAAGAAGGTTATTATATGACCTAGATACCAAGACAGATCACACTATTTTGTAGTGCGAGATTTAAAATCCAACATTACCCTCGCAAGATTCATGGTTTCTGATCCAACATCGTCCTGTAAATCAGCAAATTAGAAAAACAAGATGAAAGAACAATCTCTATTTTCTAACATTAATCAAGTCACTGAGACTAAACGGAGGTTTTTAAAGTCATAGTAAAACCAATGTCTTGTTTCTTTATTACCTGAGGTTGTTTTTCATCGGCCTTGCTGGCCAGGATGCAGAAGTCCCCCGAGGTAGTGATAGAAATTAAGTTCTTGACATATTTCACAAACTTCTCGTTGTTTTTGGTGTCCCAGTAAACTACACAGTACTCCTGGCGTTCTGGCTTTGTGTAGGCGTACACCACGGTGCTGCAACAGTAGCCCCACTGGTGAAACACAAGGAAAAGTGTAAGAAGCATTACCCAAACCATCTCGGTCATTTCTATGTTCTCAAATCTCTTTACTTCTCTTGACACTAAAGACTTGCTGAGTAATTCAGACCTAAAGTTAAGTCTTTCCCTGAAACAATTAATCCAAGTATACCTTACCTAGAAATCTTGAAACAAGCTTATTAGTCAGACCATCAGGATCTCTTGAATTTAGCAGTGTCTACCACAAACAATCTGCCAGTATTAATAAAGAGTGTTAGTATTTACTTTGTAATCTGGCCTTATGTTGGCAAAGTAGATGTAAGAGTCCACAGCCAGGGCGATTCGCAGGCCTCCTCCCTCCCATGAGATCCCAGATAAGTGCTTCCCGGATACTTTCAGAGTTCTCAGATGCTGCACACAAGCAATCACCAGGTAAAGCATTGAAAGAAACATTTTTCAACCATTTCATAAGATTTTTTAACCCCCACTTGTTACTATATTGGTGGTTATCATCGTTCTATTACTTTTCATATTTACTAACGTTATTGATTCTACCGTAGTCTTTGTGAAGTATAGAAATTATATTTTATACTATACTTTTTTGATATACAGACTTGCCTCTCCAAACGGTGTGTAGAACTGCACCACATTAAATTCTTTGTCCATGTTTGTGGCTCTGAGGGAACCTGCCACTGCCAGCACACTGCCACAGTGGTTCCACTGGATACTGATAACATTCATCAGAGCGTCGATATATACCGGGTCTGAGAATAAAGTAGTGTCAAGTGGCTGTTAGAAAACATTTCTCTCACATTCAAAATCAAGGAGTGAAAAGGTTTTCGGTTGCTCACTCTCATCATTCTCATAGCGCATGATCTGACACCTTCCATTGTCGAAACAGATGGCGAGGCACGGACTGTCCGGCTCACTGTAACCCCCAGCTCCTGCGTACCAGTGGATTCCAGCTAAACTGACAGCTCCGGTTGCCCCGGCGAGACAGCTGATGTTCATTTTCATCTGAAAAGTAACAACATTCAGAGTAAGCAAAAAGTAGATTGTGAAGCTGTTATACATTTTTAAATTGAGAAAGCATTCAGAAAAACAGTGGGTTCAGGTGGAACTGTCACAATCTTTTATAACCAAACCAAAAGAATGTGTAACTTAATAATGTTCTTCCATGACAACATGAAAGACTGAAGGTTGTGCAGCTCAACATGGCCGAGTTTCACAATATATACTCCATTTAAGTTCACACACTCACGATGAAGTTTCCTTGATTGTCATAAATATGTACTTCGCCGTTGGCCATGCCGAACAGCAGGATCTTACTGTCAGGAGACCAAGCAACATGAGCAAGTTGACTCCCTTTCAACTCCTTTCCCCAGATCCGGTTGCCTACAAATGAATACAAAATGCAAGAATCATACTGAAGATGTTTATATCCATGTGTTCATAAAGCAATGAATAAATTTGTTAAAATAAATTAAACAATTTCATCTTTCTAAATGTGAACTTTTACTGCCTTAATGCTACGTATTGTTTTCACTTAAAGTAACAGTACCATCCACCGATCCAACAATGACAGCCCCGTCTTCATACACAATGCAGATCTTCTGACCGTCAGCGTTCCAGCTCATGCTCCTCACTACTGATTTGTTCCTGTTGTTAATCATCTCCTCGTACCATGCACCTTGGGACACAACAAAGGCTGACAACTAAGCAACACAAATTCGCTACAAAGCAAACAAAATCTTACTTTGGCTGCTGTCCTCACCTTTGTACAGCATCCACACAATAATGAGTCCATTCTGGTCACTGGTTGTCAATTTTTCATTCCGTTCATTCCAGGTCACTACCTGCACTGCACCTGAAGGTGTTTCAAGTATGAAAAGGGAGATCATTTTTATTTTACTCATTTTTGCTTGGATACTACAATTGGTATGAATATAAAAACATAAACATACCAACTACCAACATAAAAACAAATAATAAAAAAAGAAAAGAAAAGAAATATAAAAGAAAACACATAAAGCAATTACATATGCATTTCAAAAATATATTTTAGAATAGAGTGCTGGACTAAAACAAACGTAAGGATCAAACCCTATTGGCCGTACATCTTAAGAAGAAAGATATTTCTTTGCAATATGTGCTACTACTGAGTCAGACGTAACTTATTCTGTTATACTATGATGCTGGATGTACTCAAAAAGTATAAATATCACCCCACAAAAAAATTGTAAGGGAGCATTTCTTTTAGCGTGTAAATTAATTTCACTTCATGCAGGAACAATCATGCAATATAATGCTGAGCACAATACTCACCACCGTGTCCTTCCAAAGTCTGATTCATGGACAGGTTGCTGGGGGCAGCAAGACCTTTCAGTCTATTGTCGTCTAAAAACAGTAAAACCATTAATGAGATGATTTATTATTTATTGTGAGTTGTACAGTATCAGGGAAACATTTATTACTGCCTTCTTGTGATCACAATATTCAAAAATCTAATGTGACTGCGAAGTTAATACTTGCCCAATTTATTATGAGAATGCAGAACAAAATGGGGATATAATTACCTACAATTAAGTACACTCAATTTAGCTATTTGCTTTATGGATGTTTAAAAGCAACAGTTTTGATCAATTTTCTAGTACGTTTATCATTTACAGAACAACCGAAGGCCTGTCCCACCGATAGAGTGGTACCACTTGTGCTTGTAGAGACTGAACATTGGGAGACCTGTGGTAAGCCTATTAAAGTTTCAGCAGATTTCTTTTAAACTGTAATGCCTATTGTTTTATTTCCCCCATAATCTCAGTCACACAAATGTTATGTAACATTTCATAAATACACTCTGACACATACAGAACATTAATCCTTACTACAATTACAACAGGTATTTAACTGAAGGTTGAGGTTTTTCGGATTCAGCAAAACAAACTTGTGCATTATTAGGTAATGACGTCGATATAAAACAAACTCGCTCTACTTTATTTTTTTCTATAAGTGATCTTCAAAAATATTCATACCTCTTCAACTATTTTACTTTTTGTATAAAGTGAAATTCTGTATGTACTATACACTTCCAAATATTTCAGTTTTTTGTGAGGTTTTTGTTATAAGGTCTCCAGATGTTTTCCCTGTCCAGCTTCCCTGTCCCTGCTTAAGAAAAGCATCTATTTTTCTTAAGCAGAAAAATAATTTTATTTTGTACTATCAGGTTGAGTTCAAGTAGGTAGATTTCAGCTTTTTGCTTCTGGGCCAAAAGGTACATCTTTATTCTCATCAGACCAAAGGACCTCCTTTCAGGGGTTTGCTGTGTCTGTTACATGTCTTGTGTCATAACATGTATAGTACACCAGTGTGAAACATTATCTTATCATCAAACTAAATTCTCCATAACAGCTATTTTCCCCCTTGATAACAAAATAGTGTTTCTAGTTGTATTTACTGCTCCTTAGCTGTTTTCATCAATGACTATTCTCTAATTGCCTTGTGTACCATGTCATGTCATTCTTTCTCTTTCATGTTGCATTGCATTAGAAGATATTTACAGTTGTTGTTGTTCTTCTTTCTCCCCATAACAGTCACCATACCTTTAAGTTCTACATGATCAATTCATAGTATTTTATAATAATTTCATCTCTTCTGATATTTTCCTTATACTCCTTGACCCTCTGGTATTTTGTGAAATGTTCTTCTTTTCTGATACTTTCCCCATATTTTCTGCAATACTTCCATCCCTTTTTTTTTTTTATTAATAACTGCTTCACATTTGAATTGCTATTTAATCTCTCCCCTCTAGGAAATGTTTTACAGCTGATTTGCTTGTATCTTTGTTTTGTTTATTACGGAGGTTTTTGTTGTTGTTGTTATTGTTTTATCACAACACAAAGCAAGTAAAGCTGTAAAGAAACCGAACTCCAGTTTTAAACTTTCAACTTACCTGTCTGTGTTTCAAGCTTCAACACTCTGAGCAGACCATCTTCTCCGCCACATGCAATGAACCCTTGGTGTTTGTTCCAGGACAGGCATTTCAGATGAATGTTGTTGGGAATAGCGATCTACAGGACACAGGAACGTAAGAGGCAAGTTGTTTTCAATATGACACATACTGTCAGTGGTTTAACTGCTCACCTTTTTGCTGAGGTAAATGAACATGGTGGTTGCGGGATAATATTAACTCTGACTTTAACATACGAATATACAATAAATGTCTCGGTGAGGAAATGTGACTCTTAAAACGAGCTAAAATTAGTCGCGTGGCCTGTTTGAATGCGTCGTTTTTACTGTAGCCCACACCGTTAGCTTAGCTAGGTTAGCTTTAAATACCTACGAAAACAAAAGGAAACACATTTTGTTTTTTCTAACTGTACTTAGTAAAGCCGCTCTTTTGTTATAAGAAGTAACGATGGGTACAGCGTTTCAAAACGGTTCACAGACGAAGTTTTACTGCTTTTGTTGACAGACTGGAACCATCAACGGCTTCAGATTCCAAACGTCTCCCATGGTAACCATAGACCGGAAGCATCAAGAATTTCGTGCTACTGGTAGTTGTAGTTTTTCTCGTTAAAGTGCTGCGGTAGGAACTTTTCGACCTAATCGCCGAAAAGTCTTGCTCGTTTGCTTGTTGTTCTAAATGGGATTAGGCTTTGCAATACCTTGACTAATTATGAAATTTCCATCTATTCATCCCGAAAAAGGAAAAACAAAAGGAAAAAGCATTAAAGCATCATAATTAAGACTTGTTTTAAAGTTAATTTGTCTAAAATTCAGTAAAATCACTGTGCTGCAAGTTATTTTTTGCGTCTAGTTTTGCATGAAAGAATTTAAACATGCCAAGGTTTGTAATTGTCTAAAGCGCACTGTTGCACATAAATTAAGCAAACCTAATTTTTTCATGAGCACAAGGCATTACACAAACTTTAGCATACTTTTCCTATTGATAAAACTACTTCGTTGTTTTTATCTGAGTAAGAAAAATCCTAAAAAATAAGTGGTGCCAAATTTCCATTCATTTACATTGCAAAGCCAAATTCTCAACTTTGATTTTTTTTTTGTTTCTTTGTGAGGTGCAACTACAAATTACAGTGTAATTTTGGGGAATTTTATGTGCTACACAAACACAAAGTGGTGCATTGATAAGTAAGAGGAGAATAAACATGTTTTTCAAAGTTCCTCTTAGTAAATGTAAATTCTTTAAACACCTTTTTATGAAATAGGTGCAAGTCTTTTGTTGTATGCTTCTACCAGTTTTGTGCATCTAAAATGTTGTGCACAAAAGCTTACTCAGAATTAATGGAGAACGTGTGTGAACAACCCCAGTCTCTCACTTAGTTGTCATTTAGGTCTAGACTTTGACCAGGTTATTCTAACGCATAAAATTCACTGGTCGAAACCAGTTCATTATTTCTCAAGCTGTATGTTTGGAGTTGTTTTCCGGCTGGAAGATAAACCTCACCCAAGCCTCATCTTCAGGCTCCAACACTTTTTTTCTCTAGGATTTTCCTGTGTGTCACTGTATCTTCCGATCTGATCAGCTTGCTTGTCGCTGCTTAATGAAGGCATTCCCGTAGTATGAGGCTGCCCCTACCATGTCTTCACATGAGTTGTCTGTCAAACATTGCATTTCTCAGAAGGCCGTCTGGAGCTCCATGTGCCACATAACTTCTGTGTCGCGTAAAGCTGCAAATAATAATTTTTAGAGCTCTTTTATAATTAGGAATTTCTTCTTGCTACTCCTCCATGATAGTTATTTGTAGAGTGCATGGATAGTTCTTGTCCTATCAACAGATTCCACCACTTGAGCCCTATAATTCTGGAGCTCCTCCAAACCAACCACAGAGTTCTTGGATACTTTTCTGATTATTTCCTCGTCAGTCTAGGTGATCATGTCATGTCAGGGTTGCCCTCAAATCATACTCTGTTTTCAGGTGATGGACAGTACAACGTCAATGTTCAAATGTTTAAATATTGTTTTATAACAATCACGCTTCCAGTGACAGTACATTATCTCTGGTCAAACTGCACTGTTACTTTGTCTTGATCCTGTTTGATCACTTGTGTTCTCTAGCAAACCTCTGGAGCCTTCACACATTTATTCTGATATGAAATTACACACCATTTACTGTTAAGTGAAAACCAAAGGCAGTTGATTGCACCTGATTTTATTTTAGGTTATCAGAGGAAAGGGTCACAGTGCATTTTACACTTTTCAGCTTGCCAGCTGTAAGACAATAAAAGCCATGTATTACCATCTTTCCATTTCACTGTTTTGTGTTGGGCTAATAAACAAAATCCCAGTAAAATGCAATGTAATTTATAGTTTGAATCAGCACAATATTGCTTATTTGAAGCAATGTGGCTCTCAAATAACAATACACCTGTCACATAAAACATGTATTCATGAAAATATCCTAACTTTGTTAATGATGTCATCACTTTTGATCAGATAGGAAAGTAGCAATAAGTATCAGCAGTAATATAAAGACTATCTTTTAAAAGAGTCAAGACAGTTGTGTGGAAAACATTGATTCATAAAATGTATTCATTTCTGCAGCCGTTCCCATTACAAAACATGCAAATAACTGTTTTCTATTTCAAAAAGCACCACAATGCATTATTCAAATGTAGACACACAAAGACAGAAAATAAAATAAAATAACTGTTTATAGAAAATACATTCTCAAAAACCTTTAGCTTAACATAATCTCTAATTAAAAGCATTGTTGCCAAGAAAACTGGGCCAAGTCTGAGTCACATTTAAACTCCCTAAACTATTTCACCAGGGAGTTCAACAATTTTTTTGTTTGCTAAAACAAACAAAAAAAAACTTGACCTGTTTTAAGGAATCAAAGCAAATTATATAACGTTTAATTGGTTTATACAAGAAGACATAAACATAGTCCTGTTGAGTTGTCTTTTTTTTAAATGTGGGCAATTACACCAGAGTTGTCATCAATGTAAGTTTATCAAAAACACAGCACCAGAGCAATTTGTTGTAACATTAAAAACACACTGCAGATTTTCAGACATTAGGAAATTTAAATTTTTACGGAACATGATATTCTGTAACAGTGGAATAAAAGTGCTGAGATTTTTCCTCTAGCTTCTCTTTGTTCTCAATGTTGGAATGTGCCTTCAATGTCGTTTACTTTGTCTGAAAGTTCAGAAAGTGAACAAACAGTCAAGGAAATGTAAATATTTCATGGAAAAAAGTACAAATTTAATGTAAAATATTGTATAATATAAACTGATCTGAAAGATTGTTGTCTTTAAAACCAATCTAAGTTGTAAAATGAAATCTAAATATATGGACTCAGAAAAGGATATTTTTCCTGGTGAGCTCCTGAATGGCTGACTGCACTTTTTTCTGGAATACAATTTGAGCTTCGCACATGCAGGCATCTTCTGAAATTTCACTCCTCATTTCCTCTGAAACAATAAAAACACATGTCTGACAGGGGCAGAAGAAATTTTTGATCGTCGTATGCTGAGTATATGACATAGCAGGTAAAAAATTTATATTGGAATCAGAGATCAATGTTAGATGAAACTGAAAGTGTTATTTCATATAAGGTGGCTCAGTAGTTTAAGACAAAGATTAGTAGTTTTTCTAAAATGTTAAAAAGTGTAACCAATTACAACCTTAATATGCTTACTTAATGAGGTCCACCTTAAAACACACAACATGAAAAGACATCCAGCAACATGTTACTAACAATGCAAAGAAACTAACATTTTAATAGTTAAACGTTTTCCTACAGAACCCTTGTCTATAAACTGTGCAGAACAATTAAACATACTGTTTTATCAATTTCTGATCTTTATGTAGTTATAAACAAAACACACATTTTAATGTAAAGGTGCAGAAATGAGTTAAACGCAAATAGTTTTGGAGCCATTCCTGCAGGTAAAAAACACAGCTATTGACCCTTTTTGTAATAAAGCCAGTAGTAAATTTTCAACTAATGGATTAATAATAACTGAAATCAAGTACATGGTGCAAAAATGTTAAGACTACAATGAACTGCAAAGTTTCTGTTTGAAGTTAGGTCTTTCTGTAAAACCACCCTGAGCAGTAACTATCTGTAAGGTTTTATCACTCCCTTAGATTGTTGAGTAAGGATTTCTTCTTTTCTTCAACATTTCTTCAGATTTTTTAGATTTGCAGACCTTCGTTTATGTACAACTCCCTCAAAAAGGGCACATGTTGCTATTTTATAGCACAAACAAGTGTCTATGTTACCTTCAGAGGTTATAAAAATGCAAACATTAAATTTGACTTTGTAATCTGACACCTTAATATTGGACCTCTGTCCCTTTTCAACATTCCACCTCCAACAGGTCATTGCAACAATGCTTCTGTGAGTAATTGACAGCAATAAGTTTCTGACTCAGTTGTGTATTTCTGCAGATGTCAGTAGGACCTCAGGGAAGGGCCTACTGACTACTTTTTTTTTTAAAGTTACATACTTCACCTTTAACATGATCATTCTAAATAGAATTTGAGATAAAGCTCAGCTCTTTTGTGTAACTTCTTTGAACATTGCAAACCAACAGTAGGGGTTAATTCAGTAAGGTACAAACTCCTTAGTAGATTGTAATGAGTTAATCTTTCCCACAGTTGAATGATGGTCATTAAATTGTTTGGACATGGCCTTGCAGCTCTTCCTTGTATAAATGGGCAGATTTTTTTCCTGCCTTGGAATTGTGTTAACAAAGCCCTATATTGAGAGTCAGGTAAATTTCCATGAACACTCCAACAGTTGTAGGGAAGACCAAGTCAGACTGTTTATTCAGGAAAAGTGTAACTCCAAGAGATCATCTATAACCAAACAATTTGAAGTGTGAGAACGGTGTGCTTTGAACACAGAAAAACTTACGTGAACATGTTTTCTGGTCTGAATTTAGTATGTATCCTACTCGACACTTGCAGTTGTAAGAAACACCATTGTTGATGCAGATATGCTGGCAGTCGTGTCCCTGAATACATGCATCCAAACCTGAAGGAAGACACTGAGTGAGTTTACTCTGCCCCCTCCATGGTTTGCTTATCAAATTAATGTTTAGTCTATGACATAACCTGTGAATGTTTGAATCACGTAACTTAAGAGATATAAGAAAGAAAAGTCCCAGAATGTCATATTTCTTAACATCAGACATTCAGACTTTTTGTTTTCTGGTGGTTGTTTTATTCATTTTTCCATTGTAGAAAAAAGGCAGATAGATATAAATGCCAGAAAATCTAAACTGTGGATGGAAAATAATCATCTGATCTACTTATTCATAGCCCATTTATAAGGATCCATAAATTAAGGAAGCTACTGACCATGCCAGTTTCTATTCTGGCATGGTCACGCTGCATGTTTTGCTGCTTAGGGTTTGTGCTCAACTGCTTTGTAACTTTACTCCTCCAGAAAGGTAGTTTTGTTGTTGTGTTATGACGCTGGGAGCATGAAAATTATTTCACAGAATAGCACTGGCATCTCATTGTGTGAAAGAGTCACGGAAAGAGTTTCATAATACGTTAAACATGCAAACGAGTAAATATTGAGTTGACACAAGTTGCCTCAAAGACAAATTTTGGAAACAGAGAAGAAATCAAATTTCAAAGTCATTTAGGTCCCAGGTTGTCAAACTGGTACACAAGAATCTGCTGGCACAAGGTCTGCTTTTAGTGGTAGGATACATGTTGTCTTAATTTCCAAGTTAAAACAACAAAGCCAGTAACTACAAAAAAGTAACAGTGTAATTTCTCTGCCCTTGCAAACATTTTAGCAACATGTTTATTAAAAGAGGTTAATGCGTCCTAAGTATCTATATAAGTGCCACCATTTTTTTTTATCCCTTTCCACCTTGAAACCTGGAAAATGTACACTTCTGAAATGTTCTACAAAAATCAAGCTGGATTTTAAGTAAAATACAAATAAATTTGCTTACGTGAGCATGTCTTTCTGTCCATGTTGAGCGAATATCCCAGCCGACACTTGCAGACATATGAGCTTCCACTGTTGACACATATATGCTGGCAGTCATGTCCCTGAGAACATGCGTCTGAGCCTGAAAAGAAAAGGAATCAGAGACGCCTGATATCAGAAGTTCTTTTCTTTTGGAGAGCATTTTATGTTGCCATAAAAAGCTGCACATGAAGCAGTCCTGCTGTGACGATTTTCAATTGTTCATATTTTTATGCAGAGTGGAATGTGGATTCTTACGTATGCACGTTTTCCCGTCGGGATTCAAAACATATCCTGTTTTACATTTACATACAAACGAGTCATCGGCTTTGACACAAATGTGTTGGCAGCCATGTTCTCCTGCACATGTACCTGAACCTGAAATGAGAAGCTATTACATCTGTGTGCCTCAGATGAGATGCATTGAACAACTGCTTATCCAGAAAAGAAAAATCTTACGTGAGCATGTTTTTTTATCTGGATTCAGCACATATCCTACTTCACATTTGCACATGTATGAAGCGTCACTGTTTACACAGATGTGCTGACAATCATGCCCTTGAGAACATGGATCAGAACCTGAAAAGAAATCACACGTGATCCAACATCTCCAAACACAGTGAGAAAAGCAGTGAGAGGGAGGACAGTTTTCGATATATACCTGACACTAAATGTAAGAATCAATATTCCATCTCACAAATAACTTTTTGAGACAAAAATATCATAGTTTTGTCTTACGTGAGCACGTTTTCTGGTCTGTATTTAACACATATCCCGCCCGACACTTGCAGACATACGATGCATCACTATTTTCACAAATATGATGGCAATCGTGTCCAAGGGCACAAGGATCAGAACCTGGAAAGACAAATTTGCATGAAAAAAATATCTAGTGCTGCAATTAATTCTAGCCTAACAGACAAAGAAATTAAAACAAGCGATGCAAAGCTTTAATGCAACAATAATCAAAAGGAACAGTAGGCGTATTCCAGTTTAATAAGAGGAGCATAACTTTTTTTTTTTGCAATATTTGGGATTTACTCTGTTTTTTTTAAGCATTATCACACAAAAATTCTCTCTCTATATCCCTGTGAAACCTCAGCATGGCCACCAGCAAAGCATACTAAACGTGGCTGCGAGTTTCCTTACGCGAGGATGTTTTGTTGTCTATATTCAACAAATATTCTTTGCGACACATGCAAACATAAGAATCTCCACTTTTGATGCAAATATGTTGGCTGTTATGTTCTGAAGAACATGCATCCATACCTGCAAAGAAAAACTTCCACATTGACACACAAACAAAAGTCCCCTCTGTACAGCCAAGCTAGAATGCGGTTTTAGAAACAATTTTGTACGTAAATCGATGATACCTAGAAATCTTTTGCCTAAGTTCGAAGGAAAAGGGAGGAAAACAGACAAAAGTGTAATTTACACATATTTTGAGTCTGCATCTAACACACATCCCTCTTAACATTTGCATACGTGATAGTCGCCTTTGCTGAAACACATACAATGGCAGTCATTTATCTAAACCGGAAAAGAGGTGATGTCGTGCCCAAACTGCTGAGTCACTTTGTACGACTGACAAAGTAAGTGGAAAGAAATTTAAACAAGAAAAAAAAGGTGTGCTGAGTCAATACTTTGTAAAGCTAGGCTTTGCTGTAGTTGAATATACTGTGACGTTTACACCAGCTTTGCACATCTAGAAACATTTCTAGATTTTTCTTTGTAAAACAGCATAAGCCCAAAGTAACTTTGGTTTATGTTCATAGTCATGAACATAAACCAAAGTGAAAGTCCATAATCTCAAGTCTTTTGTGACCTCTAACAATGTTTTCTTATTTGATTAAAATGTCAAGTACTCAGTACTATTTAACCTACATAACTAGATATATTGCTGTGCAAACACAACAAAGTAAAGACATGAACGTCTATTGTCAACCATTACTTTAAGGCATTTGCAACAGCAAGTTCCAGTTTTGCATCTGCAAGCTGGCTAATGTGAAGAGACCTTTGACCACCACAGCTGAAACTTATGATCTATTGAAAGAAACCAGTGTTCTTACGTGCACATGTTTTCTTGTCTGTGTTCAACACGTATCCAGTTCTGCACTGGCACACGTACGAGTCACGGCTGTTGACACAAATGTGCTGGCAGTCATGTCCCTGGGTACAAGCATCTGCACCTGAAAAAAAAAGTCATTCACCCATCAGGGTGAGATAGTTGAAGATGATGATACGGATTTATAAAGTTCCACCACCTAACAGTCTGTTTTAACTGTGCTCTGCTAGGCGTTCATATGCAGTAATACGGCTCAAACTAGCAGAGACTTGCTTAGTTTTGTAAGCCAGTATGTAAATGGTTGTCAAGTAAGTTGTTAAACTCTGTCACATTTTTAAACCAAGTACCAATGACTGTCTTTTCTCTGTCACTAGAGCTTCAGCATCTGGAGCTCTGTTTACAGAACTTGAAGAGAACCTGCACACTCACACTGAGCTTTATGCAACCAGTCAGACATATTAGTAATTACAGGTTGCAGGTCTTCTGTAGCCTGTTTGTTTCTTTATGCAAATTCACAACTATATCACCCTGCACATATCTGACAAGTACCATGAGGTGGACAAAGATCAGGAAAGTCATTGTTATGCAAACTTAAAAGAAGAGAACTCAATATAGAACCTTGAAGCACACCAAGATTGCTGTCAGCAACTGTAATTTAATAGAGCACTTTTTTTATTATTTGGATATAATCTTATAGCTAACTAACAAAAGACATGTCTGTACAATATTTAATCTTAAGGTATGCTGAATACTGAGAAATAAGATTTATTTTTATTCTTACGTGAGCATGTTTTCTTGTCTGGATTCAGGATGTAGCCAGGGTGACACTTGCAGATGTACGAGTCACCACTGTTGACACAAATATGCTGACAGTTGTGTCCTTGATCACACGGATCCAAACCTAAAAGGAAACACTTCACTGTCCGATTGGCTTATGCTTACTAAAATCACAGTAAAATCAGTTTTCCTTGTATTATTTGGTTAGTCTGTGAGTATTGAGATAATCTGCCACATGCAGGTAAGTTTGTATGATCTTTGTTAATCAGCTAAAGAGATGTTACATTTATCTTATGTGATTTGAATTTTACGTATTTGTAAGACGTATTTAAGTAGCTCAGTTTCTATAAATTCCAACTACACCCCATCCATATGTGAACCATGCAGTCAAATAGAAAGTGAATCCAATCACAAAACTTGTCTTCAGTAAGGATTTTACCATTGCTGTAAAACACAAGTTGTTCACACCAAAACCCCCAAATACTCTTTAGGTTCAACTGGATGTTTAACAGGAAGCTTTTTCCAAGGGACCAGTTATTTGCGATGTTTGAGCTAGTGAATGTCATCGTAAGAAAGGTATTTAGTATTTAGTCTTCAGCACAGGTCCAAGCTAAGTACATTAGCTTTGATAGAGTATGGTTGCTTAGCTGAGAAATGTGTGTAAAGCATATTTTTCTTTAAAATATTGTAAAAAGAATAAAATGAAATGTTTTAAACCATAAGGTATGGTTTAAAACTTCTTTAGGAAAGTGGCTGTGTTTAGTCAAGTTCTTCTAAATATAAGAGAACAAAAGAAATTTCCTACTTAAAAAATAATGCCAATAAAAGACTTTTCTGATGCTTTTTTTTAAAGCTCTAATTGCAAAGCAGTTGCCTTTAGTGAGTTCCTGCTTTAGACAACTTTTTAATGGCTTGCAGCACTTATTACAGCAGCAGCAGCACATTTCTTTGAACAGAATAGACAGCATCATATGAAGTTTCCTACATTTTAAAGAATGTGGTCAGAATCTGAATCATCTCTTCTTTAAGTTGGTTAGTGTGGAACTTATTATTTATGCTTAATGCTTATTGCATTAATACCACTCAGTGTTTTCAGTTGCTGGACGTCTTTTCAGTAGCATGTCCAATTAGTGATAAATTAGTGGTTGTCTTTGTGCTGCACTTAAAATTAAAGAAGAGGACCACTAGCCTTAGAATGAAGATCCTCTCTATGGTGCTGCCCATATGCTCACAGGTGAATAGAATAGGACCGATCTGACATACCGTTGTTCCCTTCACGGACACGCTTATTATCGTCTTTCCTGTCATTTAGGCCTAGTCCGTTATCATCAATATCTGCACTCCCATTATCATCATCCTTACCACACAAAGTTTCCCTAAACTTAGACGTAAGCTTCTCGATCACACCATAGGTCTCCACATAGAAGACATGGTCATCGTGTGGCTGGCTGGCCATAAGTTTCAGGGAAGCCATATCAGCTCTGTCAACTCCCACTGCATACATTTCAATCCCAGATGCTCTGGCTGTGGCTGACACCTCCTCCACCTTGTCCTGAGGTCTGCCATCGGTCACTATAATAGCCACCTTAGCAATGTTCATGGAAGCGGATCGGGCCCCGGCCTCCTTGGTGAAGGCTTTTTCCATGGCGGTCCTGATGGCCATTCCCGTCATGGTGCCTGAAGCTAAGGGCTCAACTTGGCCGAGTGCCTGCTTCACAGATGATTTGTCAAAAAAAGTGTTGAGGAGGAACTCAATCTTGACTGTGCTCGCATAATTAACGAGGCCGACACGAGTGGCATCTCTGCCGATGACCAGGCTGTCCACCATGTCCTGCAGGAACTCCTTGGCCTTTTTAAATTCAACAGGGCGCACACTGCGGGAACTGTCTATGATGAAAACCAGGTCAATTGGGCGATTTTTGCAGTTAGTTCTTGTTGCTGTAAAGAAAAAAGAACACAGTTTTATTAGATTCGTTATATGTTCTCTTTTTTTTGTAAGCAGAGAGAAAAAATATTCTTACAAGGAAAAGTTAATTAGGTGTTTTATTAGCTACTTTTATTTTGACATTTGTGTATCATGTCTATATATGTGTTTCATGCGTTATTTCATTGATTTTCTTATTTTATAACATGACAGCACACATGCACTGCATTTGCCATCACTGGCATCCATATGTATTTATGTATTTTTCTTTTTTTATGTATTTATGTATTTTTCTTTTTTTGTTTTATTGCATAAGCCCAATAACAGAAAAGACAAACGTTCTAATATTATATTTGATTTTACTGGTTGGTTAATTTTCTTCCAGAAATTATATTGAAAATGTGTTCAGTTTAGCACAAAACAATGAACAAACAGAAAATAAAATCATATATTGTAAGAAAAAATATATATTTTTCACACATTTTTCTGTACCTAGTTCTTATGTTGAGATGTTCAGTGCTTGCTACTGATTGTTGCTGGATAATCTCCAGCAGGCTGCAAGGAGCCAGATGGTGCAGCTTTACGCTGAGATGGCTTGGACCCATGAAACCAAGACTTATTGCGATCAATTTAGCAAATTAAGAAAAGTGTGTGTGTCGGAAGAGAGCTAAATAGTTCTCTCTTCCGCATCCAAGTTTGAGTTAGCTAGCAGTTAAAAATGACCACGGGAAAAAAAAAAAAAGAAAACGCCCAACCTGCGTCATATCTCAGTCCCTCGTGCCTCAGGTAGATGTCGCCATTTTTCCGCGCGCCCCGCTGCAGCTGGACGCTTCTCTCGCCACCCCGCCGGACCTCCTGAAAGCCTTTCTCACTCTGCGCCTCTACAGACTCTAAGTCCGCTGATAGGTCATAGCGCCCTGTAGACACCTGACGGTGCAACCGGGGCTGTGGGAGAGAGCCCTGAGATCCCGCCGCCAGGATACCAAAGACCACCACCTTCCACACTAAAGAAACCATCTCGACTTCGTCCAACTGGCTTACAGCAGGGTGCACTCCTATTTATATCCTGCACGACCACTACCCATAAGGCGTGGAGAGTCGGGGATCCAATCCAGACCCTTTAAGTCGTTAAATGAGGGTCAATCCAATTTATCATAGACTAAAGACGTTCTGAGTTTAAAGCTCCTTAAATATTTTCACTTTCTGAAGTTGATATTGGGGATGATTTTATAAAAATGTTTTTGCATAAATAATATGCAAAAACATATCAACTTCAGAAAGTGAAGCTGATATGTAGAAAGGTGATTCCACATATCATATAACCTGCAACAGGTTATATGCAAAAAACTGTTGGGTTTTTGTATATATAATATGCAAAAACCCAACAGTTTTTTGCATATTATTTATGCAAAAACTCTTATACCCCAGAGTTACGCCAAATGCAACCATTTAACATAAAAAGCTACCTCTGTGTGAATGTAAATTTCATAATAAATCCACTGCAAACTTCCAGGGTCTTCATGTAATACCTCAATGGTTAACAGACTGTAAGAGAAAGAGAGAAAAAAGAGATGTGAAGCATACCAGATGGGCCAGTTGTGAAGTTGTGGAGAAGTTTAATGCAGGATTAGGTTTCGAAACAATATCTCAAGCTTTCAACATCTCACAGAGCTCTCTGTGAGATTGAAATCTAAGTCTTGTCCACCCACCTAAACTGAAGCACGGGGTGGCAGGCCAGGGAGGTAAATGCACGCCAGTTGTGGACAAAAGTTGTCTTAGGATTCAATGGCCTTGAGACGGAGGTTCACCTTTCAGAAAACCAGTGAACTGAAACTAAAATGAAATGGTATAAATCAAATCATACTAATGTGCTGTAATGTTGCAAAAAGACTCCCAACACACTCAATGCGCTTTCATATTTAAAGTGATTAAATATTGAGATGTTTTTAGCCCTAAATTAAGGTTAAAATCAATTTTGAACAGTGATCAAAAAAGTGAATTTGTATGAAGCATGCCCTCTCATGGAAATTAGTGTAAACTGCAGCAGGGGTACATTTATTTTTCAGACTGGTTTATGTGCAGAACCACTGTGATGATGACACGCAGTGAGGGTGAACTGTAATAAATCCATAGACGGATGATTTGAATCACCTTTCTACTTTAATGTCAGTATCCTGTACTAACAATATCAACAGAAAAGAGTCTGAGAATGCAAATGATCGACAACAGCATAGGCTGTTTTGGATCTTTATTAGATAAACATTTTCCAGGAACCAGCTGACAAGGAAGGGGACAGAAACCCCAGCACACACATCTGATCAAACTGTGTGAGCACCATGTTTCTGTTGAAGCTACTTGTAACTTTTATGTGTGTGTTTCACTCTAGCACTAAAAATTCAGATCTGCATGCGTATCTTCATGGGGACGTTATTATTGGAGGTCTTTTTCCCGTTCACAACAATACCAACAGAACAAAAGCTCCTGGTCCAATATCTTGTGAAAAGTAAGTATGCCCTCGACAAAAACTCAATTTACATAGCTAGAAAATGTGTTGTTTATTTCATGCCTTCTTTTGCAGGTTTAACAACCAAACATTCCTACGTACCCAAGTGATGATCTACTCTATCCAAGAGATAAACCAACGAACGCCGAGACTGCTGCCCAACCTCACCCTTGGATATGACATTTATGATACTTGTGGAGATGTCAGCCTCGCCATTAGAGCAACTCTGCAGCTGCTGAAGGACCAATCAGATCCTCAGAGGTGTCTCATACCTGCATCCATCAATTCCTCCTTGCCCGAACCTGAGACGAAGGTGGTTATTGGAGAGNCTTACGTGAGCATGTTTTCTTGTCTGGATTCAGGATGTAGCCAGGGTGACACTTGCAGATGTACGAGTCACCACTGTTGACACAAATATGCTGACAGTTGTGTCCTTGATCACACGGATCCAAACCTAAAAGGAAACACTTCACTGTCCGATTGGCTTATGCTTACTAAAATCACAGTAAAATCAGTTTTCCTTGTATTATTTGGTTAGTCTGTGAGTATTGAGATAATCTGCCACATGCAGGTAAGGTTGTATGATCTTTGTTATTCAGCTGAAGAGATGTCACATTTATCTTATGTGATTTGAATTTTATGTATTTGTAAGACGTATTTAAGTAGTTCAGTTTCTATAAATTCCAACTACAGCCCATCCATATGTGAACCATGCAGTCAAATAGAAAGTGAATCCAATCACAAAACTTGTCTTCAGTGAGGATTTTACCATTGCTGTAAAACACAAGTTGTTCACACCAAAACCCCCAAATACTCTTTAGGTTCAACTGTATGTTTAACAGGAAGCTTTTTCCAAGGGACCAGTTATTTGCGATGTTTGAGCTAGTGAATGTCATCGTAAGAAAGGTATTTAGTATTTAGTCTTCAGCACAGGTCCAAGCTAAGTACATTAGCTTTGATAGAGTATGGTTGCTTAGCTGAGAAATGTGTGTAAAGCATTTTTTTCTTTAAAATATTGTAAAAAGAATCAAATGAAATGTTTTAAACCACAAGGTATGGTTTAAAACTTCTTTAGGAAAGTGGCTGTGTTTAGTCAAGTTCTTCTAAATATAAGAGAACAAAAGAAATTTCCTACTTAAAAAATAATGCCAATAAAAGACTTTTCTGATGCTTTTTTTTAAAGCTCTAATTGCAAAGCAGTTGCCTTTAGTGAGTTCCTGCTTTAGACAACTTTTTAATGGCTTGCAGCACTTATTACAGCAGCAGCAGCACATTTCTTTGAACAGAATAGACAGCATCATATGAAGTTTCCTACATTTTAAAGAATGTGGTCAGAATCTGAATTGTCTCTTCTTTAAGTTGGTTAGTGTGGAACTTATTATTTATGCTTAATGCTTACTGCATTAATACCACTCAGTGTTTTCAGTTGCTGGACGTCTTTTCAGTAGCATGTCCAATTAGTGATAAATTAGTGGTTGTCTTTGTGCTGCACTTAAAATTAAAGAAGAGGACCACTAGCCTTAGAATGAAGATCCTCTCTATGGTGCTGCCCATATGCTCACAGGTGAATAGAATAGGACCGATCTGACATACCGTTGTTCCCTTCACTGACACGCTTATTATCGTCTTTCCTGTCATTTAGGCCTAGTCCGTTATCATCAATATCTGCACTCCCATTATCATCATCCTTACCACACAAAGTTTCCCTAAACTTAGACGTAAGCTTCTCGATCACACCATAGGTCTCCACATAGAAGACATGGTCATCGTGTGGCTGGCTGGCCATAAGTTTCAGGGAAGCCATATCAGCTCTGTCAACTCCCACTGCATACATTTCAATCCCAGATGCTCTGGCTGTGGCTGACACCTCCTCCACCTTGTCCTGAGGTCTGCCATCGGTCACTATAATAGCCACCTTAGCAATGTTCATGGAAGCGGATCGGGCCCCGGCCTCCTTGGTGAAGGCTTTTTCCATGGCGGTCCTGATGGCCATTCCCGTCATGGTGCCTGAAGCTAAGGGCTCAACTTGGCCGAGTGCCTGCTTCACAGATGATTTGTCAAAAAAAGTGTTGAGGAGGAACTCAATCTTGACTGTGCTCGCATAATTAACGAGGCCGACACGAGTGGCATCTCTGCCGATGACCAGGCTGTCCACCATGTCCTGCAGGAACTCCTTGGCCTTTTTAAATTCAACAGGGCGCACACTGCGTGAACTGTCCATGATGAAAACCAGGTCAATTGGGCGATTTTTGCAGTTAGTTCTTGTTGCTGTAAAGAAAAAAGAACACAGTTTTATTAGATTCGTTATATGTTCTCTTTTTTTTGTAAGCAGAGAGAAAAAATATTCTTACAAGGAAAAGTTAATTAGGTGTTTTATTAGCTACTTTTATTTTGACATTTGTGTATCATGTCTATATATGTGTTTCATGCGTTATTTCATTGATTTTCTTATTTTATAACATGACAGCACACATGCACTGCATTTGCCATCACTGGCATCCATATGTATTTATGTATTTTTCTTTTTTTATGTATTTATGTATTTTTCTTTTTTTGTTTTATTGCATAAGCCCAATAACAGAAAAGACAAACGTTCTAATATTATATTTGATTTTACTGGTTGGTTAATTTTCTTCCAGAAATTATATTGAAAATGTGTTCAGTTTAGCACAAAACAATGAACAAACAGAAAATAAAATCATATATTGTAAGAAAAAATATATATTTTTCACACATTTTTCTGTACCTAGTTCTTATGTTGAGATGTTCAGTGCTTGCTACTGATTGTTGCTGGATAATCTCCAGCAGGCTGCAAGGAGCCAGATGGTGCAGCTTTACGCTGAGATGGCTTGGACCCATGAAACCAAGACTTATTGCGATCAATTTAGCAAATTAAGAAAAGTGTGTGTGTCGGAAGAGAGCTAAATAGTTCTCTCTTCCGCATCCAAGTTTGAGTTAGCTAGCAGTTAAAAATGACCACGGGAAAAAAAAAAAAAGAAAACGCCCAACCTGCGTCATATCTCAGTCCCTCGTGCCTCAGGTAGATGTCGCCATTTTTCCGCGCGCCCCGCTGCAGCTGGACGCTTCTCTCGCCACCCCGCCGGACCTCCTGAAAGCCTTTCTCACTCTGCGCCTCTACAGACTCTAAGTCCGCTGATAGGTCATAGCGCCCTGTAGACACCTGACGGTGCAACCGGGGCTGTGGGAGAGAGCCCTGAGATCCCGCCGCCAGGATACCAAAGACCACCACCTTCCACACTAAAGAAACCATCTCGACTTCGTCCAACTGGCTTACAGCAGGGTGCACTCCTATTTATATCCTGCACGACCACTACCCATAAGGCGTGGAGAGTCGGGGATCCAATCCAGACCCTTTAAGTCGTTAAATGAGGGTAAATCCAATTTATCATAGACTAAAGACGTTCTGAGTTTAAAGCTCCTTAAATATTTTCACTTTCTGAAGTTGATATTGGGGATGATTTTATAAAAATGTTTTTGCATAAATAATATGCAAAAACATATCAACTTCAGAAAGTGAAGCTGATATGTAGAAAGGTGATTCCACATATCATATAACCTGCAACAGGTTATATGCAAAAAACTGTTGGGTTTTTGTATATATAATATGCAAAAACCCAACAGTTTTTTGCCTATTATTTATGCAAAAACTCTTATACCCCAGAGTTAAGTCAAATGCAACCAATTAACATAAAAAGCTCTGTGTGAATGTAAATTTCATAATAAATCCACTGCAAACTTCCAGGGTCTTCATGTAATACCTCAATGGTTAACAGACTGTAAGAGAAAGAGAGAAAAAAGAGATGTGAAGCATACCAGATGGGCCAGTTGTGAAGTTGTGGAGAAGTTTAATGCAGGATTAGGTTTCGAAACAATATCTCAAGCTTTCAACATCTCACAGAGCTCTCTGTGAGATTGAAATCTAAGTCTTGTCCACCCACCTAAACTGAAGCACGGGGTGGCAGGCCAGGGAGGTAAATGCACGCCAGTTGTGGACAAAAGTTGTCTTAGGATTCAATGGCCTTGAGACAGATGGAGGTTCACCTTTCAGAAAACCAGTGAACTGAAACTAAAATGAAATGGTATAAATCAAATCATACTAATGTGCTGTAATGTTGCAAAAAGACTCCCAACACACTCAATGCGCTTTCATATTTAAAGTGATTAAATATTAAGATGTTTTTAGCCCTAAATTAAGGTTAAAATCAATTTTGAACAGTGATCAAAAAAGTGAATTTGTATGAAGCATGCCCTCTCATGGAAATTAGTGTAAACTGCAGCAGGGGTACATTTATTTTTCAGACTGGTTTATGTGCAGAACCACTGTGATGATGACACGCAGTGAGGGTGATAAATCCGTAGAAGGATGATTTGAATTACCTTTCTACTTTAATGTCAGTATCCTGTACTAACAATATCAACAGAAAAGAGTCTGAGAATGCAAATGATCGACAACAGCATAGGCTGTTTTGGATCTTTATTAGATAAACATTTTCCAGGAACCAGCTGACAAGGAAGGGGACAGAAACCCCAGCACACACATCTGATCAAACTGTGTGAGCACCATGTTTCAGTTGAAGCTACTTGTAACTTTTATGTGTGTGTTTCACTCTAGCACTAAAAATTCAGATCTGCATGCGTATCTTCATGGGGACGTTATTATTGGAGGTCTTTTTCCCGTTCACGAAAAAACCAACAGAACAAAAGCTCCTGGTCCAATATCTTGTGAAAAGTAAGTATGCCCTCGACAAAAACTCAATTTACATAGCTAGAAAATGTGTTGTTTATTTCATGCCTTCTTTTGCAGGTTTAACAACCAAACATTCCTACGTACCCAAGTGATGATCTACTCTATCCAAGAGATAAACCAACGAACGCCGAGACTGCTGCCCAACCTCACCCTTGGATATGACATTTATGATACTTGTGGAGATGTCAGCCTCGCCATTAGAGCAACTCTGCAGCTGCTGAAGGACCAATCAGATCCTCAGAGGTGTCTCATACCTCCATCCATCAATTCCTCCTTGCCCGAACCTGAGACGAAGGTGGTTATTGGAGAGAGATACTCTGAGCTATCCATAGCAGTTGCAAGGGTACTTGCTCTACCATCAGTCACACAGGTTTGTCTCTTGCTTGCAACGCAATAAAATTAGACCATGAAAATTATTCAGATAAGTTCTTCTGTCCTTAGAATTTCATTTAGGATTTATGTAAAGTAAGACTAAAAAACCAACAAGTCTATCAGAAGGAAAAACATAATTTAAAAAGCTGCAACATTCTAGTTGCAAAGTTGTGCACACCCCTGAACTTTGATGAACCTATCTTTTTCTTATCTTCGTTATCTTTGGTTGGAGTCTATCAGCATCCCAGATTTTAACCTATGAATATTATTTGCAATGCCTTGCAAAAGTTCTGAAAAGTAGAAAGATTTAGAAAATTATGTGACAATATTTATGTCATGTTCAAATGGCTCCCTAGGCAACCCTGCAATTCTTTCTGTTCAGTTTATCTCTGAACTCTTGCTTGTTTGTTTCAAAATTATAAGTTTGCGCTTGTGAATTATCTTTGTTGATTTGTAAGTAAGCATTGACCCATTGTAGAACTGAAGAATAATACCCTTTTTCATCTTCAGCTCTCTTACAGTCATCTAAAGATTTTGGGGTAGAAGAGATTGGTAAATAAAGCTGTTCACAATTTCAGTGTCTGTTAGAAAACCAGGCCCGCACCACATGTGGGTATGGCATTCATTTGGTGATGAGTTTGTTTTTTATCCCAAATATACTTTTGTGAACTTATCCTTTAAGCTTGATTGTCTCAGTGTTGGATGGT
This sequence comes from Poecilia formosa, assembly GCF_000485575.1. Taxonomy (NCBI): domain Eukaryota; kingdom Metazoa; phylum Chordata; class Actinopteri; order Cyprinodontiformes; family Poeciliidae; genus Poecilia; species Poecilia formosa. The sequence continues at coordinate 1,914,974 of NW_006799947.1, read as the reverse complement.
AAATACAAAGCTGTATATTTTTAGTAACTTCTTCTCAAACAATGTTTGTAGCCAAAGAATAAAAATTTTTATAAGGTAAAAATTAACCTTTTATAGCAGTGTTTCCCAACCCTGGTCCTCAAGGCACACTGTCCTACATGGTTTAGAGGTTTCCCTGCTTTAATGTGCCTGTTTCAGCTGATTGCAGTTCAGCAAACACCTGTTAATCAGTCATCGATTGAAATCAGCTGGACTGAAGCAAGGAAATACCTAAAACATGCAGGGCAGTGTTCCTTGAGGACCAGGGTTGGGAAACACTGTTTTATAGGATGACCGAGATAAATGAGTACGTTTTTTTTTTTTTTTACCAGTGAAAACTCAGACGGTGGTTAAACAAATGATCTTTTAAGGATGCACACACACTTAGATGTTATTCTTTAAATTTTTCCCTCAGACATATTTGCTCTTTTCTTTTTTTAGTTCAACTTTACAGGACATGTTTAAAAAATGTTCGATCATTGATATAAAATTGTATGGATTTTTACTTGTGTGTGTGTGAGAACCTTATCAATCTTTTTTCATTGCATTGCTGCTCTCCACAGATTAGCTATGCTTCAACCAGTGAGGAGCTCAGCATAAAATATAAGTTCCCCACCTTCCTGCGGACTGTTTCCAGTGACAAACATCAGACGAAAGCCATTTATGAGCTGGTGAAGAATTTTTCATGGCAATCAGTGGCCATTGTGGGAAGCACTGATGAATATGGGAAGTATGGAACCGATAGTCTCCGAGAGCTCTTCAGGGACAATAATATCTGTGTTGACTTTGTGGAGATTCTCCCTGATACCTTCAACAAAAACTGTTCAACGGCAAGACATCTGCTGGAAAAAATAGAAAATTCTACCGCTGAGGCCATCATCATGTTCACCAAAGACACCAACGTTCAAATCATCTTTGAAGCAGTTATTGAAAAAAATCTCAACAGAACCTGGATAGCAAGTGACACCTGGTCCACTTCTTCTACAATCTCTGAGATGAAAGGAATCAAAAGCATTGGTCCAGTTTTTGGTTTTATTTTTAGACAGAAGGAGGTGCCGGGCTTTAAAGATTACGTCACCTCAATGTTTAATGGAACTACAAACAACATTTTGAGTTATTATCAAGTTTTCACAAACGGCTCCAAAGATGACATGAAATGTAACTGCAAGAATAAGACCGCCGACCCAAGCTGTTTGTACTGCTACATTGACCATGATGAATCCTACAACATCTACATGGCTGTCCAGTTCATTGCTGAGGGCCTCAGAATCCTACTAAAATGTAACAATCAAAGCTGCGAACGGACCAAGTTTTCTGCTGTTGAGGTAAAGTAAACAAGTTTCTGTGTTGAGTCATTCTTTACATATGATTTCAGGATTACTTCATTTGTGTCCTAGAATAGACACAGAGGATTGCTACCTACATCACACTGTAATTTCAACAATCACATTTTGCACATTCATCCTTGAGACAGACAGTCAACTTGCATAATTTCTGACATGGAGTATATAAATATCCCTGTATGAATGTATCTGGTGCCAGGTCCTTGCAAACTGAGTCATTTTGATAGCCATATCTGATCTGAATTAGAATAAATAAATTATAATATTGCATATATTTGAACCCCTATTTCATAAATAAATATTGGTCTAAAAATTGTCTCCACAGCTTTTTCATGTAATCAGGAATGTCAACATTACTGTGAATGACACAAATATCTACTTCGATGAAAACGGAGATCCCAGTTTGGGATACGACATATTGTTTTGGAACACATCTGAGTCCAAAGAAGGCGTTGAGAAAATAAAAATCGGAGAATACTGGCCAAATAAAAACATTTCATTTAACAAAGATGTGTCACAATGGAGAACCACTGGAAATGTAAGATGAAGATATATTAGTTAGTGAAATCAAGAGCTTGTGATCATATGCTAATCCTATTGTCTCTTTTACAGGTCTCTGTTTTTAACTGCTTCAGAACATGTCAACCAGGACAAAGAATGAAATCACAAAATGGAAAATGCTGCTATAAATGTGTTAACTGTTCATCTCAAGAGTCTTCGTATGGAAATGGTCAGTGTTATCATTTTACTATCTATGCTTACCATTTCTGCCTAAAGGTAGGAAACAGAAACAACATATAGTTTCCTCTGTACCCACTTTACTTGTGTGAGAAGCTCCTGTGTTATTTTATATCAGTGTATGTAGTCCTTTGACTAAATACACTTAAAAATGACGCTATTTTGCTTTAACAACATGGTCACGGAAAGAGCACCACACCTTTCTGCAGGCAGCCTCCTCTGTGAACAACGACGTTGCAATAATCATTCAGTAGTTTCATGTCATTTGACATTCGTAGTTATTTAATGAAGAATCAAACACGTACAGGAATTTAGAGGATGTTAGTTTTCACTAATTCAGATTAGTTTACACTGAAATATGTTGTGTGTTCCTCACACAGCAACACCAAAATGTTTGTAATGAATAAAACATGAAATAACTCTTTGAATGATGTTTAGTAGTGTAGTGTGAATATGTATGGTCAAAGACAAGGATGTCGTGATCCTTAGATGTTTGGCCTTGGAGCTTAAGTTTTCTGCTTTGATCAGTCTCTTTTTCACTTATATTTTGTTTTTATTTTCTTTCTGCCTTTGTCTCCCTTTGCAGACACTTCCTGCAAATCATGTGCCAATCACCAGTTCTCACCAGCAGACCATAGATATACTTGTGTGAATAAAACTGATGAGTTTCTCGAGTGGTCAGACCCCTTCTCCGTCATTCTGATCACTGTGGCTGTCATTGCAATAATTGCTACGGTAGCTATTGCTGTCATCATCAGGATCAACTGTGGGACTCCCATTGTTAAGGCAATTGGAGGCTGCTTGTGTTTCCTGGAGGTGGTCTCGTTGCTCCTCGCCTTCTGCGTAATCTTCACCTTTATAGGAAAACCCACACCAAATTCCTGTGTAGGCATTCCTGTCTTTGGTATAAGTTTCTCTATCTGTATCTCCTGCATCCTGGCCAACTTAATTCAGATCTTAGTGGGTTTTAGCTTTGACCCAACAGTTTCATCCACAATTAAGAAACTTAATCATCCAGTTGCTGTGGTTGTCATCATCTCTGGTGTGCAGTTTGGTGTGTCGCTGGCTTGGTTAATCGTTCTCCCACGTAGTCCTGTGGAAGTGGCAAAAGAATTCACAATATTGTACCAATGTAACATGTCCGAAGAGTCCAAAAAGTTTTTTGTAGCCACAATAGTCTACAACTCTTTCTGGGGCCTTGTGTGTTTTGTCTTTGCATTCAAAGGTAGACAGCTACCCGACATTTACAAAAATGCCTCATTGATCACAGTGAGCATGGTGCTGTTTTTAATCACATGGATTGTTTTCCTCCCAATTTATCTCACTTTGGAGGGAAAGTACAAACCAGCTATAAAAAGCGCAGCCATTTTGATCTCTTGCATCAGCATCCTTGGCTGTCACTTGGCCCCCAAGTGTTACTTATGTTGTTCAGGAAAGAGATTAATAATCAGAATGCTATCAGTGAATATATTAGGAAACATTATGAGAGGAAGGATTTGTCCGTGATATCGTCATGATTATCCATGCTTGGTTGTAGATTAATTGCAAAATAATACAATTGGAATCAGATAGTGGGATACTATGTATGCAAAAAAAACAACAACATTAAATCAGTCCAATTTATGCCAATTTTAGGGCGGAAAAATTAAATTATTTGTATCTAGTAAATGCAGAAAAAAGAAGCAGGACCCTTTGGTTGCCATAAATATTGGATTCTAAGGCACTGAAACTAACCAATTCATACATTTACAGCTTATTGTTGTATTGTTGCTTTTCCAACACTGACAAATTGAAATCTGGAAGAGACTTCATATTCTGTTCCAGATGGGGTAATACTATTTTGTTATTACCCCCAACAAAATGGCAATAAGTATGTTTTATTGTAAATACATTGGCAAACATAATCAATAAACAGTTGGTTTGTAATGTAATTTGTATGCATAAAACTACTGTTTTAACATGAACATTTATTTTAATATAGAATATTTCATACCACTGCTATAATTTAATTTCATTTGCTAAAGTTGAGTGCAGTGAAATGGCAAATGAAAAGCCTTTGCTTAAGGGAGTAGTCGCTTTTTAAAATGAGGTTGTTTTAAATCTGCTTATAAATGTTTTTTTATTAGAAGTTAAAATGTTATAACAGTGTCACCTGTATCATTTGAAAAAGATGTTTTGTGTTTTAAACCCTACTTAGCACCTGAAATAAATATCGAATGAGCTAAACATATGCAAAGATGTACATAAAGGTTGACTTTGAAAAATAAACATTGAGCTTGTGGGTAATGGGAAGGGGAGTGGGGGGAAAACAGATTCTTATGCATTTACTATTTCTATCTATAAAATCACAGCCATTTATAATCAAAGGTGTTTCTTTTGGAGTAACAGCTGGATATGTTATCATGCCTTCAATCAGATGAATTATAGCAGGATTAACATTTTGACAATTTTCATTTAATTCAATTTCACTACATGTCTATGTTTTGATAAAATCATCATAGCATAAAAAGCTACCATCTTCTTCATGAGCTGTAGAACACCTTGGTTGGAAAGTTGCTTTTGTTGTTCCAAATCAGGATCAAATGTCATGAAATAGACAGTGGTCATTGGTCCATCCAGGCTAGGTCACCAGTCCAAAGCAGGGCAACATGGACACACAGGACAAACAACATTGCACATACTCATGTCTAAAAACAATTTAGAGACCAATTATCCTAACAGTGATGTTTCTTGATTTTTGAAACCTGAAAATAAAAATAAAATGGTGGTTCTTTCAAAATGATGGGAAATTTGCTGTAGTAGATAATGTTTGTGCCATTATAAATGCCACTATGAATGTGCTGTGCTTCCTGTAAATAAATGAGAAATTTTGCTGGCATGAACTCTGATGTGTGATTTCTTCCTCAGCAGAGATCTTACATGAAACAGTCAAGCACCGTAAAGTAGCTCATTTGGTATTGACAATCTGGTTTATGGAACCAGAGGTCATGAGCAATCGGCTGATGACCTCTTAGTGGCTCAAAACATGTTTTATTTAGCTAGACTGAGGGGGAAATGGCTCTTTGGATTGTAAAGGTTGCAAACCCTGATCTATTTTATTTGTATAATCTATATTATAATCTAAATCTAAGGTGCAAAATTCAATTCTAACACATTTCCTAGTTTTACTCATGTTAAGAGAGGTTCAGTCCCTGCGATGCTTCTAATGGTTGTTGTAGAATCTCCAGGAGGCTGCAAGGAACTGGATTGTGTAGCTTTGTGCTTAGAGCCATGAAACAGGAATGTATTGCTACCAGCTTTGCAAATGAAGAACAGGGAGTATGAGTACACCATATGAAGCCTATTGAAGGAAAAATAAACTAGTGAAACAGGCCTATGTAGCATCCAAAAATAGTTGAGTTTTATTATTTTTGAAAGGGGCGGTATTATGTATTTTCCTAGCAGATGGTGCCATTTTATAGCACAATTAACTAACATTGTTACCTCCTGTTGTTAAATAATTGCTGTACCAAACATAACCTAAAAGAAATTTGATTTCAAAACCTGATGTGTTGAAATTAGCATCTTATTCCTGGCATCCGTGAGAAGCTCCTGCATTTTCCAGCACTCTGCCTTCAGCAAGTCGTCACAACAATACTTCTTATGTTGTTAACAATTGTTGGACTGAGAAGCAGTTCCTCTGATGGACTCAGCAGACGTGCAGTTTACACCAGGTGTTTGCAAATTGCTGCCGTCACTAGTCTGGTGTAGCTGAGTGTAAAAGATTAGGAGGCATGGTTTGTGAGGAGGAAGCTCGGCTTGGTGACTGCTGTGGAAATGGACAGTGCTTTGTGAAAGCAAACATTTAGGCAAATGCTAGTGGCTGTAAGGGGAAGTCAAAAGGGATACATTCTGGACAGGTTGCCAGGCCATCACTGTGCAACACAGAGACAGACAGGACAAACAATCATGCATGTACTCACCCACCGAGACCAATCCAACAGAGGACAGAGTGCCCAGAGAGAAATCACTCATGCTCTGGGAGAACATGCAGACTCCATGCAGAAAGACCCCGGGAATCGAACCCAGAAGCCCTTCTTGCTGCAAGACAACAGTGCTACCAACTGCAACACTGTGCAGTTGGTAGTACTGTTGCACTGGTTACAAAACTATGTGTGGCAGTAAAGTAACAACTGCAAGTCAGTGTAATGGTGGTGGCAGCATCCTGCTGTCTGGATGTCTTTTTTACTCTGGCTACTGGGAGTTGATAGTAAGATGGATGGAGGGAAATGCAAAGCAGTCCTGGACAAAATGTGTTTTAGGATTTGATAGGCTTGAGATGGATTTATTTTCCAGAAGAATAAAAACATTGACCTGTTAAATCAAAAGAGCATTGTATGAAGCATGCTGCCCTCTCATGAGGATTAGTGCAAACTACAGCAGGGATGTAGTTTGCACTACATCCCTGCTGTGCAAAGATGAATGCCTTTACTGTTCATGTGATAAACAACTGTCACGATGACTTGCAGTAAGAATAATCTGCAAATGAATTCGTCTTTGTGAGTGATTCAAATCACCTCTCTACTTTCGTGTCTGTATCTTATTCTAATGATATCAGTGGAAATGTGTCTGACGATGCAAATGATCCAGATCAGTAGGCAAACCCTATATGTGAAGGGCTTTCCAGGAGAAAGCTCACACTGCAGGAGTTGAAAGCACAGCCTGCACGTCTGATTCAACCATGTTTCTGTTGAAGCTACTTGTAACTTTCATGAGTGTGTTTCACTTCAGCTCTGAAAATACTGATCTGCATGCGTACCTTGATGGGGACGTTATTATTGGAGGCCTTTTTCCCGTTCACGAAAAAACCAACAGAACAAAAGCTCCTGGTCCAATATCTTGTGAAGAGTAAGTATGCCCTCGACAAAAACTCAATTTACATAGCTAGAAAATGTACTGTTTATTTCATGCCTTTTTTTGCAGGTTTAGCATCCAAACATTCCTACGTACCCAAGTGATGATCTACTCTATCCAAGAAATAAACCAACGAACGCCGAGACTGCTGCCCAACCTCACCCTTGGATATGACATTTATGATACTTGTGGAGATGTCAGCCTCGCCATCAGAGCAACTCTGCAGCTGCTGAAGGACCAATCAGATCCTCAGAGGTGTCTCATACCTGCATCCATCAATTCCTCCTTGCCCGAACCTGAGACGAAGGTGGTTATTGGAGAGGCATTCTCTGAGGTATCCGTAGCAGTTGCAAGGGTACTTGCTCTACCATCAGTCACACAGGTTTGTCTCTTGCTAAGTTTTATATACTATACAACATCCATTTAAATGTAAATATATCAATTTGATACATACCAGATCATGACACTGAAATTCAATCAAATAAGATTGTGATAATTCTTCAAATAACTGTTTCCACTTTTAATGTTTCACGTATCTCGTCAGACATGAATAAACAAATCTGAAAGAAAAATATGACTTATAACAACTTGCAATATTGTAGTTGCAAAGGTATGCATACCTGTAAGCCAAAACATGATTCAGTTTTGACTCCAGGTTTTCTTTGGTTTGAGTCTGTCAGCATCCCACATTTGGACCTATGAATATTATCAAAAATATTTCACATTTTGGAAAAACGTTTTTATTGTGACCCCACACATTTTCTGTAAGATTTACCTCTGAACTCTGACTTGGTCATTCCAAGACTATAAAGTTTGTTCTTGTGAATTCATTATTATTATTATTTTTAGTTGAATGTCTGCTTGTGGTACTGAAAAAACAATATCGGTCAGCTTTCTAGCACTCATCTAAAGATTTGGGGGTAAAACTGACTTTACCTCCAAATCTTTGCTGTTCATGATTTCATTCTCTTTATAAAAACAGCTATATGAAATAAAGCCCCCATTGTGTTTCATAGTTTGGAAGATATTCTTTCATCCTGGCCATTGCCTTCCTGTGTAACTCTGTTCAGTCTGAGCGTTCTCCTCTTGACTCGGATTGTCTCTGGTAGATTTTTTATTGGGACAATCAGCGAACAGAAGGAGAAGTTGTGAACGACAGCGTCAATTTTTTGTGCTGTTTTAGAATTGTAGTCTGTCAGTAGTTTTATCAATTCCAGACTACATTGTTACATTGGTCAATCCATGTTGGTCAGGCATCCAGATATTGTACAAAACAAATAGTGTAGAACAAGTGACTGTTTTTTATATCACCCTCAGAGTCTTTTTTGCTGTCCTTTGTTGTTTTCATGCCAAACATACCTTTCAGGCTTCAGGTAGCCGAGGGCAGGTGTTTTACCCATGAGAACTCAAACAGTGATTCAGCAAAAAAAAAAAAAAAAAAAAAAATTAAGGCTGCGCACACTTACACAACCAGGTTATTATTGCTTTTTTCTTCTTTACATTTTTCCCTCAGACAGATTTCCTTGTTTTTTTTTGGTTGAACTGTAAAGGATACCTGTCATATTAAAGGTGAAAAGAAAATGTCAATCATTTTTGGGAAATGCATGAATTTTTACATGGATGTGCAGACTTTTTACATCTTTTTTCATTGCATTGCTGCTCTCCACAGATTAGCTATGCTTCAACCAGTGAGCAGCTCAGTTTAAAATATAAGTTCCCCACCTTCCTGCGGACTGTTTCCAGTGACAAACATCAGACGCAAGCCATTTATGAGCTGGTGAAGAATTTTTCATGGCAATCAGTGGCCATTGTGGGAAGCATTGATGGATATGGGAAGTTTGGAACCGATAGTCTCATGCAGCTCTTCAGTGACAATAATATCTGTGTTGACTTTGTGGAGATTCTCCCTGATACCTTTGACAAAAACTGTTCAACGGCAAGACATCTGTTGGAAAAAATAGAAAATTCTACCGCTGAGGCCATCATCATGTTCACCCAAGAGATCAATGTTCAAATAATCCTTGAAGCAGTTATTGAAAAAAATCTCAACAGAACCTGGATAGCAAGTGACACCTGGTCCACTTCTTCTACAATCTCTGAGATAAAAGGAATCAAAAGCATTGGTCCAGTTTTTGGTTTTATTTTTAGACAGAAGGAGGTGCCGGGCTTTAAAGATTACGTCACCTCAATGTTTAATGGAACTACAAACAACATTTTGAGTTATTATCAAGTTTTCACAAACAGCTCCAAAGATGACATGAAATGTAACTGCAAGAATAAGACATTGGACCCAAGCCGTTTGTACTGCTGCATTGACCATGATGAATCCTACAACATCTACATGGCTGTCCAGGTCATTGCTGAGGGCCTCAGAATCCTACTAAAATGTAACAATCAAAGCTGCGAACGGACCAAGTTTACTGCTGTTGAGGTAAAGTAAACAAGTTTCTGTGTTGAGTCATTCTTTACAAATTACTTTTTATATGTTTGGTTGTGATTATTAGCCAAACAAAGTTTAAAACGTACCTTTTGTTTTGCAGCAAACATCTATCTTTTTATTATTAATATTGCCTGTACAGGTAGTTTTGCACATTTGTCCTCAAGACAGTCAAATTACGCAATGTTCTGACACGTATAATCTCTGCTGCCAAGTCCTTGCATAATTTGAATTAATTTGATACCCATAACTAAACTGTATTATAGTAAATTAATAATGATATTGGACAAGTCTATGGGGTCTGTTTTTGTCTGTAAGTATATTTAAACTGCAACTTCATAACAAGTAAATCAGCCTAAAAATTGTCTCCACAGCTTTTTCATGTAATCAGGAATATCAACATCACTGTGAATGACACAAATATCTACTTCGATGAAAACGGAGATCCCAGTTTGGGATACGACATATTGTTTTGGAACACATCTAAGTCCAAAGAAGGCGTTGAGAAAATAAAAATCGGAGAATACTGGCCAAATAAAAACATTTCATTTAACAAAGATGTGTCCCAATGGAGAACCACTGGAAATGTAAGATGAATATATATTAGTCAGTAAAATAAACAGCTTGTGATCATATGCTAATCCTATTGACTCTTTTACAGGTCTCTGTTTTTAACTGCTCCAGAACATGTCAACCAGGGCAAAGAATGGAATTACTAAATGGAAAATGCTGCTATGGATGTGTTGACTGTTCATCTCAAGAGTATTCAAATGGAAATGGTCAGTGTTATATTTGCTATCTGTTTTGTTTTTGCCTAAAATACAATTTTATCCTCTCTTACTTTATTTGCCATCAGTTTGAGGCCATTCGCTCAGAAGCACTTGGTTTGTATCAAGATAATGATCCAAAGCGTACAATAGTACCCCTTCTTTTTCCCAGTCTCAGGAAAATACAGCAAATAATTTTCTTTGCTTTTTATATTCTTTCTCTTTGTCTTCTTCTGCAGATACTTTTTGCAGACAATGTGAAAAGTACCAGTTCTCACCAGCAGACCATAGAAATACTTGTGTGAATAAAACTGATGAGTTTCTCGAGTGGTCAGACCCCTTCTCCATCATTCTGATCACGACAGCTGCTATTGCAATAATTGCTACTGCAGTGATTGCTATCGTCATTGGCCTCAACTGTGGGACTCCCATTGTTAAGGCAATTGGAGGCTGCCTGTGTTATGTGGAGGTGGCCTCCTTGCTCCTCGGCTTTTGCACAACCTTCACCTTTATAGGAAAACCCACACCAAATTCCTGTGTAGGCATTCCTGTCTTTGGTATAAGTTTCTCCCTCTGTATCTCCTGCATTCTGGCCAACTTAATTCAGATCCTGTTAGGTTTTAGCTTTGACCCAAGGGTTGGCTCTAAGATTAAGAAACTTAATCATCCAGTAGCTGTGGTTGTCATCATCTCTGGTGTACAGTTGGGTGTATCCTTGGCTTGGTTAATTGTTCTCCCACGTCTTCCTTCAGTGGAACAGAAAGAGTCCACAATATTGTACCAATGTAACATGTGCGAAGAGTCCAAAAAGTTTTTTGTTGCCACAATAGTCTACAACTCTTTCTGGGGCCTTGTGTGTTTTGTCTTTGCATTCAAAGGTAGACAGCTACCCGACATTTACAAAAATGCCTCATTGATCACAGTGAGCATGGTGCTGTTTTTAATCATATGGATTGTTTTCCTTCCAATTTATCTCACTTTGGATGGAAAGTACAAACCGGCTATAAGCAGTGCAGCCATTCTGATCTCTTGCATCAGCATCCTTGGCTGTCACTTGGCCCCCAAGTGTTACATTATGTTGTTCAGGAAAGAGATTAATAATCAGAATGCTATCAGTGAATATATTAGGAAACATTATGAGAGGAAGGACTTGTCTGTGATATCGTCATGATTATCCATTCTTTTGCAATTTGGTCTTGTCTTTGTTATAGATGAGTTGCAAAATAATATATTTGAATCCAAACATGCACTTTATGTAAATACAAAGTCAAACTTTTCTTCTCATTGTTTGACATTAAATCAGACCAAAAGTTAGGCAAGCTAAGTAGAGAACTTTACTAAATATCTAAAGTGAAAGACGGAAGGAGGTACTCTATCAATATGGACTAAAATGCCATTCAAAGAGTAAAAATCTGACAAAAGTGACAGAAGTTTAGTCTGACATAACAGACAGTGAGAAACAAAGGTGACATCTTTTGGGACAGGAAATTTTCATGAACGCTATTGTACTGTTAAAATAATCAATTGGAAAAAAAAAAGGTCCTTCTCTTACCCCTATTGAAATTTGGCAGTTGCCTTTGGTAAAATTTCAGGTGCCAGAAGACAGGAACTGAGTTTGAAAAGTAGGAAAAAATCATATAAAAAAAACTTGGTTGCAGTAAATATGTGGAAAATGTTGTATTGGACTATTTTATTTAGATCCATGCATTTATGGCTGATTGTTCTATAAGTTTTTTTCAACATTAAGTGAGAAATTGAAAGCCTGAACAGAAGACTGAGTAATCACAAAAATAACCTTCAAACAAATGGTAACAGATAAATTACCAACAAATGTAATGAGTACACTTTGGTTTAAATGCATTGTACATGCATATAAATATAGCTTAGAATATTTCATGCCATTTACATTATTTCTTCTCATTTGCCAACTCTGTGACTGCATTCATCTTTCCTTTCCATCAGCAAATAAAATGTCCTAATGAGAGAAACTCACAGTTTTTAAAATCTGGTTTAAAACTGCTGACAAATGTCAATTTTTGATATTATGACACAGTTTCACTCATATGGTGTAAATTTAAATCTGTTGTGTTATAAAATCTATTTAGCACCTCAAATAATGAAAGCAAAACCTAAAAGTTTACAGACATGTACAAAAAAAGTTAACTTTGACAAATAGATTAGTTTAATTTTAATTTAATCATAAATCACCTGGTTTTCACAAAATTAGGCCACCTGTAATTACGCTGTATCACAGTTTACTCATCTAATCACACTTTATTTTTTAGCTATTATTTACAACAATTTGCATGAAATGTGTAAAGGGAAAGCCCAAGGCCAGTGAAATGAATTCTTAATCAGAGCAAACGGTGGCAAAGCTAAAACACTGCTTTTCCTTAGCAGAACCTATTATTTTTTGTATATTTTAACACAGATTTCTCTTGTACAGAGTTTTGTGATTTTATGTCTGTGAAAAGCACTTTATAAATGAACTTTTCTTACTTACTAAAAACTTAAGTAACTAATCTAAACTGAAGGAGATGGAGCATTCTTTGCCTGGTGAAGAAGCAAAAAATATGTTTGCATCTTTAAAGTTGTATATATTTTGTTGAGCAAACAAACTCTCCAAAACTGTTTTTGTGATTTCATGGCACGCTAACTACATGGGAAAAAATATAAAATGCAAAACACGTGGGCAGAGTAAATGTAATTGTGGAAGCATGCTTCCTCTTTCTATATAATACCATGTGCAGAAAGCTTGTATTTGACTATCAAATCTAGCTCACATTTTCACTCGAAAAACAAAGCCAAAACATTCTCCTCTCCTGGGAAGTATTCATGCCTGAAAGGATTTAGGTCAAAACGTATTTATTTATTCTGCTGTTGGGAATCTCAGGGATAGGTATTGTAAATATCTTCTGCTGCAAATGACAGATAAATGTTATATTTACCCAGAATAATATGAAGTTGGACTAATTTCACACTTTCATCTGTATTGTTATTCTTTGTGCTTTCAAATATTTTTGCTATTGGGAATAAGGGCATTGGTATACCTATTTTTTCTGTAACATGTCAATAAGTATGGAATAAGAAGGCTTCTTGTTCAAAAGGATGAATTAAAGCTTTTACATGACGCTGTTTTTGTGAGTAGGCTGGGTTTTTAATTATTTTTTTATTCCATATTCATTCATCTGCAACATTACCAGACTCTAATGACTCTCCAAAATACACCATTTGCTGCATGTCTAATTTTCTCAATGATTAAAGCACCAGCAAGAGGATGCTAGAGTAAAAAATAATTTAAATAGCAAAAGAATGTTCCTTCCCAAACAATTTAAAGATAAATTGTTTTAATCTTAAATATAGAAAAAATATTTGAAAATAATTTTAAATGTGTAAATTATTAGATATCATTTCAGTGATTCTTGAGAATAGGGACAAAATGGGTTTTAATTTTCCCCTTTTTTTTGTCATTTCTCAACCTTATGTATGCAAATATGACCAATAATGTTTAGGAAATGTAAAGATGCTAACGTACAGGCTCCCAGTTGCAACATTTTTTTTTAAATTACATTTTTAATCGACCTGACCTAGAACGTTGTCATCACCATCTGACAAAAATAAATAAAAAATAATTTTTATTGACACTATTAGTGATATTTTTACTCATTTTACAGACAAATGCTTCTCAAGAAACAAAAGAAATATTATTTAAAACCAAAAACAACAAAAAGGCCATCTGACGGAGTTGACAGAGAATTGAAGAGGGTGACAAACTAGTGAATAAAATGAAAAACTTGGTACATATGAAGTAATGCAATTCATGTAAAATACATTAAAATGAATTATTTGCACATTTAAGTGAGATTTGACAACAATTTCACTGAAAGAGCCAGAAAAACTCTGATGGAGTTGACATCTGACAAAAGCCAAACTACCTCAATTTATATGACGTTATTCTGAAAGGGCCATATTGTAGCTCATCAGGTCCATGAAATCTTTACAGTTTACCAAAATTAAGCTTTTATTTCATAAAATTTCATCAAAGTTTTGTAAATTGTCAGTTATGGTGTTGACACATCATGGTTGTGACAAGCAACTTAGGAATAAAACAGAAGAAAAAACTAAAGAATAACTTAAGCTAACCAGAGCTAATTAGCCCTCTAGGCAAAGGAAGAGAAAGGAAGAGGTCATGGGGTCCTCAGAAGTTCTGGTGCCCCCCAATAATGCCTGATTTTTTTTACATTCTTTTCATTTCTGAAGGTGTTGACAAAAACTAGGGACAAATTTCAATGGAGTTGGAAAATATATAAAAATGATTTTTAATTCAATTTATTGATACCTCTATAATCATTTATATGACTATTTATACTTAATTGTCACAATATATAATTTTAGTATTTCTTTAATTATTTTAAACTATTATAATGTATTGAGTTCTGCTCATGGACAAGGGCTTTTACAGGCATCATCCACCAACTACAATGTTTAAAATTAAAAAATATTCAGCAAACACCAGGAAAATATACATTGTTGTGCTCACATGACCCAGGTTAGTTTAGTCAGATATTTGAAAAAATTATATTTTGTGTATATTTTATTCAAATTTTGTGCTTTATCCATAGGACCTGTTTTGTCCCTATTCTGAAGAATCAGTGATTTATATTAGCATATTAATACTTAAACTACACCTAATTATATAAAACAGTGTCTTCAATTCCCTTGATTCCCTTCACACATAAGAACACACATTACATTAAGATAATCTCAAGACTGACAAAATAAAACGTCACAAATTGTGAACTCCACCTTATGATTATAGTTAATAATTACATGGCACCACGAGAAGGGTCTTTAAACTGAAATAATTAATTTGTCAGTGGCAGTATTATGCAGATATTGAGGTGAAAATGTAACTTTCTTTGAAATTATTGTTTTATCCTAGAAAAATAGTCCCTTCAGTTCATTAACCTTATTACTGCCTCATACCATTTATCATGATTTGTCTACATGTAGTCTTAAAAAGATTCAAAATGTGAACACTAGAGGGCACCAGAGTTGGTGATTCTGTAACAATAAATGTTGACTTATTCACTCTTAAAAAAAAGCCAAGATTTGGTTCTGCACCTAATATTTATTAAAAAAATACAAAACTTCAAAAAGTTTCCATAGGAAAGCGATATGAATGTGCTATCCCATCTCTTTCATATCCAGTTTACATGCATGGTCAAACTTTATCAGAGTCTTGTTAATATCATGACGATACATATTAATATTATCGAAGAGTTAGACAAAAATAAAGAGGAGAGGAGGGTGTTATTTGCCGTTTGAGTCCCTGTGTTTAAGTGTTAATCTTCAAGATTTTAGTCTACTTTGAGAATCCATTTTTGAATACTAACACAAAATTTATATAAACACTTTCTGAAAAACTTTAAATTGTTAGACCTAAGTTACAGTTACAAACATTGAAATAAAAACATAAGATGCTTAAGATCTTGAAGACTAACACTTGCAAGGTTCTGTTCAGAAGCTCATGGAAAAGATAATTATAGCAGCCATTTGAGGATCTTTATCCCACCTCTGACCATTGCTTTGTGGGCATCAGATGTGACTAGTTCCTAGTGGTGAAATACCCTGACCTAATAACATGGTGCAGGTCAGTTAGCATAAATAAGGTCTGGAATTTTGTTTATGTTCCCAAAAACCAACAGCCACCTCCATCTCTAAATACTTTCATAGCTGAGTCCTTCTGACATGTGATGTCAGTTCTTCAATTTAGAACTTTGTTTTTTTTTTACTTTTTTCCAGTTCTGAAAATAGGCACATGATTAAGTACCTCATACAAATACTAGAGGTCAACAGCAAATTATGTTAACACAGAGCTGCTTGTTACACCTTATCCAATACCCACAGAGATGGTCCAAGGTGTGACTCAGCCTCAGTCAAAGGTTGACTCCCAGCTTCTGTACAGAACACTGAAATATGTGCAACAACATCCCCACTTCTCTCCTGTCAAGTAACTGGCCTCAAAAATTAGCTTGAGAACTATCTGCTTAGTTTAATAAAAAAAAAAAATAATAATAATAATAAAACAATAAAATTAAAAAGAATAAATCTAAGGAAAACAGCTTGTTTCTGTAGCTGGTCTTAAACCACATGGGCATGGCAAGGCTTAGTGGACATGTCCAAGCTGCTCTCTCGGCCACAGCATGCTGGAAGGTCGAACAAGGACTCCTCCTCTACCGGAGCTGGAAGGCCCTGGGAGCAGACTTGCTGCACATATTGCCTAAAGGTGAAATGGGCACAAGTTATAATTTTAAAAAAGGAACTTTAAAAACTGTAGAATTTCCTCATGAGTTAATTTTTAAGACAAAAACTCACCAGGCAGGACGGGACATGACATAGTAAATGTCGGGTCTTTGGAAGCCATTAAAGGTGGAGGAAGCAGCTACAGTGTAGGCACCCATGTTCTCAAAAACCAGCCAGTCCCCCACCTGGAGGTCAGGCAGGGTACACAGTTCCACGATCCGATCTAGACCATCACATGTAGGGCCCCATATGCTGCAGGGGTACACCGCCTCATCTGGTTTTGGTTTCTATAAGAAACAATCAGAAGAAAGTTTATAAAAATCTGGCCAGCATTTTTTTTTTTTTACCCTTTGATCCCACTGCAGAGATAAACTTTGAATCTGACTGACCTTATGCAATGTTGGCAAACAGTGAGCGTGGTCATAAAGGATGCAGTTAAAGGAGCCATACACCCCATCGTTGACATAGTACATCAGAGTTCTGTCACTGGTCCCTTCGTCTTCCTCTGCAAGAAAGAGGTAAGCAATTAGTTTCATGGTCATAATTAATTGGCAAGTGCAACATCTCAAGTTGTCTGTTCAGATGAAGCCCTTACCATCTGAAGATGATTCGTCATCCATGATGACCTTCTTAGCAATGATGTTCACCACTAACGTGTAAGCAGATGCCACGTAGAAGCGTCCCGGCTCAGCGATGACCCTGACCCCAGAGTCGACAGGAAAGTACTTGTCGAGGGCCGTGTTGATTACTACTGTAATCTAGAAACGGAAATGAGTCCACACGTAAGTCAAGTAAAATTTTACTTAAAAAACAGAAGATCCTGGTTAAACAAAAACATTTCAATCTACCTCTTCAAACTTCAGTTCAGTGTCATCCGAACCAGGAAAACCTCCTCCAATGTCCAGGAGATCCATGTTGTAGCCAAGCTCTTCCTGCATGTCCAGACATTAAGTTTAGGCTTCTTTGCAGAGCAGAAAACATAAATTACAGCTGACTGCGCTCTTTACGAGCAACTCACCCCCATATCAAAGATACAGCGAGCATCTGCAATAGCTTTGGTGTAGGTCTCTGCATCAGTGCAGCCGCTCCCAACATGAAAACTGACACCGATCACATCCAGCCCCAGTTCCTTCGCCCGCTCCAAGAGACCGCGACAAGCTTTGAGGGGAGCACCAAACTTCACACTGAGGCGACACACGGCCTTCGAGTCATCTGTGGCGATGCGCAACACCAACCTGAATGGAGAACAGAAACGGCTTTAACAAAGGCCAAAAATCAAAGTCAATCGTTGTGTTTAAAAAGCAAAACTCTTACTTGGCATTGTCGTGACAACGGGCCACTTTCATAAGTTCCACTTCACTATCAAAGGTCATCATTTGGACTCCGTGTGCAGATGCATACTTTATTTGTGAGACCTGCTTGCAGGGGTTAGCGTAGATTATTCTGCTTGGATCCACTCCCAGGGACTGAACAAGCTGGATCTCAGTCTGTGGGAGGACAATTCCAACAGTCAGCAAAAAACGCAAGAGGCACCAGTGCACTTTCAGCTAATAAATAAATTGTGCCAACAGCATTAATGGAAAGCTCCCAAAGCCTACCTTGCTTGCACAGTCGAAGCCAGTTCCCAACGATGCCAGAGTCATAACTACAGCCTGGCTGTCGTTGCACTTAACGGCGTAGAAAGGAGTGATGCGAGGCAGAGCTCTTGCCCAACGGAGGTGTTTTCGTAAAACATCTCCCAAGTCACAGACATAGAATGCATCCCTGTCATCCTGAAATAGAAAAGCAAAAATAATGTTATAGATTACCTTTAACAAACATGAATAGTGAATTAGACCTGCTTATTACAGGCAAAAAAAAAATTCTAAAAGCGAATCACTTGGACAAAGCTATCCGGTTTAATCAAAGGTGTAGATTTTCAGAGTATACCCTGCTGACAAAGCAAATCAGGCCATCTGTCCATTACACAAGCCCAACTGGATACTTACTGTCAAGGATGACTCATTGATTTTCTGCTCAACAATGTCCCGAGCAGAGAAGCCCTCTTCAAGAAAGGAAAATTCAAATTTGTTGAGTGTGGTGGTGTTCATCTTGATCAGTACTTTCAGTTCGTCACACGTAAACTGAAAGAATCAAAACAAAGAATACTCAGAAGACAGCATCCTTTCCCCTTATTGATTACTCCACTTGATTAGACTCTGTGGACCTGACATGAATGATCACTGTGAAAAATGTAAGGAACTCCAAAAGCATTTGGGTAAAACAGGATACTTACTTGGATATGAAAGAGTTGGAATACAGAACTGCTGTTACTCAGGTGCAGAGAAGCCAAGGTGGTTCACCAGTGAAGTTAAACCCCTTAAGATACAACTCAAGGCCTGGGCCTGTTGAGCAGCTGGAGTGTGCCTTCCTAGAGTGAAGATTCTGAAAGGAGGAACTTTTATTTAGCATTCTAGCGAATCTATAGCACAAACAATACATATGTACTCATACAGCAGCGTGAATTAATAACTTCAAGTTTTGTTACTCAGTCTAAAACTAGCGCCCTGATCGATACATTCACGTGGCTTTCTGATTTTATAACTTATAACTTGACACTAGAGTTGAAAAAAATCGTTGAAAGACAAGATCCTTTTAAGTCACACCCAGCCAAACGCTTTAGCCAATCAGAGATGAAGAACATTCTTCCACTTTGAACGATGGAGTAAAAACTAACCAATCAGCGAAGAATGACGTTCACATGCCGGTTCCGCTGGAGCGCCGAACGCCATGAGGCGATGTTACGTTTTCAATTTATTACGAAATTCATTCATCAAAAGATTTTTTTAAAAAAACGTTAATCGTTAAAGTTTATCACAAAATAGAAAAGACAAAAACATCCCGTTTGTCATAACACCAAAACCAGTTATAGCGAATAAGTCTTTCATGGCTTCGCTGTAACGGTAACAAAGAAAACGGCTTGCTAGCTTAACAGACTGTCACACCGGCCACGTCGTAGCTTTCAAAAGCAACATAACACTAAACTAAACCGACCAATTAATTACAGAGACTCACCAAATGACAAATTCTTACCTTAAAAAGCATTTACAAAGAGTTTGTCCATTAGACCAGAGAGCTGGGGTTTAAAATAAAGCAGGTCCCTTCCTGTGAAGCGCACTGCTTGAGGTGTAGCTTGACTGAGCCGAGCCGAGTGAGCACTGGAGTATTTATAGAGCGGCCGTTTCCAGGGCAACGCAGCCAGCTGAAACCGGCCTCCCATCCACGTAGGAACCGGTTTAGGCTTGTCAACTCATCCACATGGTGGATAGAGGGACCTCCGCTGAAGGGACCACACACCGGGTTTATGGAGGTGCAGCAGAACCCTCAAACCAAATTTATTTCTTCGAGGAGCCTAATTTTGTCTCTAGACTGAGATTAAGACATAACAGAAAAAAACTCCTAAATTAACCACTGGTAAAATAAAATACACAATGTACATGGACTTTTGTTGCCATTACTACTGCAATAACGCATCTCATTCACATCTTTTAGTTTATTACCATTCAAGACTTGTCTCTGGTAACTTTTCTGATATGTTTAGACAAACTAGCTTGTCATTTTCAAGATAGTTTTTTCATTATGAAGAAGTTGAGAAATTGTAGCGAGAATGACAATGGTTACTCTCATACTTCCTTTATTACTTAAAAAAATTGTTTAACATCAACTACTTATGAGGAACTTATAACAAACTGAATGCTTGAAAAGCATTCCGTTCAATACATTCATTTTGAAGGAAAATTAAGGTTGTTCTTTCTACTGAAAGAAAATATTGTTATATTGCTGTAATAAATAATAGTTATTTTTGGCTTGGTTCGGATTTATAATCCTCTATGTGTCAAAGTGTCAAAGAGTCCAAATAAGAACCATAATAACTTGAAATATGATTCAGTCATCTTTAAAGAATACAATGAAATGATATGTAGGGTTGGGGCATTTTGTATCTCTGTTATTAACAATATAGGCTACCAACAAAAATACACAAAAACACAATGGTTTGTGTACAAGTGATTTGTTTCTGCAAACAAAGTGAAGATAGAAAGGGACAAAATGGAATGGTGGTGGATGATCATAAAGAGAACTTCCTATGTAGCAAGAAATTATGAAGAAATAAGGTGTGTCTCTGCTCCTTCGCACAAACTGACAATGTGAAAATCTGTCAGTTTGTGCAAAGGCTGTCAGAAAATCTTGTAAGAAAACTAATAAATACCGGTAAGTAAATAATTTAAATCACCAAGTGCCTAAATAGGAAAACACTATGGCAACATGTATTAGACACAGTTGGGTTCTTGGATATTATTTTTAATAGACAATCAATGTTTAAATAAGTCTTTACTAAAACACTTATAAACCCAACTTTTTAAAAACCAATTAAAGATTACAGGAGGTCAATAGAGTCTAACCTGTCAGTATGAATGATGAAATGTAGCCGGCAGCTCTTTAACAAACCTGCATTATGTTTGTGTGGCTAACAGAGAAGCTCAATCATACTTGGCTGCTTGCAATGATTTGTCAGCTCTGAGTGACAGAAAAGTCTCAGTGATGTCACCTGGCTCGACGGCAGTCTGTTTGGTCTCCAATGTGAGCTTGTGATCTGCATGATGAGATTAGAGAAGGTTTAAAGGACAACTGACATGGCAGACTCACACTGAATCACAACACTCCTACGAAGTCACGTGTGTTTATAGATTACTACTGTGTTACATCAACCAATTATTTGGATCCCTAAAATACAAGCTGATTTAGTTTTCCATAGCAAGTTTTATACAGTTGCAGCAATTTTTTTTTTCTTGATGCTTCACCTCATTTTACTCTGCAGACTCCAAAAAAAAGTCAAACTACATTTTGCATTTAAAAACAATTTTTTAAGTCGTCAGTAATTATATATATACATAGCTATAATAACTGTTTCATATGTTTATATATGTATGTTTTTTTTTCTTTGATGTGGGACATTTTATGACACAATAACTTGGTTTGTACCAAGGTTGTTTTCATGACTCCTCTTCTAAGTGCTATAATTTTCAAACCAGGCAGACATTTCACCCTGACAGCACACTCTGATCAGCACGAAGATCGTTTTCATAGCCATTTGGTTTACACGCAGACATTACCAAATGGAGGAAAATTAAGGTTTTTGGTTATTGAGACCCAGCACATATGGAAATGCTGCACAGGGATCAGATCGGAGGAAGTTTTGGGGCTTCTCACAGACCACATATCTGTGGCCCTGATGTTTTTTCCAGGTCTTCAAACCACAATCTAGATTGTCCTCAGCACACTTCAGGGTTTCCATTCTGCAGGGTTTTTTAAGTGAAGTCATTTTTACCAGGAGATGTAATTCTTTAAAACTAAGATACTGTCTGTTTCTGTGCTGGTAAAAGTTTAAATGAGGTTGACAGGGAAATTTTAACACTGACATAATCTGCAGTTATTTTAAGCACAAACCCTTGAAGCTCTCATTTCTTATGTAAAGCATCCAGGAACTAGACAAATACTTCAGGGCTAATTCATTTTCTACAGATATTGACTTATTTAAAAAATCACAAGATCAGGAAACACTAAAACAAATGTCACAATGAACTGTTCCACATCATTCCAGTCTTTTATTTTCTGTTCTGTTCTGTTTGTTGCCTTTATGCAGCTAATATGCTATCCTCTCCTTCACCCCTCTTCTTCTCTTCCTCTTGTAATGTCTAGCTCCGTCTCTGTGTGCAGAGTCTGTTATCGTAACTGTGGACTATTGTGGCCCAGCGCCCACAGTCGCAAGGTCCCACCATCAGACAAGGATGATAATTGTTTGTGGGCGCCCACAAGATACAGTACAGGATTTGAGGCCTTGACTTGCGGTGCTGAATGTCACTGTTATTTCCCTCAACCGCTTTTAGAATACCCGAGGTCTTTTCCGAACCAGTAACTGACTTCAGTGAATGAAAGAATAGAGTGCATGAGGGATTGGCGAAGGGAGACATGAAGGGGGATGAAGAATGGAGAGAGAAGTGGTTGGTCCACGTGTGCCTTTATCAAGAGGGAGAAGATATCTGCGAAATGCAGAACAAATGCACTGGCACAATTTCTCAACAATGTGAGTGACGCTCACAGATGTGGCAACAACAGAAAGAAAGAGTTGATGAATAAGTTCTACACTGAAGAGTGTAGAACAAGTTAATAACAATAAGTTAAAGAGGTAGTGGGTTTTTTTAATATAAGGTAGCACATGTGTCAAGCTCAAGAGTTGGGGGGGGCAAATCCGGCCCACTATCGCTTTTTATGTGGCCCTTTCTAGACTCTACGTAAAAAAGAATCTTCAAAAAGCAATTAAATATACTGTCGATACATCAGCATGAAAAGGTGTTTGATACACCTATATATTAATATTTTGACAGTTTGTCAATGGGTTTAAGCAATGCATTCTGGAGCAACCTGCACTTTGAGGATATTCATGACATTGATATTGCCTAAAATAAAAATGAGTTTCTCTTTAATGTATCTAACCTGCCTTATATACAGTGATGGAGAACAAATATTCTTACATTATTATTTTTTTATACCTACAACTTTTAGGTTATCTCACAAATTTAAAACTAGATAAAATGATATTGAACTGGAAGAAGAAAATGAGAAAGACAACAGCAAAGCTCTGTAGTTTCAATCAAGGTGGATAAGCAGGGGGTTGGTGGGACACAGGACAATGGTGGGGGATAGTGATCTACATGTAAAGTGAGAGGCTGAATGGTGGTGAAGTAGAGTTTAAAATATCCTCTAACGGTCTTCCAGCAACAGTCATCTCACATAACAAGCTGGTTTCTATTGGTAACCCTGCATCATGTCCTGATTCATCCATTCATTTAAGCTGATTCACTCTGTGAAACCAATAGGTAGGTGTTGGGTCAGAGATTGGGAATCACAGGTATTAGGAGGTAAGCAAGCAAAATCCATGAGGGCTTGACCTCCATTAGATTAACATTTCTGGCTGACCCAGACAGAGGCTAACGATGGTGTCTCAACATTTGGCTTATCAAGTGAACAGATGGTGCAGGAGATCAACAGTCTGGTAGGATGTAGGTAAAACATCTATTACCCATCACTCTGACCGGTTAGACATGTGGCTTCAAACTGTGAAATAATTTTATGCAGAGCTTTGCACAAAGGTTTTTACTTGCTTCCAGAGTTCTTCTCCTTGTGTTTTTTTGTCACATTTACATGTTTCACAAAAAAAAAAAAAAAAATCGCATCAAAAGAAATTGACAACAACACATCATATAAGATCAATCAATCAAATCAAGAACAGATTAAATAAAGTCACTGACTTCAGTATTACAGAGTCATATATAATTTTGAGACCATGGTTGGTTTGGGACTCCCATGGATGACTGTGTGAGAACCCACAGTCCCTGTCTCACATTTCCCCAATATATTCATAAGAAAATTTGAGAAGAATATTTTGTTTGTGGAACTTTTTTTGAAGTCAACCTGGTATTATCTGGCCTAAAACTAACATAGCGGTGGTAATGTGATGGTCCGGTGCTGCTTAACTGCTTGACAACTTTGAGGACTTGCTGAAATTGATGAAAAGCGTGAGTTGAGTTCTGTGGGAGAAAGTAATCAGTTCTTAAACTCAACCCTACTATTAATTAAGCTCAGATCAAGCTTGCTTGAGTTGCGCAGCAGGACAGTGATCTAAAGCAAGTCTACTTCTGAATGTCTTTGGAGTGGCGCACTCAATATCTGGACTTAAATCTGATAAACATGCTATGGCATGATCATATTCAGTCAGATTGTTACGTCTGACGAAAGAAACAAAAAGTTATGCAAGGTGTAAACACTCTTTCACAACATTGTACCTAAATTAACATATTAGACCATATTGTTTCTGTTCTTCTCGCCTTGCTACAGGGAAAAAATAAAAAAATAAATTGTGAGCTGCAACAGTGAGATATTTCAGGGAAACACAATGTTCCACATTTTCACTGAATCTGAAGGCAGTCACTTGCAATTTAGGTTTGGCTGTGAAGTCAGGCATGTTACCACAATACTCTTATTAAAAAGACTCAGTTTAAAGGTTCGTTTTTGTTGTTGACTCATCCAAGGCTGGTTTCTTCACCAGGCTGATGGCGTCAGACTGATACTGATTACTTATGCAATTTTCTGTCCTCACGATTTGCAGAACAAACTCATATGTTTGTCCTGCAGATGCTATACATGTAATGTTTACAATTTTTCACCCGTGGAATATTGACGGTACAACAAAAACTATTTTGTTTTTTTTAAATTTGTTTTCAAGGAACGCATCAAAAGCTTGTGAAATTTCAACAAATAATATTGTGAATTTCTGTGACAAACGCAAATTTGTGCATGAATACAAAGTAGAAAGAATCCCAAACACCAAAATGTTATGATGACAAAGAAGTTCTGTATCATGTGTCTAATAAAAATTTTACCAACAGTCAGTTGAGAAGGTTGAATGTAGCCCAAGGTTCATTCCTGCAACTTTCAGCTCATTTCTGTCCCCATTGTTTAATCTGACTCTCTGCTGACTCATCATATCCTTCTTTCAGCACAGAGTTCCAACACGTTATGCTCCAGGCTGTGTGGAGATGAGGACAAAAGTGACCACATTTTCACTGGAATATCTTTTGTGAGTCTGGGTGTTGGCCTGGAGCTCAGCGAAAAGGCTGCATCAGCATATTTTACTCGTTTGATCCCCGTGCAGAAAAAAAAGACACAGACAGAAGGACAAACTCACAGGTTTACGTGTTCAAGTGTCGGAGGTCTGCTGCGCACATACAAAGTTGCGGCGGGTCGACGTGTAAAACACTGAAATATTTGAGAACACAATGTGAGCCCTGCCAAGCAAACAGACACTTTATGCTTGTTTCAAGGCTGCGTTGGTTCGCTAGCTGACGCTGCTGCCAGCTAATATTATTAGTTTTCACGCTGAACCAGAAGTGTGATGTATTGTCTACGCTTTGAAACCTGAAAATAGCTTTAAAATTTTGGTTCTTAAGTTTTGCCATAAGATCGAGCATGTTTTACATGCCAGGGCTGTTTTTATTTATTTATTTCAAAATGCCACCAGCCTTTTTGACTTCTATAGAAAATGTTGGTTCATTTGTAGTTCTGTATGTTTAGGATCGCTGTTGTGGGGTGAAACTCTGTGCCACACTTAAGACTTTTTAACCTCTTAACTGGTTTTCTTAAAACATTGTCAAACCGTCTTCCACTAAATTCTGACCAGCTTCAGACTCCCTGCTTTAGAGAAGAACCTTGCGACATGCAGCTGCCACCACCGTGCTTCGCCATGAGAATGATCTTCAGAGTGAGTTTTCCTCCAAACATAGCAGGTTGTATGCTGGATTTAGTTTTTGTCTCTGACCAGACCACCTTCTTCCATAAGTTTTTAGTGTCTCCTACATGGGTAGTAGCCACCTGTATACAGGACATCTTTCCCGATGTTGATGTTTTTTTTCTTTTTTCTGACCACTTATTCAAAAAGGGCAGATTTGTGGAGGCTGATTGCAAGCGGGGGAATCTGTTGACAATTGTCCTGTCAGTTTTTTAGTGCGGATTTCATTTGCATGCAAACATTTTTAGAAATAATAATAATAAAAAAAAAAAGAAAACTGTCTCTGAGTCACAATAAGCAGGTACAGACATCATATATAACAGTATCTGGAAGCTATGTTTATAAGAAATAGGAAAAAGATCCAGCAATGACCTGAAACAAGACCTATGACGCATCATCCTTAGGTTGATGTGATATTTTTGAAAGGGACACAGCCTCGGTGGCCCTAAATGGTACATTGTGTTATTTTCTTCAGATCCTGTTTTATTTCAGCTTTTGAGTGACCTACTTCTTCTCTCCTCTTTGTTGGTTGCCACAGTGAAGCCATAACTTTGTGGAAGAAAAAGGGGACAAGACGCTTGCAAGGACAATGATGTTGATGTGTTACACAGGGAAACAACGTGACTGATGTGCCAACACAAAGGAGGAAACGAGGCTGCAGGTTAGTCATCAAGCCCCATTTACGCTCTGTGCTGATGACAACACGATTTTTACGTAACCTCTCTCTTTCTCTATTTACAAAGCAGGTGATTGGATGGACATGTCCTTAAACTAGAGAGGGAAGGGAAGGATTAAAGGTAGGAAATGTCACATTTAGAAAAAAATATCCCCCATCGACATGGTCATCAAATTACAATGAATTAAAAATCCTTTGATATTCAAAGATTTGCTAAAATGTTACATAGCTGAAAGTCTAGGTTTAATTCAAAATAAGTAATAGGCAAATAAAGAAAATTTAAATCACAAAATCTGACAAATGAATCAGACGCTTGAATCAAATGCATTTTAATGAGCCCATGGGCCTTTAGCTTTCTAATATTTGAAATGTGTCAAGCTTTTACCTCTAAGGGAAAAATATATATACATGTGTGTATTTGTTATTCTCTGCGAATCCTAATCAGGTGGAAATAAAACCCCAGAACAGAGGTGGGACTGAAAGTTTTGGTAGAAAAAAACATATTGATCACATCGGTGTCAATTGTGGATTTATGTTTAGTTTTGAGAGGACTGGCATTTTTTTTTAAGTTTGTTTGTGAATGATTCAAAATTAAGTCAGTGTTTAGCTTCCTCTCTAGCATATTTGAGTTTATGTTAATGTTGCTTATACGACTGGCAGATGCTTTTATCCAAACTGACAAGTTGATGATATTGCACATATATATATATTCCTTCTGTACAATATAGTACAGAAGGAAAATTAGATGTAGAACTCGAACTATCCGAGTTTATTCAGAGGTGTAGGACATTGTTACAGCTGTGGGGAGGAGGGATGTCCTGTAGCAGTCAGGAAATCTGAAAAAGCATCTGGCTGAAGACACTTTTGTTGTGAGAGCAAACCATTACGTTTTGCCATTTTCTGAAAAGTATCTCTTCTGGAGTTTGTCACAGAATAAGTCAGGCTGGACTGTGTCGAATGCATAGTTAAAGCTACAGACGACGCATGGTGTCGTCCGTAGCTTTAACTCTACAATGATCAGCAAACATTACCTTAATCTGAAAAGAGGACTTTGGACCACAGTCCAGGCTTTTCTCTCCCTTTCCCAGTGGTTCCATAACACAACAGCTGAAGTTTGTGTTCTGGGTATATCTCTATGTGTTGGCTTTCAAAAACAGCATTTTTTCTTCCACTAAACTTTCCATTAACATGCTTAGATACAAGTTTCACCCTTTTTTTTTTCGATGTTTCTCTTGTGCACAAAATGCAATGATTACAAACACATTCAGCCCTCTTGCCTAGGAGTCTTTTCATAGCTTCAGCCATGCTTATAATACAACTATGAGGGTAGATGACAAGTTTGTGGAGAAATATAGAAAAGATATATTTTTGTTATAAGGTAATAAAGCTTTTGTGAAGAACTAAAAAGTATCCGATGACTCTGCAAAATAATCTAACAATAATGTGAATGGACACCACTAAAACCATGGTCAAAAAATTTCTAAAATCTTAAAAAAGTTGGGAACATTAAATTTACACTAAAGGCGATGAATGAAGGAAGATCTTTCTACAAATATATTGCAAAATTTAATTTATACATTAGCAAAATTATAAAATATCAAAACAATGTTAAAATAACACATTTGTTCCTCTCCTGATTCGAAACTATAGCTTTTCAAGGAGTTTCCTGTGACATCTCAACCAGCTGGCGATCTATTTGCAGACAGGACTCTTGACATGTCATCTTGTTTTAACATTAACACAGACACTGACAAAGCCAGCCTGTTTTTAATATCTATGGAGTTCACAGACAAGGGGGCTCAGACCACCCAGGAGTCAGACAAACTTCCCACTAAATCGGATTGAGACTTATTTTCTGGTCTTGTGGTCTGATTTCATCTCTCCAACCACAGGCAGGAGGAGACAAGATGGAAAAAAAAAAAAACGTCAAAGACACATTTGATCTCAGTTTGAAAATTGTGCTGTCTCTCTTCAGAAGCGGCCTCTTCCTCTTCCCCTTCCTCTCCCCCGTCCTCTCCCACGAGCGCTGCTCAGGTGCCCGGCAGAGCGTCTCAGATTCTTCCTCTCCTCGTGGTGCTCTCTCTCCGCCTGCTGCTGCTTCCTCTGCTGCTCCGACTGCACACAGGACATCAATAAGGATGTTCAACTTTTTCTGTGTGAGGATGTAAGGTCACAGTCTGGCTGCCACTATTTTCCATACTCAGTATTACAACAGTTTATTTTTGATTGGGAAATAGTTATTATGAAAGATGATTTAGCAGAAAAACTTGCTTTTCGACATGTGGTCTCCATGCCAACTATTAACCAGCCTGTTGTCCCGGAGGCGTGCCAGACAAACGCCTTTTCTGTCCTACAGTCATAAATGTGTAGCGTTTCCTAAACATGAGTTGGATTTTCAGTGAAAGTGTTTGTTCCCTTCACATGAGATAAGCTTTACAGCAACAAACACTGGACTGAAACGAAGGTTGAAAAAGTGGAAAAACAGCTCATGCCAACTGTTGTACACAGAAGAAGATCTGTGATGCTCTGGGCCTGTTTGTTTTTACTACGTTAACATTTTTAAGCATTTTTTTCCCTCACTGGGCTTATTATTTTCCTGTTGATGAACACAGAGACCTTCCCAGCTCGCTCCCCTTCACCTTAAGCCGCTTCGTTTACAGCTAACATCATGTTTTATTGTTGTGTGCCGTTCTGCTGAAGCGAAACGATGTGAAACATTTACAGGAGCAACAGTAGCGCTGGATTATTTGCGCCCGTGTACCTTTTTGAGAGTGAAGGTCAGCTGTTTGCTGCCCACCGCCGTGCCCGCTGTGCTGCTGATTCCTGAGCTTTCCTCCAACTTCAGCCTCTCCTCCAGAGAAGCCCTGTAAACACAGAAACATTTAGCAAACAGAGCGATGTGGACAGGACGGATCAGAACAGAACCGCTCTCTGTAAAGCAGACGTACTTCTGCAGTTTCTGCTTGTGGGCCACGTCGCCGAAACTCCTGAACTCCTCTCCGGCTTTGAGCTGATAAAACTGCGGCTGACTTGTCTTCTTGCTCTCGGTCTCGTCTCCTCTGCCCTGTTCCCGCTCCAGCAGGACGGTGTTGCGGTCGGCATCCCTCCTCTCCTGCCGCCGTCGGTCTCTGTCCTCCTGCCGCAGCAGCCGCCGCTGCTCCCTCACCTCCTCCACCCAGCTCTTGTCGTCGTCAGAGCTCTCTTCCTCGGAGCTGGCTCGCCCTTCTGGCTCCTCGTCTTCATCTGCCGCCTAAACAGAGAAAATTATTCTTGTGATTACGACATAAAGACGGTGTTTAAATGTCCCTTTTTAAACGCGGTCTTCCTCCTCATAAACACCCAACTAGTCGTGTAGCTACTGTAAAGCCCAACGAACTAAACACAAGAATTTCAGATTGTGTTTAAGGCTCCAAAATAACCTCATGAAACTTTTGTCTTAAATTTCAACTTTCCAATCGCAGCTGAGAAACTTTATGTATACATTTAGCTTTCCTTGACTCATAAACATCCTTATACGAAGTCTGGCTGTAAAGACTCAAAGGAACCATCTAGACCAAAGCGTATGTGGAAAAGATAAATGACATATTGGTATATGGTATAGTTTCCACATAAACCAGGAAAAAGCTTTCTATTTCTCATTCTGCCACTGTGTGATTTTTGTCAGAAGTGACTAAGAGTGAGATTTTGTCAGAAAACCCTCCAGGTCAGATACATGTAAAACAGGTGATGAATATGTAAAAAAACAACCCAAAAAAAAAAACATTTGATTCCCGCTGTGAAGTACGGTGGGGGATGTGTGATAGTGAGGGCTTGGTTTTATTTTTGAAGGACCCTGGAAACTTGTTTGAGTTTTTAACATCGTAAACACAAATTCAAGGACATTTTAGCTCAATAAAACCGCCAAATATTGAAAATGGGTCACGATTTGTTCTTTCAGGCAGGATGACAATCCAAAACATATAACCCTAAAAACGCCAGATGCCTTCTGGGTCTTGTATGCCTGATTGCACGTTCAAGACTTAAATCTCAGAGAAAAATAATCAGATCTGATTTTTGTTTTTTTGTGTGTGGATTTTTGCAATTTTTTTACCAGGGAAATGAAGGGAAAATAGCTATTTCTCCAAATGATGTTCTTTTCATATTTATTTTCCCCACCATATATCAAAATCCACAAACTCTAACTTCCTGGTAGAAGCAGTAAAAAAGTCAACATCGTACCACAGAACTAAATGTTACCTGCTGGACGTCGGCCTCCTGCTGAGCCAGCAGCCGCAGCTTCTTCTTCCTCTTCTGTCCCACCTTGGAGACGATGGGGTTGAGCAGCCGGAACTCCTCGCTCTGCTCGTCCACCTGGTAGTCCGGGTTCTCGAACATCACCTTGAAGCGGTCGTCTCCCAGGATGCTGGGCAGAGCCTGCAGATGTCGTGTGCAAAGGGTTAAACGGGTCGATAAGTCAGAAATATGCCATCACTTGATCTCTTAGCTGAGCCATTGTTTGCTGGAGTAGACTGTAAAATGTGTTGGGATACAATGACAAAGTTAGTTTGGAACATTTTGTTACTTTCAATAAAAAAAAAAACAAAAACACAAAAATGATGTTGCAAGTTTATCGCAAACCAAAAACAGTTAGCATTTCTGAGAAGCGACAGGTGGGTGCGACCGCTCTGAAAAAGGCGTGCCGTCATCTTTCCTTACCTTGCCCTTCTTCTTCCTGGAAGCCAGCTCTGCCTCTTCATCTCCCTCCTCCATCAGCTTGAGAGCCAGCTCCTTGTTCACCTTCGGCAGCTTCTGTCTCATCACAACAAAATGTGCGCTCGATTACACGCGGACACAAAGTGTGATGACACAGACTGCTGCTCACATCCTCAAATTACATTTCCAAGTCTAGCGTTTCTCAGAGCTCTTTATGTTTTTTTCCGCAATCGCAGCCAGTTCAGACAGGATGAGAGCATACAAAAATTTGGATGTGTTGCAACAGCTCAGCTGGTTGAAACCAGGGGAATCCCGTCTGCAACGAGCAGCTTGTTGAATGTGGCTAAATGAGAGAAAAAGTTTCACCCGAAAAGTTTGCCGTCTTTCCAGCGCTCCTCACCTGAACCTGGACTCTCTGCGTTCTGGACTCCTCGATCTTCTGCCGGATCTTGTCCTTGCGGTATTCCTCATACGCGAAAGGATTTGCCATGGTTTTCACCTGGAGCCGAGCCAAACGTGACAATTGTGACATTTGACCTTTTTGGCAACATTCGGAAGCCACATGATCTCCGTAATGGTTCCAATAAATATTTCAGAGTGAAACAACCCGACACAGTAGCAGACATCCCACCTTGTGATACAGCCTTATGTCCATGAAAAAGCCGTGCATGTAGGCCCTCAGGAGAGACGACCCAATCAGGTGAGACAAACCTGGAGAAAACATTAAAAATGAATTCACACAAAAGAAATACATTCATGGTTCCTTAAAAGATGAATCCAGCTGATTCTATTTTTGATTTCTTTAGAGCCAAACTATGATCCTAATTGCACAGCTTCTACACACTTTGCCTCGTTAAGATAAAAACGAGACAAAATGTCTCACTACAAATACTGGGGTTCCACTGTATTATTATAATATTACAACCATTAAACGGAAGAGTTGGGTGAGAACTGTGATTTGATCTTTTCACCATTTCCTCTGCCTCTGCATTTGGTGCATACGTTAAACTGACGATGAATCACTGAATACTTTCTGCCATTACAATAATTAGTGGGACCTGCTTTTACAGGTCGATGAACACTTGGAACTGGAATTTACACCTTTACATGTTACTACATCACCTCACCTGTGGCTAAAAATTATTGGGAGCATTTATAAATGTGGGATTGGCCAGAAACACACAAAAATCAGATCATAAAGATGGAAAAATATTAAACTCAAAAAAAAAAAAAAAAAAATCACGTATATTGAGAAAGTTACTAAATGTGACCAATTTCTTCTATATTGGTTACTTATGCTTTTTTTATTCAGAAGGGGAAAAAAAGTGTATAAAACTCGTCATCAGAACCCGATGAAGCGTCTCTTCAGTTCATTAATGGGTGAGATGTGAGTGCGAGGAGACGCAAGTCGGATGAGTTCAGGCCTGGAGCAGCAGGAACTCACAGAAAGTGGAGCAACCTGCTTTTCCTGGGAATGTCGATCCGTAAACTCGATGGACCCCTGCATGGTTATGTAAGAGCCGCGTTACGAGGATCCTGTAAATCAACACGGCTGTCCCTCAGGGCCAACCCTCCCAGCCCATCTCCTTTTATTCCACACCAACCAACCCGCTTCCTGCTCTGCTGTCATCTGATCTCGCTACTTGCTGAGGCTGCATTACAGTGTTCATTCAACCCCTCCAGGGTTCTCTGCCTGCATACCTACAACCTCTCTATCAATCCCCCAGGCCTCAGCTCAGCACAGAGGCTCACTTTGACCCTCGGTTCCTGGGATCGTCTCACATGTCGTCATTAAAGCATTTCACTGCGGCGACGTCTCACCCAGATTCTCCAGGTCCTTGCGGGTGACGAACTTGTAGTCGTCGTAGACCGTGCTCTCCGGGCTCTCCTCCAGCTCCTCCGTCAGGCTGTCCAGGAACGAGCACCAGCGAGGAGCCGGGCCCAAAGCCTGAAACGCAGGAGCGGCAACGCTTCAAACGCGACTCACATTTAGACTCCCAGAGAAATCTGGCGTGTATTTGTTGAAGCAAAAATAGCCCCGGCTGCTCCCAAACATTTCCATTACAGTCAGAAGTGAACGGTGCGTCTTTGTAGTTTTCACTTCAAACGCTGCGATGGACTGAAATTACCTTACACACAGAAAGCAAGTTTGCAAACATTTATGACTCCTGTGAGTGTGATATTTTCACACCCCTGTTTGGAATCGTTTTCAGGGACAGAGTTTCTGCTCAGACGTAAACAGCTGACTGGAAACCAACTAAAACAAGATTTTATCTGCTTACTGCTTTCCTCAAACTGACCTTTCATTAAAAATTCTCCACAGGAGGTTTTTTAAAAATTGCTGACAAACATTTGCACATGTCTTGGGCTTTAAATATTAAAAATGCAAAAGCAGAATGTAAGAAGGAAAGAGAGTTGAGTGGATGGACGAACGGCCAGACAGACAAATGGGATAATGGATGGATTGATGAAATGAGGGGAGGATAAACAAACGGATCAACAGATGGATACTGAATAATCTAACATAAAACCTGTAAATATACCAAAATTAAAATTCCACACTTTTAAAAACTACGAAAGTTAATATTTTCCCTTGTTTTCTCTATTACGTTACTGGCGAGTTTATTTCCAGTGTCTAAAACTCGAGGTTTCTGGAGGAAACCTCGAGTTAAATAATGCTTAAAGCTGAGAGGACATTTTAAAATATCACTTGATAATTATGTTATTGAAAGATTGGAAGATTAATACCTGAACACCAACTACAAAATCTTAAAAAAAAAAAAGCAAACATTTTAAAGAGACTTAAATAAAAATGTAATGCTTAGCCTGGTGGGGCACAAGTAAAGTCTGGTGGCCCGCCAGGCTTATAATACACCGGGGGAATACACACTGAAAACCATTAAATGAATTAAAGGTTACAATGAGAGGTGCTTCTAAATATTTGTGATTACCCAGTTTGGGATTTATTCTTTATTCTTGCGAGTTATGTATGGTGTAAGGTGTGTTGGAAATAAAAATGTAAAAGTTAATGTAATTTGCTTTACAACTAAATAGTATGGCCAAAAAAAAGCCCTTAAAAATCAAAGTAAGTAAATGTTCAACAGTCAAAAAAACTGTTACTTAAAGCTTAAACTCTTCCTGAAGTGCATCATAGGTTGTGACCACATGGGGAAGAATCAAGTACAAATAGTTATTTATTGAAAACTGCATCAGCTCAGAACTTTGCTCCCTCTTTAATAGCGGTGACATGTTGATGTCTTTATTTGCTGACATGAGCAGCGATGGCTTTCGGTGTAATCTTTGCTTAAGGGTTATGCAATCATGGTGGGAAATTTTATGCATCTTCGCTTGATATCTAAACCGCTGAGTCAACATGAAAAAGACAATTTTACTCCAGTTTGACTCTGGACAAAATGTCATGTCATGTCGCCAATTTAAACACAATCCAGCGTCCAATCGCTCTTCAGTTCCATCACAGCACAGGAAGCTGATCAAGTCTCTTCTGAAGGAAACATCTCAAACACATCAACAAAGGGCTGCGTTTGCAAGCCCAAGTGTTTTTTAATCACTTCGTGGAATGTTGACTGTGATTCGGTAAAGACTCCCGAGTAGAACCAATAAAAGCAAGTAAAGACTGATCTCAGGTCAGAACTGCACTTCTCAGAAAAACGTGTCACTCTTTGTATTAACGTTGAGAAAGAACACCAGGTGTAGAAGTGGATCAACAAGTTCTAACCCAGAGAGACCCATTAAGTTACAGCAATCAATTTATCACAGCTGAAATGCAACAAGTGTGCCTCCATCGTAAATAAGATCCTTCCATCTTCTTTCATCAAGTATTTCACTGAAATACTCGCCTGTTTATTTTAGATGTTGAACAACTTTAAAGCATATTCTGTTTGGGGGATTGATTAAATTTGTTTTCTCTATGAATTGTAAAGAGTTTTCTGTGTTTTCATGTTAAACGCTGGTATAGACACACTTTAGTTAAAACCTTTTATCTTTAATCCAGCCCCAACAGCACAACCACAAACCTACGTGTAGTTGTGCTGAGTAAATTTTGTGGACAAAATAATTTGTTTTTATTTTCAAAGTAAAACGTCCCTTTTTATGGTCCAATTTTGAGTTTTACGAGATAAACAAAGATGGTCCTAGAGCTGCGTCTGGGTCCAGAGGGTTTACTAAATGGTATTTTTTTGAATGCACAAAGTGTGACTGTGCTGCGTTGTTCAGCCGTCTGAGTGCATCTGACTGGATTAAAAATTGAATCCGACTCCACTGTTCTGAAATATACAAGAATCGGAACACAACTAAATTCTACATGTTTAGTAAACTTCAAAAAGTTGTTATAAAAATGTCATGAAATAAGTTTTCTGGGAATCTGGCAAAGATTAATTTGTCACCT
Source organism: Poecilia formosa (assembly GCF_000485575.1). Taxonomy (NCBI): domain Eukaryota; kingdom Metazoa; phylum Chordata; class Actinopteri; order Cyprinodontiformes; family Poeciliidae; genus Poecilia; species Poecilia formosa. Next base: position 1,879,317 of record NW_006799947.1, on the reverse strand, counting down.
TGCCATTGTATCTAGGATGAAAGGTTTATCCAACCAGGAATGTCCTCATTTACACAAAGCAGAGCAGAGTTTACAGTACACACACACACACACACACACACACACACACACACACACCCACACACACACACACGCTTTTCTGACCTGAGTCACAGGACACATTGCTCTCTCTCTAAACAAACTGCCTTCTCTTCTTTTGTTGTCTGTTTCTACAGAGTTACTCAGAAGTTTAAATAAAGACACTTTATGCATAAGGTTGAGGTTGGACCATCACAACCTCAACCTTTGCTTGACGTGTTGTGGAGTATTTTATCCACTCCACAACCAGCAAGCATCATCTTTACTACGTCTTTCCTCCAGGAGTCATACAGTTCCTCCATGTGGACAGCTGCCAATTCTGAGTGTCAATTCGCATCAACAGTCCCCGTCGATGCGAACTGGCTTTTAACACCTTGATTTTACAGCATCTTCTAGCTTATGATGGGCTTCTCGGTTCTGAAGAAGCCTTGGTTTTATTGGGGAGGGGAAAGTTTGGGCCAGATGAGTGAAACGTTCACAAAATTGGGTTTTCCAGCAGAAAACTGATTTTCAAAAGGACAAAGCTTACAATAAGTTTCTGGAATGGCCTTGGAGTGCTCCCTGCTAGGAATTGTGGACCATATTTAAAAGTCAAGAAAACGACCACTTTAAACGGGACGAGGGGATGTAAAATCCCGAACGGCACCGTTAACGTCTCATTAAACTGTCGCCTTCATGACTGAGTCCACGTCTGTCTGTCTGCATCTATCACACAGTGAGGCAGCGCTGCACATGAACATGCAGTGAGCATGGTGTCTCCGTACTCACCGGGATGTAGAACGTGTTCATTTTGGGGTCTTCATTGGCCGTGAAGAGCATTCCTGTTCATGACATACAACACGGAGAGACAAAGCCAGTAAACAATAACTCTGATCAGAAGGTTTTGCTGTAGAATGAAGGTAAGTTTCATTTAAAAAACAAATAATATTAGTAATAATAATATCAGATCATAAATATATATTTTTTTCTCATTTCAATGGCAAACTGACAAATGAGCTGCAGGAACATTTTACAAAATGGCGCCACCAAGAGGTCAAAAAAAAAACAACATAAAAAAAAAAGTCTATTTGACTCCCTGAATGAGCCTTATTCTAATTCAGAAAGTATATATATTGAGATTATTCAAACTAAAATAGATACTTACCTTGAAAATCATTTACTACAAAGATTATTTCATTTATTAATTTTTATTATGAAATTTCTATAATTTTCTATTTTTCTAGACAACTTTGTTGTTGTAAGCAACAACCTTGCTTGCAACAGAAAAGTTGTTGCCGTTGAGACAACAGCAAAGTTGCAACAACAGCAATATTCTCAAGTATTTTTCAACTTGAAAATATTCAAGGATTTGCCTTGGAATATATATTTTTTGCTTACAAGGTTTGGTATTTCTGGTGGTTCTGGTGTTAATTAAAGAGTTAAAACAGGAAACAAAATTCAGTTATTCATGATGTCGACATTTGATTTGATGATTGAAATGTGTAAAATTACAGGCTTCTCCCTTATTATGACCTGTTCAACAGCTAGAGTAACAACGAAATAAATCCATAAATTCAACCGTTTTCGTTGTCGTAAATGAAACAAAAAGTTCAACCAAATCTTGAGTTTCAAACGACACAAAATTTCTCCTTCATCATCATACTTCCACCTAAAATACTGGTTCTTATTGCCAAGATACTGTCGATGTTTCAGTCACAACAAAAAGAAGTGACCACCGTCTGCTTTCCCACAGTTTCAAGACTGTGCAGTCAACCATAAAAAGTGGTGTTCGGACCTGAGTTGGGGTACATGCAGACATCATTTAGGTCGCTCTGAGGCTGTATGGAGGAGAACAGCTTCCCCTGCAGAGCAGAGTAGAAAAGACAAATGCAATTTATAGACACCACAACACATCTCCAACTGGATATTGTTTTTTTGTTTCTCTCTCTGACTCATTTCATAAATACTGGCAGACAGCAGAATATTGACTCGCTGACTTACCGAGTCTTTGTTCCAGATCTTTATGATCTTGGAATCAGCTGACACGATCAGGTCCAGCTGGTCGTGGAAGTTCAGAGATTTGATTGGCAAGTTGTAGAAGTGATCTTTGACCAGCAGCGGTCGGCTGGAGCGGAGGTCATACAGGAGCACCTGGGAGAAAGAGACAAAGTGGAGAGAGGGAATGAATAACAATCACGACAGAATACAAAAAATATCTTTTTTGTTATTTTTATCTTTTTACTTTTTTTTCCTGTTCTGGTATAAAATTTAGCACTAACAGGTAGGATGGGTTCATTTTTCCATTTAAAATGTCCCACTGCATCACAGATCCCCTGCTGTCCTTAACAGTGGGCATAAAGTGCTTCTTCACCTTACTGCTCTGTGTTTTCCACCAAATCCTTTTGGAGTTTTCGTAGCTGAGAAGCTCGATCTTAGTCTCATCAATACAGACACTTTATGTTTTTGATGGTAGGACAGAGATGGGTTTCTATAGCCATGCAACCAGTTGACAATTAGACAGCATCTAATGGTTGTTATGGGAACGTGGTTTTATTACTTCAAATAGCAGGCACAATAATTGTGGTTTGTGATTTTAGGGTGCGGGGGGGAAACAAACAAACAAACAAACAAACAAACAAACAAACAAAAAAAAAACATAAAATAATAAAATGCAATTTTAAAAAATCCTAAAATGTCCTAATCCCGACTAATACTGACTGGCTTTTTTTTAGCATGAGATTATATTTGTGCAATAAAACATCTTTAACATCTTGCTTGCTAATAGATGTGAAAGGGGTTTATTTTCATAAATATATGGTGTAGTATAATAGGCAGGATTTGCACCAAAAGGAGATTCTGTGTAAATAAAACTCCATGTTGTAGTTTTTTTTTTTTTTTATTTATTTATTTATTTAAATGGTCACAAAGTGAAGTTGAGGCTTTACAGATGAACTCACCTGCCCAGTGCTGGTGCCTACTGCCATGGTGAGGGAACCATTAAACTTCAGAGCACTGATGGATGGCAAACCATGAACCCTGTCAGCAACCAGAAAGTCACAGCAATTACCACAAAGAGCAAACATAAAACTCAAAGAGGGATACTGCATGATGTCTGACACAGACTGGAAGCTGGAGACTCGCTCCAACTCAAAGAAAAGCCTGATATTTCAACACGCAGCCTTCGTTTTCACAGCTTGCTGCCTGCTTTTCAGGAAGAAAAGCACCATGTGGCTACATATGCATCGGCACGCTGAGATCAGCCGAGAGGACGTGACAGTCTCAGCGTGGCTGCTCGGTACTTACTCTGTTCCTTCAGTCAGGCTGCTCAGGGCGCAGTCCAGAACGCCCACTCGGTTCCGGATGCGAGGGTCCCAACATTCGACCCTTCCCTGGTGAACAGACAGAGCACATCACAGTCAGTCGGAAAAAAAAAAAAAAAAAATCACAGTTTAGAGCTTTCATACAGAAGCAGCATGCATTTTCAGTGATTAAATTAATCTTCGAATAGATGCTGCAGCATAAAGACTAGAGTGTTTTCTTCACACTGCTGGCCTAAGGCGTTTGGCTCCATCATGTTGGCTGTGGGAGCGGCTTCCTAATGCAAAATGTTAAGATTCCTTCAACTTAAAACTCAACTTTAATCAACAACTTCTCAGAAATCACAAAAAATAAAAATGATTTAAGTTATAAACAGGTTTTAAAATTATTAAAATTCTAACTTAAGTGAATAAAGAGAAATTGATTTATTCTTCCTTAAGCTGTGTTGCTTTATTGATCATTCAATTTGATAATGTTCTGGTGTAAAAAAAAAAATAAATAAATAAATTTTTTTTTTTCCTTGACTGGATGTGTGTTACATTCCAAAAAAAATGAAATGAATGTTTTAATTCATCTAAGCATAATTTTTTATGTTTTTTTTTTTAATGCTAAGAGTATTTCCTGTGCAATGCACAATCATATTTGTTTATCAAATGCAGGCTTGGAGTAACTCTCAGGCTTAACAACCGAGCTTTGTTCCATCTGAGAGCTTTTCATTAGAACTAAACGTCTGTTGCTGAAACAACAAAAGAAGTGTTTGTTTCAGGACCACTAATGCTTGCACAGGACGTCGTCGTGAGGTGTTGAGAGGTGTCACTGAGCGTGGGATTTGGTGTGGTAAGCGTGGGCGGTCACAACAGAAAACAGCAGACACACCTCATTTGTTTGTCTTGTGCACACGCAAATGAGGTAAGTTGCGTTTTTACAGCAGGACAGCTTTTTCTTTTTTAGATTTTACTTTCATTTCAGCAAACACAGTAGCTCAGAATGAAAGCAGGAAATACACATTATATATATATATATATATATATATATATATATATATATAGAGAGAGAGAGAGAGAGAGAGAGAGAGTAGTCTCAGTTTGTGTGTCCTGCGAAGCAGCCAACAATGAAACTGCACAAGACAGCTGCTGCCTATACTAGAGTGTGTGTTTCCTTGCTTGTATTTACATTGCTTACACAGTGTTTGCAATAGTACGTCAGCTAACTGCCTGGAGAGCAGAGCAGAGTGACAACTAGACGCAGCAAGAGTAAATTTAGTTTCTGAGTTGTTGCAAACTGTGGAAACTGGAGACAAGGAGATGAGCATTTTAGCAGTCAGTTTGGAAATTGTGATGTGTAAACAGCGTATGTACGCAGACTGTCGTCAAAACAGCAGGGGTGATCTACAGGATATGATTCCTCATCTGCTCATACTTCATATAAGGTAAGCCTCTTGTTACCGTCTCATCATTTCCATAAGGAATGCTGGTTTTATGTTTTAACCTCTGCAGGTAGTTTTCAGGTGGTTTTGTACATGGACATATGAAACATTACGACTGCATACGCTGTTCTAGCTGACAAACTGAGAGACTCCATCTTAAATTCAGGGTGGAGCAAACAAAGCGAGGAGACGCATGGGCATCAGAAACGCAGCGCTCACCTCAGAGGTTCCGGTTGCGAATAAATGATGAACAGGGTTGATGTCACAAACATTGTTCTCCCTGGGTGACGACAAAACAAAAACCCATCATGAACAAAGGCGACAAACCATGCAAGCCTCGAGGTAAGCGAGCGTCTCTCCGTACGTACACGCCGTCTGTCTGAAGGGAGTTGAGGAAGCGCCCCTGCTCCAGGTTCAGCCTGTACACCTCGGAACTGTGAGTGAAAACAAGCATTAGGGAAGCTTTTGTGAGGGAAACAAAAATTGCCCTCACCAGCTAACACTGGGTTCCAGTCTCACCTCATCCCCACAAAGTAGAGGTCGCAGGAGGGATAGTGGTAGGAAAAGTCCCGTCCGAACTTTGGAATCCGAGTCTTGTAGTAGTGGCCGTGTTGGGCGTGGAACTCCACGTGGCGATCGCACTGCAAAAGAACCAGCTGCAAGACAACACAGAGATCATCGCCTCGCTGAAGCCTCAGAGCAGTTAATAATGTTGGGGTGAGCTCCAGCTCCAATCTTGTTACAGCAGCAACAATTTCAGCAGCAACAATTTCAGCAGTTATTAGAAAATTGGACAATGAGCTGAAAACACCACATGTTCTTTGGGTTGAGACTTTAATGCTTAGGATTGGAACAGTGAACATACTTTGATAACAAGAAGAAATGTTTTATAATTTATGACTACTTCTGACCACACAGAAAATTTGTTTTGCCAAAGATCTTCAATGCAGCAACATGTTATTAGATTCATGGAAGGAAACAGGTGATGAGGGCAGATTTCTCCTAACTTTAACCTCTGTTTCAACTCACAGAGCTTTTGTTTTATGGAGAGAAACAGTTCAATCCAGTTTGGATCATGGCAAAGCGTGATGTTTGTCAGGTAAGAAAGTTTGATGTGTTACTTGGGTTTTTCCTCTATGTCTCCAATTTAAGCAAAAACCTGTTAGGATCGATAGACCTGTTTATCAAAAAAAAAAAAAACAAACAAACAAAAAAACAACAATTATGGCCCTGAACAAAATCCCATCTGCCATTGATCGACGTCACTGTGCAGCGAAAAACAAACTGAACATCAATAATTAAGAATAAAATCTCTCACCTTTGAGTAATCATCTGAGAGGATGTCAAAAGCCACAACTGTAAGAAGAAGAAGGAGAAGAAAAAAGAAAACAGTAAAACCTAAGGTTCCAGAAGGGGGTAGAAAAGATACATGAGGGAAACCTACCATCTGAATCCAAACATCGCTCAAATTTAAGGGACAGCTGATATGTGTCATAGCAGCGAATTCTGGGTTTGTACGTTCCTGAGGAGGAAATACAGTCAATGAGCCTTTTCATCTTTCTGCAGTGATAAATCACAGGAGGGTTTTCTGAAGCCAAACGACGGTCTTACCTGCTGCCAGGATGAACTGACCGTCTCGCGACACTTTGATAGAGGTGCACACTGTGGGCATCTCAAAGTCCTGGACGAGTTCAATCCGCCGTTGGATGTCTGAAAAAAAAAACAAAAAAACAACAATAACAACAACAAAGGGATAGCAATGCTTAAAACTTTGAACAAATTAACTTGTCTCCAGTGCTGACAATGAAGCGATCCACTCACCAACATCTTTTTTCTGAAGCTGTCTTTTCTTTCGATCTGACAACCACTGCAACAAGAAAGAGGAGAGGACGTTTTAACAGAAAAAAAAGAAAAAGAAAGAAAAACAGGAGAATTTTGAAGTGGTGGGACATAAGCAGCTGAAATCTACTGAGGAAGCCTGGGTTAGTTTTAGAGATAAGTTGGGGGAAGCTCTGCGATTTGGGGGTGAGATCAGACCCCCACAGCTCTGCAGTGAAGTTTAAACCATTTTATCAGGAAGTCCTTCTTAGCCATTCCAGTGGAATGACACTCCAAAGGCAGACCCAAAAATTGCAGGAGATATTTATGAGAACTCATTGGGATCCCTCAAAAGGACTTCTGGAAAAGAAAGTTGTCGGTTCACTAGTCGTTCAAAGTCTATTAAGAGTTTTCATCGTTGCTAATGAATTCTATAATCATCACACTTAACGAGCTTATTGAACCAAGCACAACCGTGTTATAGAAAACAGTAAAGACTGATTACACACCCTTGAGGTGCTCTTGAGCTACCTTTGAATCATCGATGTGTTTTGTCTTTCAGCATTTTTACACAGAAAAATAAAAAGGGCAATACAACACCTCGGAATTAATCAATCAATGCAATAAATTAAAGCCGAACGTTGTTTATACCTTACATAATCAATTGGCTAATCGGGAAAAGGCACACGACACACGAAAAATATTGTGGTACGTCGTTACTATAAGGAAATTAATGCATTTCTATTTGTGCTGTTTTTTAGCTTGTCTTCTCAGCATGTAAAGTTTGGTGGTAATAGCAACTGTAGTAAACAACATCTGAGATAGCAATATAAAATAAACCGCTACAGTAACTTTGACCGCTTGGAATATTATACCTCTGGGAGGGACTTTCCATAACTTAGGTTATAAATCTTCACATCGTTCACGTTTGAAATCTGCATTTCTAGGGGTTCGTCGATGCCTCATACACGTTGTCGTACCCCGGCAACCAGTGAGACTGTTTAAAGTGTCCGACTAGAAACAACATCCACTTAGCATTCCGGTAATTTTAGAAACTGAGAAATTTTCGCGTTTTGTATAATTGTTTTTTTTTCTTTTTTTACTTTCCAAGTTAGAAATGTATGAGTTTTTTCTAGAATATTTCTGAGATTAATATCAAATTTTCGGAGTTTTTCTTTTGTTGCGGAAATGTATTCCTTATTTTAGAGTACGGAGTCCCTTAAGGGACATGAGGATTTTTTTTTTCTCTGTACGTACGGAGACCGCTAGGGGACACTAAGGATATTTTCTTTTGGGTTACCTCACAAAAGTATTGCATTCCCTCTTAAAGCTTTTGCATTAGTCGCAAAAGATTTTGCGTTCCAGAGGACTCATCAACAGCGGCAAAAAAGTCGTATTTGTGCGTCCATCCATCCATCCATCCATCCATCCATCCATCCATCCATCCATCCATCAAGTTTTTTCCCACAGTTCAAAATCATGAGGTTAGATTAATAGACTACACTGGGGTTATAATTGAGAATTGAGCACCCAGCGATGGGCCTGTCTATCTATGAAGCTCAATGATGCACACGTTTTTTTTTTCTTTTCCCAGCTCTGTATCAATAAACATTGAATTTTCTTAATCTCATGATTGTATTAGAAGTTAGGTTTTTGGAAGTTACTCTGGATTAAAAAGGTAAATGAAAGGAATAGTAACTTTAAGTCTTTCAAAGCAATCATGAACTGGATAGCGATACAAAATATTGTTTAAATATTATTTACCTGAGTTATGCCTCATGTTTTGGTTGTTTTTTTTCTAGTTTTAGTTCAATTCTTTGTACACATTGTTCAGTCATGGATAATGCATTATTTTGCTTAAAGTTTTGTATTGTAAAAATAAGCCATTAAAAAAAAAACAAGATTTAATATTTCATGGTGTTTATTAATAACATTAACCTTTATTTTCTGTTAATGTTTATTTGCTCAGGTCACCTGAGAAATGAGAGCTTCCTGTGACAGGACAGAGTCGGATGGCTGTGAGACGGCGCTCTGCAGACATCAGTCCGTCTCAGGTGGAGCTGCTGTTCAGACTCAAACACTCACAGAGTTATCATCACTGGAGGATCATGAAGGTAACCTGGAGGTATTTGGCTGCTTTAAAAGCTAATTCTGGGCTGTATTCTAATTTTATTAAGAAAAATATTGAGAATTTATACACATATATATGTATACATATAAAATAATATAGTCACTATTAGTTTGAGATATCTAACATGTATATGTGTTTCCAGGAAAAAATCTGATCTGTTTTATGTCAAACTGGTTCTGGTGTGCTGGATTTATGACTGATGGCCTCTATGTGAAGCACGAGGAGTCATCATGGCAGACTTTTGGTTGATTTCTGTCCCACTGGACAAGACCAGTTTAACCAGCGTGGAGAAACTGAAGCGCACCATTACTAAAACCCACCTGGGCTCATGCTGGAAGTTTTCCATCCCAGATCTGAAGGTGAGGGTGTGAGTAAGACATGCACAACAAAGAAGGCAAAGTTTCACTGAACACAAGACAAAGAGGCTTGTTGTTTTTATTTTTTTGTTTAAAGTGGTACAGTAGAGTATGAGCGAGGACGCTGATGGTGTTTGGTGTCCTTCTCTGGTGAAGGGATCGAGGCTCAGGTTGCTCTCTACAGCTTGAGGCAACATTTCCATCTGACCCGTTTCACTCAGCATGATCAGTGTCCCGCTTGCCGTCCAGGAAGGTGCTCTTTCACCACATATATTCTTTTGAACCTTCCAAAGCTTTAAAGCCCTCATACAGAACCAGATGTTACACTAGAACCTAAAAGTCAGATTTTTTTTTATGCATTATGAGCTTTTATGTATAGTAATTGATCCAAAACATGACTAATAAATACTCAAAGTAAACCACAAAAGGCCTAGCTTCTCTCTCAAATCTCTGATAGACCAGTTGGCCTTAAACAGAAAGTATTATGCAGTCGCATACAGAGATTGCCTGAAATAAAAATAGCATTGGATGTAAAAATTGATACTCAAGAATTAAAAATTAAGCATGAATAAATGTGCAGATTAAAAGAAAACAGACATTTTGTGTCATCTGGTTTTATTTTGTATTGAACAAAATAAAAAGCTTTCAATTGAAGGTCATTTCAAAATCCAATAAACAAAAGGAAGGCAAATAGGAAGCAAATCATTTTTTATATTTTAATTAACAAAAATACTCATCGTTGAGCCAAAGACCGAAATCCTGCATACAAGTGGCTGAAATGAGTGTCCTTCATTGTGCGACTGGATTCAGCATTAGAGCTGAATTGGGCTCAGAGTAGAGTTGCTACTCATCCGGAAAAAGAGCCAGCTGAGGTGGTTCTGGTGTCACATCACAATACTTCCAGAATGTCTTCCTTTAGATGTTTTCTGAGATCCTGTAGCTGACCCAAAACATATACTGGACAGACCTGGGAACCCCTTAGGAGCCCCCAGGATGAAGTTATGCCTCTAGAGAAAGCATTGCCTGGTTTTCCTGAATAGTTTACCTCGGTTTTCCAATCTGAGATAAGTCGAAGACGCTAATTTTAATTATTGTTCACTGTCCAAGTTTGAAACGATTTGGCCCAACTTATTTATGAAATCTCCTAATTGTCCATCTCTTTTCTGTTTCCTTCTTCTTTTTTTTGTCGGATTTTTAGAACTTTGCAACGCAACACAACTCAGACAACAACAACAAAACAGCTCAGACCCAGTGTGAAACACAAAACACAGGA
>NW_006799947.1:1833606-1868774 GCF_000485575.1 Poecilia formosa | reverse complement strand
TAGCAAATTGATGATGTTGATGTAGTATAACAGTAATAATAGAGACGTTTTTGTTGTTTATTATAGGTTGTTGGTGTGTTTTGACCTCATAGTGTATTTATTATCTGACCAGTGGTCATGTTAACATGAATGTGACTCGCTCAGGGAAGTGGTTGCACATGCAAGAGTCATTATGGGCACTGACTCACTTTAAGGCGTTACCAGTCCCATTATATATAAACCAACTAATTAAAACAAGAAATAAAGATGCTTATTATGACATGGGATAAAAACTATAAACGTTACAAAGTTCTAAACTTTATCGCTTGTGTTTCTGCTGAGGCTGCAGGTGGGGATTCTGGATAGTCTGGTCAGAGTGGCAGATGATCTGTTAAAACTCGACGCGCTGACTGAAAGGTAAAGCAAACGTACAATCAACAAGAGATGAATGCATTCTGTTGACATAGCCTACTATGTAGCTTTGCCTCCCCTTGAAACCAGGAGCTCTGAACATGTGCTTAGTCTGCATCATGAATGATTAATGCTCAGGGACAGGTGACGTTTAGTTTTCCCTCCTGATTTTAAATTCATTGTTGGTCTATCTGAGCTGGTGCTGCGTAACAGATGAAGTCAGCAGCTGCCCACAGTTCCAGGAAGAAGAAGATGACACTCAGCATGAAGATAATGTTTACTCCAAATAATGGATTTTTTGTTTACATCTTAGAACAAACGTCTTAATGGAACAGAGAGAGGTTGGGTTGTGGTATGCTTTGCTGAGGCATGTTAATTAAACTTTTTCACATTTTTGTTACATACAGTCACAAACTATGATATGATAGCATCATGCCACAGAGATGCTTTTCTTCAGCAAAGACAAAAATGCAAGTTCTTCATAAAAGGCAAAAATTAGCCGGACACAGGGGAAAGTCACAGTTTTGTTTGGATTTGTAAAAACTATTGGGTACGGTTGGAATGATAAAAATACAGCATATTCTTAGCAAAAGTGTAAAAAAAATGATGTGAAATCAGTGAGTTAAATATGCTTATTCAATATTATTCTTATTGCCTCATTAGTTTGATCAAAAAAACCTGCCAGTGCTTGAAGGAGGTGATGGAGCCAACTGGGGTCAAAGTTCAGGAACACGACTTAGCCAATGGAGGTAATTTCACACAAACACGCCCAAACAATCTGAGGGTTTTGGATCCGGCTAATAAAACATTAAATATGCTTGTGTGCACTACATTTCACCCTGCTGTCTTTCAAAACAAACCAGACTAACCTGAATCTGCTTTGTTAGACCACGGGACGCATCAAAAGAGCGCCGCTACGTCACCACTAAAAACTTACCTCGCATCTCTGAGAGGTATCACATTACATCCGCTGAGAGATTTCACTTTGACTTTTGATCTCAGTTTATGACGTCGCTGTTTGCAGAGTTGTTGTCCTATTATTTTCAGTCTGACGCTTGTTTTTTTTTTTTTTTTTTTTGTCAGTGGACCTGATGAACCGGATCACCAAATTTCAGTGGGACAAAGCCAAGTACCCCACAGCTCTGCCGCTGTCCACCTTGACAGATATCATCAACAAGGTACAAAGTTTTGACGATGCACTTAGGACCAAATTGTGTTCTTCTGAGAATCTGAACCTTCTTGTAATTTTTTTAAAGTGGTCTTAATCAGGAGTTTTGAAGTTTCTGATTAGACTGCTTTTTGTTGATTTTCACCCATTTCTTTAGTTTAAGCTGCTTGTTTCTGATTTATGAATTGTTAATGAGATTCAACATGGGTATACAATGGATGAGTAATGGTGTACGCAGCAGAGCCAGACCAAGATTAAACGAGGCCCTGAGTGGAAGTTGATTTGGGAATCTAATTTCACATTTTTTTATTAAACACAAAAAGATGAAAAAGTAGAGATTTCTTGCCTTTGCAATAAAATACCTAAATCTTTTAGATCATCTAACAAATATCATTTTAGACATTTAGTCAATGATGACTTCATTTATTGAGGGAAATAGATATAAATCAATGAATAAAACACTGTTAGTGGCAACAACTGCCATAAAATGTTAGCAATAACAAAAACTTGTTTAAATTGCTGTGAAGGAATTTTGACCAACCCTCACCAAGCCAATGCTTTTGTTCAGACATGTTTGGAAAAATATGAGATTTTTACCCCATGTAAACCATCCGTGTTTTGCAGAATTTCCTGCAGCTTCCTTAGTGTTACATTCAACCTCTGGGCTCCCACTAACAGTAGTTTCTGCTATCATTGTTGTCTCATCTTTTTCCAAATTATTGGTGACAGCCTATATGACAGCATGCACTCCCCCCCCCCTCCTGATATATACCGTTGTGCAATGAGGTCCTATTGATCATTTGCAAACTATGAGTATGACTAAAGGATGTAAAGAGGAAAAGTTAGATAAATCCTTCTTGGATAGTTGAATTGTATTTCTTGTTCTCCTTTACATCATAAAAGCATAGGATCTTCACAGAGGCATGTGTGATGCATTTTAAAGCATAACTGAACCCTGGCTGTGGTTAGTCAGCTTTTTTTTTAAGTCTAAAGTTTCAGAACTATGTTTCCTATGATCCTGAAATGTGAATGTGTTATTACCTTCAAGCATCAGTTAAATGAGTTGAATCAAAATTTGAGCAGTACGAGCAGCTCTTACCTTCATTCCTTGCGGTAGTCCCTTTGTCTCTCTAACTCAGACGAAGAAATCACAAGTTGCTTTGCCTCTAATGTTGATAATTACATGAACAATTGCTGAATATACTGCAGGAAGTATCACAGGTGGAGACTGAGCTAAGATCCCGAGCGACAGCCTACAACAGCTTGAAGGCCTCCTTGGAAAGCCTTGAACTCAATCTAAAGTGAGTGGCATGCATATTACGTACCTAAATGAGCAGTATAAGATGCCGAAGTGACTTCTGGGTGTTTTCAGTGGAAATTTGCAAACTCGCAGTCTGAATGATGTTTTGAGGAAAGACGACCTGGTTGTCTCTGAGTATCTAACAACTCTTTTGGTGGTGGTGAGCAGGTTGGTACGCTAGCAACTTTTTCTGCTTGTATTCGTTCCGGGATTTTCTGCAAATGTTGAACCGTTTCTAATTGTGTCACCCACCTCAGAGAAAAATATCTGCGGTGGGAGAAAAGCTACGAATCCCTGTCGGAGTTTGTGGTTCCGCGGTCGAGCAGGTGAGTTTCAGCGCAAGTGCAACAACGAGCTCTAAAACTCCCGTCGTCAGCCTCCAGGAGGTCAGAATGGGAGCAGGTGTTATATTACCTGCAGAAAGCAAGAGTCTGCTTGGATCAGCAGCAGGGAGGGAATATCTGTATTCCAAGCACATAATGGCACCAGATGAAGGTCTTAATAATTAAAAACTTTCTATCAGTTCAAAACACAAAGCATCAGCAGAGTCTCCAGTTCAAACGAATTGAACAAGAAGTATCTAGGATCTTATTATCTCATTTTAATCGGTTGGTGGCGTCAGAAAGAGGTGCTTTCTCAGCATGCCATTCAGGCAAGAACCGCATTAATTTTGTAAGTTTGCCTTACATTTCTCCAACAGTTCACTAACATTTAACCAGCTGCACTACTTTTACAGTTTTTAAAGACAAGTCTGGACTTTTGACTAAGCCAATCTAATCCTAAGCCCCAAGTCTTTTGCAGTCCATATCCCAGAAATGTTTCTGGGATAGAAACGCTTTTGCAATGCATAACAGGATAGTTCAAAGCTTTTCATCAACAATATTATAAGCAGATATCTTAAGATACAGTTTCCCCCCATGTTGTCCTTTGCTGCTGCATTTCTGCACGCTTCCTTCTGACACTCAGGAAGATTTTTGAGGATGGAGACGGGGGAATCTTCACGGTGACGCTCTTCAAGCGAGCTGTGTGTAAATTCAAAGCCAAAGCTCAGGAGAGCAAGTAAGCAGGAGGAATTTCCAGAGAACTCCCCCATTGGGAGACTCAGCCATGATAGCTGTGTCGATTACCATAATGTAGTCTGTGATTCATGCAGGTTCATTGTGCGGGACTACAGCTTTGATGAGGAGGAGAGGAAGCAGCAGGAGATCATGAAGCTCTCCGTTCATAAAAAGGATCAGTATGTGAGTCGGGTGCTAGGCTTTACCCTCAAGATTTCTGAGATGATGTGTGTTTTAACACACTCCCCACTTTCTCCACAGGGGATCTTTGTGCGTTGGCTGAAGGTGAATTTCACTCAGGTGTTCATCGCTTGGATTCACTTGAAAGCCTTGAGAGTTTTTGTGGAATCAGTACTCAGGTGAGTCTGAATGCTGGCAACCATTTTCTCTCCTTACTAACCAACAGTTGCTGTATTTTAATGGGCCTTCTGCTGATGTCTTTGGACAGGTATGGACTACCTGTGAACTATCAGGCTTTACTCCTGGAAACGGACAGGAAGCGCTCAAAGAAGCTGAAGGAGGAACTTTCCTCACTGTTTGTACATTTGGACCCCACTGCCAGCATGAAGGAGGTCAGAAACTCTTCTGTTAAATATTTTATCTTTCTTTTTTTTTAAATCGCAAATACAGTTTTCTTTATTATATTTTATTTAAAAAATGAGACGTCAAAAATTATTTATATCATTCTCAATAATCAATGGACAATTTTTATTAGCTTGGCAGAAATCAAACGGTTAAATGGGTGACCTACTTTTTGTTATGTTTCCACTGTTATTTTGATGAGTTATAATTGGTGATTAGCTCTTTGTCTTGGCATCTGGTAGAGCGTTTTTGTTGGCATCAAGTCAGAAATATGTTGGTAAAACTGCTAAGAAGACAACTTTATTCCTTAATTTGATAGATGACGAATCTTATGGGCTTAGATTCAGTAATGTAATTATTACAATTGTATGTTTATTATTATAATTGCAAGCTAATTTGTAGGCAGGTAAAGATAGAGTTGAGGCCCAGGATATAAAATAACATGTAACAAGGTACACGTCACAAGCTAGCATTGGGAAAAGGTTGATATTGTTGTCAGAAACTCAAGTTGATAAACTCCAGACAAATACTCCGAACGAAAATTCAAATTCAGGCGACGAAGCGGCAGAAACTGCTTGAAGTTTCCCCCTTTATCATACATGACTTGGCTGAGAATATTTCCATTGCATCCTAATTAAGTCATAATTTAAACAGTAAATTTAAATTTGCATCTTGTATAAACACTCTGGTGGTGCAAAGATCAATTTCACGCTCGAGTCTTTGAGTCTGTGATAGTTTTCTGTTATCTCCCAAACAGGTGAGCTGTGACATCCCGGGGCTCTGCCAGCAGGAGTACTCCTCCTACATCTGCTTCCACATCGGCACCAGCATGCTGGAGATTAGCGAGCCGTCAACAACATGACCCGACAGACAAGCAGCACTTAATCAACCTCAGGCAGTCATAACGCTGAAAGGCAGCGTTATTAAAAAAAGCTACCTGTCTCAGAACGACATCTTGCACATAATAATGAGCTGTGTATATAAAAACCTCATCTTTTTTTTTGGAGGAAAGAAGTGTAAATATTATCTTCAAGGAATGGATGTCACATTCTTGTCACAAGAATGCTTAACTTTGTAAATAACTGAATGTTTTCTAGGGATCTGAAGCTTTCCGATTGGCACCTCGGGCAAAGTTGTTTAAAAAGCCTTGAAGTGAAATTAAGCTTTTTATTGCAGTTGCATAAACTTACACTGAAAAATAATAATAATAAAGAAAACATACTTCACACTTTAATTTGAGTTAAATTTGTTCACTGGGTTCAAAAAGTTCCTCATTAAAATCTTTTTTTGTTTCTTTTATACACCATTGGTTCCGCTCTTGCTGTCACCCTGCTCCTCACGCTTTGTACGACCCTATTTTACCAATTGCACAGCCCTTAGGATAGGCCCTCAGCATCACAGCCCTCCACTGTACTTACATGAGATTCTTTCCCACACATTCAACTTTTGTTTTAAGCCACACCCTATAGTGTCGTGTTTGTTCTCACTCATCCTTGGTATCATCAGGCCAAAGCATGTTGTTAAATCTAGACCTCTTGTGGGTGCATCAAACTGCACACCATTATGTTTGTGACATAGACAAAAGGCTTGTTACTATAGCATCAAAAGCTAACAACTGGCTGACATTGCAGCTATGACAGACCCTGATCAGGAGATTCAATTCAATATGTTACTTTTAGATTTGAATTAGCAAAAGAGCTTTGGAAATCACGTGTCATTTTCCTTCCACTTCACTCTTATGCACGGCTTTGGGTTTTATCAATCACATAAAACCCAAGTGTGGAGGTTGTGATATAACATGTTGATATCAACATGTTGGGGACGTTAACATTTTTGCAAGATGGAGCAAATGTATAAATCTAAAATGTATTAAAATAAACTTGTTATATATGATTGCTGTACAGTTCCCAGTCAGCAGAGAGCACTCTCTCTGTTGTTGTGCAAAGCAACCAGTTTCTCTAATATCTCGTCCATCTATGTGTTAAAACACAAACTATAATCCCTAATAAAAATAAAAAATAAAAATAAAAAAAACGTTTTGACTTATTCTTCCTTTGCGCAGAATATGGCATATTTTCTCCTCAGTGACTTAAAGATGCGCAACATGGCTCTCATCACAACATGGCTCTGATTACCCAGTGCATAAAATATGCAACAGTTTAAAGCGTTTTACATGGAAACGGCGTGGTTCGGTTCATTTGCGTCTGACCACAATCCGATTGCAAAGAGGAAAATGTGGCTGGAAGTGGATATTGTGATTGTTACCTTCTGGTGTCAGCGTGCGCGTGCTTGTGCACGTGGGTCTGTTAAATATGAGACGGTGAGAGAGAGAGAGAGAGAGAGAGAGAGAGAGAGAGAGAGAGTGCTAAGAAGAGCTTGACACTCAAGCTGTGCCTTTCAGGACACGAAACAGTCTGAAACACATCAACTTTACGCGGCGAGCGTCAAGAATATGGGCGTCAGTTGTAGTTAGTCCGCTGTTCGCGTGCATTTTGTAGTTTAAACACTTAATCTCTTCATTAAAATGTGGGCAGTTCCGAAACCAAAATATAGAAATGCTTTGAGCGAGGAAGGGGACATCACTGTGAACATCGGTGGAGTGAGAGTGGTGCTGTTCGGGGACGATCTGAAGCGCTACCCGGAGAGCAGGCTGGCGGAGCTGTCCAACTGCTCAGCCCACAACCCAGAACTTATTTCCACCCTCTGTGATGACTTCGACCCGGGCAGGAACGAGTTTTACTTTGATCGGGATCCCGATTCCTTCAAGTGCATCATAGATGTGTATTACTTCGACGAAATCCACATAAAAAGCGGGATTTGCCCCATCTGCTTTATCAAGGAGATGGAGTTCTGGAAGATAGACCAGAGTGTTTTGGATGAGTGCTGCAAAAGTTACCTGAGCGAGAAGGAGGAAGAGCTGAAAGAGATCGCAAACAAAGTGAAAGCGATTTTGGAGGATCTGGATGTGGATCAGTGCATCACCCGCACGCAGAGGTGCCAGAGGTACCTGTGGAGACTGATGGAGAAGCCGGATTCCTCCTTGGCGGCGCGCATCATCGCCATCGCTTCCTTTCTCTCCATCCTGGTGTCAGCCGTGGTGATGTGTGTGAGCACCATCCCGGAGCTGCAGGTGAAAAATGCGGAGGGGAAGCTGGTGGAACACCCGACCATGGAGGCGATCGAGACTGTGTGCATGCTGTGGTTCACGACTGAGTTCGTGCTGCGCCTCGCCTCGTCTCCGAACAAAGTGCGCTTTGCGCTCTCCATCATGAACATCATAGACTTCATGGCCATCATGCCTTTCTACGTGGTCCTGTCCCTCACTTTGCTCGGCACCACGTCCATGATGGAGCTGGTGAACGTCCAGCAGGCTGTCCAGGCGCTGCGCATTATGCGCATCGCGCGTATTTTCAAGCTGGCGCGCCACTCCTCCGGCCTGCAGACCCTGACCTACGCGCTGAAGCGGAGTCTCAAGGAACTGGGGCTGCTCCTAATGTACATGGGCGTGGGGATCTTCGTGTTCTCCGCGCTGGCCTACACCATGGAGCAAAGCCACCCGGAGACGCTCTTCAGGAGCATCCCGCAGTCTTTCTGGTGGGCCATCATCACCATGACCACGGTGGGCTACGGGGACATCTACCCCAAAACTACCCTGGGCAAGTGCAACGCGGCGGTCAGCTTTCTGTGCGGTGTGATCGCCATCGCTCTGCCCATCCACCCGATCATCAATAACTTTGTTGTGTTCTACAACAAGCAGAAAGTGCTGGAGACCGCGGCGAAGCACGAAGTGGAGCTGATGGAGCTGAAGTCCGGCGGACAGGCGCGCAAAAAGGGTCAAGAATGAAAACAATCAGAACCAGTAGGGGGAAAAAATACGTGTCAACTGACATCAGAGGGGTAAAGTGACAATGAAAAGGGTTTTTTAAAAAAAAGACTTTTAGGCACTTGATGACTTTGGGGAAACCTGTACATAGAGCTGTCATTGTGGCCTTTCCTCCGCATGTGTTGTTTTCTATGGGCGACATGTGATGTGTTGCTTTTGTAGCATGTGAAGGCATAAATAAAAAGATTTCAGACTTGCATTTAAATGCAAAATAAAGACGCGAATCTCTCCAGTTCATGTTTTGAGAGTTTCTAATGAATGAGAAAATTTGTTTTACACTTTATGAACCCAAACTCTATCAAAACGATACAAACAGGTGAGCTTAGTCACCTTTTCCTACCCGTTCAATTAGTACTTTTTCAAACAGATCGCTCCTATTCACCTATAGGTGAATTACAGATACATATTTGGTCCAGAGGGAGTTATGCAAAGTTGAGCCATTGATCCCACGGCGCTTTGATGTTTTTGCCTGTGATGAGTTGATTTCACAGGGTCACAAAGTGAAAGTGCAAGCCATTGTTCCACAATGTTCTGTAATAGCGAAGTCATCAAACTGTCACAGAATATATTTAGTTAACTTATGATACAGTTACTACTGTTAGAAAATAAGCAGTTTAAAATTACTTCAGTCTACAAAGTGCAGCACGAGCGTAAATAATCGTCTCGATTCTACGCAACAGATATGTGAAAATGATTGATAAACAAGAGAGGTTTGCTTTACATAACTTAAGACAAAGCAGAACAAAATAAAATATTTTACAGCAGTTCAAACCTTTTGGGTTGAAGCAGAGAAAATACGGTATTTTGTAACCCTTTCTCTCCCTTTGAACTGTCAATTTAAATTCACATCAGGGATCAACTAATTGGGCATCATCATCTATAAAGCAATAATATTTCCTCTAAAATATATAAATAAGGAAGCGCGGGAGAACTATAGTTCCTTGCAGCAAGAGATTGTTAAGGTCCGGGGCTCAAGATCCACTTAGTTTAATTGGTGACTTTAAATTGCCTTGAACATATATGTGTGTGTGCATGTGTGTGTGTGTATGCATGGTTGTCTTTGTGTCTCTGTGCTGCCCTGTGATGCACTAGTGACATTTCCTTGGTGATTTTTAAGTAAATAAATAAAATCAAAATTGAGGAAAAATGACAGTAGCAGAGAGACTGCAGGAGGGAAAAAGCTTTCACTGAAATTGTGCTAATGTGTAAAAAAAAGAAGAAGAAGAAAATGACTGCAGCATTAAAATTAAATGCAGGTTATTTTCCTACTCTCAAACTAACAGGGATCCATATTTTTTTAATCTGCGAGATGGGATTCCTACTGCTTTACTATGTCAACTTGATACTTTTCAATATTTAATTTTCCAGAGCTTTTTGCTCTTTGTTGCTCATTTTTAAAGAATTAACACAAAAGTTCATATGTGCTTTTTGGATGAAAGGTTGGATTATTTTTTATTTATTTATTTTTTCTTACACTTGACCAGACCCAGTAAAAAAATAGCATCAAAAATAATAGCTCAAACCTCAGACACTTTCAGAAGAGGAAATAATTCCTCTGAATTTCTAATTTGTTTGTGAAATTCATTGATATGATTCAAATTAGCTTGACCATACAAACATGCCAATTGCAGATCTGGCTACAGATAATTATTTTAGAGAAACTTTCCCTTCCTTTCATGAAGGATAGTCTAAGAGAAAACTAACGATAAAGCGAAATTTCAATAATAATTTATATAATTACCAGGGAGTTAAGGTTCAAATGTTAAACTTTATGGACTACATATTATAAGCAAGGATCACACTACAACAAGTTGAGATTAAAGGCTATACAGAAAAAGCAGTCCAGAGGATGTTCAGTGCAGGAAATGGTTTAAAAGTTTACACCGACTCGGCTGGAGAGATTGCTGCTGGAAAAGTGGTTCTTACACAGACCATGGAGAAAGAAGGATGCAGAAAATGAAAGAATAAAATAAGAGATAAAGAGCCGACTGGATCAGGATGAAGGAGGGAAATGTCAAAAAGAGGGTGATCAACTCAAAAAGGATGTGAACTTGGTACGAATGTTCGAGCGGTTGGGTGCTTCAGAAGTTCACCCAATAAACTGATACAGTTACACAATAAGAAACCACAGTCATGGTGTGAATGTGCAACAGTGGTTCTCTATCCAGCAAGCACCCTGGACAAATCTTATGACTTGCAAACATATTCATACCTCTTTGTCTTTTCCACATTTCCAGATTTAGGTTTTTGCCATAGTGTTATGAAGGTCAGAAAGGTAATTATGTGTCTTGTTTGACCAGTGTGGAAACAGTTATGTTCCTATAGGTCTATTCTTATATTTTTGAATCTAACAGTTGTTGTAATGTCAGAACCTACCTTTATTTCTCTTACATACATCCTGTGTATTTTTTTGAAGCTGTTGTGAAGTTCAGGTAAAAATTATTTTTATCTGCTGTCTAGTTTAGCAGATTTTTCACATTCGTCTCGTGAGTGGGACGCAAACAGAGAACAATAAGGCTCAATGTTCAAAAGGAGTTAAATAATCATGCTGTTCCTTAATGTGAAATAAAGCTGAAACACACAAGATTCTTCCTTTTTTCCGACATTTATTTATTAAACATATTAACAACTTCTCACGCTGTGTGCATATTCAACAGTGGGTCATTATTTTTTACACTGTGGATATGTTTTTAGCTCAGGAGGGTTGGTAATGAAAACCAGATTGAGTGATTGGTCAGATGGAAATACAGAGATTGGGTGAGTCATGCACAGACAAGGGTCAGCTTTTCCTTGATGAATGGTAGGCTGTTTGATGCATCCACATCTTTTCTCTCACTGTCTCTGTTTTTCTGCGTGTTTCTCTGCCTTTCTCTGCGTCAAACTCGACTCTAGGCAGAGGTCTGTGAGAAACTGCCGTCCCCAGCAGGAACACACTTCAAAGTAAGGCTACGTACGCCCACGCACACTCTGAAGACTGGAAAACACACCACTCCACCCGCTGCTTCTCTCCTTATCACTCCTTCGTCCAGCCTCCACCTCCTCATCCTCCGTCTCAGATGATGATCTGCCAGCCTTGCTGGCTGAGAGAGACAGATCAGGCGCTGCGATATGTAAAGTGTTCGTGCTGTCATATTTTCAGGGAGCGCAGCTTCGGCTCCAAAAATCAGAAAAATGTGTTTTGCGCTCTGAAGGTCGAAATGGAAGGAGCGAATGCTTGGCTGCCTATCGACATCCGGGTGTGAAACATTTGGTGAAGTTTGAAGGGAAACTGAGACAATTTGGATGATGCTGACTTCAGCCAAATATAGCACTTCATATGTTATGCATCAGTAATCAATCCAGGTATGAGTCAGCGTTTCTGCAGCTAGATGATCACGCAGGTGGAGATTAGAAACGGTTTGTCCGACTCCGTAATGATCCTTGAGAAGAGTGAACAGATCTCAACAGCTGGTGGGAAACATAAAAACATAAGTTTAGGAATTGAGATAAGGAGGCAACTCACTTAGATTTAAGTCCAGACTTTGAGTAGGCCACTCTGGAACTTTTGTATTTGTTTTGTTTTTTGACAGGTGGACTTGCTACTGAACTTTGAATATGTCTTGCTAAGTAACTGGAGTCTGCTGCTCGAGCATAAGATCAGAATATAATGGCTGGACATTTAGCTCCAGGGTTTTCTGTTGAGAGCAGATTTTTATAGTTTCATCAATCACAGCAAAGTCCTGAAATGGCAAAACACCCCCAGATCTTAATACTGACATATTTAAGTATGATGTATTTAGTCTTAAGTAAAAACAAGATTGTTACGTTTTCGTTACCATGGAAATGCTTCTTTTTTTAGGTTTTGAATAAAGAGAAAATCAAACCACCTTCTCAGATGACATTTAAAAAGTTTTTTGTTTTTTCAGAAACTTTTGATGCCCTAATCCCAAACCAGTTCACAATGTTTCTTTCAACATTCCAGGTGGGAAAAAAAATGCATTTTAAAATTAGTTAGTATTTAACAAATTTATGTAATGACAGAAATATTGCAATGTAACTTAATTAAGGGCTGTAGAACTTACATAATTCAAACATGTTTTTCATGATTATAATCTTTTTTGTTTGTCCTGGTAAAGTGTAAAGTAATTGCTAAAAGTAGTTTCATTACTTACACAGCTTATTTATTGAAGTGGTACGTTGTAACTTTTTTTTTTTTTTTTTTGCTTGTTGCAGCAGACACAAAACAAATTGTAGAAAAGGAAAAATGCCACTGCATTGTGAGAACTACTCAGCAACGGACTGCTGCATGGCACTGAACAGAGAGAATCCTCATCTGACAGATGGAGAAGTAGAGCAGAATGGCCAACTCAGGAATTCAAAAATCAGCAATGTGGTGAAAGTTTTGTGCTGAAGCTCATTTAATAATTCACAACATGCAGGATGTTGAAACATCTTTGCATAGTGCACAAAGACCCAACATATCTTAGATACTTTAGTTGTTTCTGATTGAATGTAAGCAAAGTGTTTTGTTTCCGGTGTATTAATGCCTCTTCCCATAAAGAGGCATTACTTTTTTTCCCAGTCTTTAAGGTTTTATGGTTTGCAATTCTATTAGCTGATGGTGTAGATTGTAACTCTTTTTTCTTTCATACTTTTAGTGTGTTCCTTGATTTGTTTTAGTCTTGTTTTCTGCCCCCCAACACTTCTAGCCCTGGGATCTGCTCATCCCGCCTGAAGGTTGTCAGCTTTTGTTCTCTGTTTATATGTTTATATGCAGTTTTAGTTTTTGCCTGGTTCTTGCTTTCTATATCAATACGAGTCTTGCATTGTAAGAACAAGTGTGGCTAGAGATAAACACCTGTGGTCAGACCTGGTGGATGCCTGTTATTGTCAGATATGAAAATTGACATTATCTCACATAACAAACACAAACCTCAGTGAAGTCAACTGTGTTTTTATGTGATAGAGGAATACAAATAAATTATTTTAAACCTCTTTACGTTGACATTCATAAACAAATTCAACCGATTTCCTGTTAGACACCTAACTAGTCAACAGAGTCTAATTTCATTACTTTTTATTTAGTCCTGAAGATTTGTTAGAGAACATTAGTGAGCAATCGTCGTCATGAAGACCAACTATGACAGCAGACAGGTCAGGGATAAAGTTGTTGAGAAGTTTCAAGCAGGGTTAGATTGTAAAACAGTAATCCAAATTTTTAACATTTTATAGTTTTATTCAATCCATCGGCTGAAAATTCAAATACATTTGTAGCTGATGATCTGATAAATGGGGAAAAAAAAGCTTTCCATTACTCAGCTTGTAAATATGCTTTCCACCAGTTTTCTCAGTTGATCTTTAATAACACATTACCGCAACACAGCAACCTTTGCAGTTGGGCAAATAAGGTAGGTTTACAAATAAAATATAAAAAAAATATCAGCCTGTATTTCCTCCAGACCTTCACCAGTCAGGTTCGCAGTATTTGTTCTGAACACAGCAAGACCCTTGAGTGGCTGCCATATGAAACATTATAACTTCAGATCTGCTCCCCCCTGTAAAAAGCACACCTAATTTCCTTCTCCGGTGGTGGTCTTCTGTTGTCATGGCTTCCTTGCAGGCTTTAAATAACAGTCTGGCACTCATTATTCTGTCTCAACGAAGCCCCTTCGCTTTTAGTCTGGACTCCCACATTGAAAACACTCTGCAGCTCATTGTAACTGATTTATTAGAACAACATGATGGTGTTTTTTTTTTTTATTTTCTTTTCAGGAGAGTGAGTCATTATAGATATTTTGAGGGTTTGCTAAGTTAGACATGAAAATAAGTAGGGGTGTGTATCGCTTGCTTGAGACATGAAATATGAGCTCACTTGTTGCATCTCAGATGGGAACTGTGTGCTTATTTGCATTTTAATTCCCTTATTTTTATTTTTGTGGTTGATTTTATCGCCTGTTTGATTTATAAGCGTCTGTAAAATGCAATGTAGTTGGTTGCCAGATTTGTTTTCTTCTGATTTACATCTCAACACATCTGCCACTTCAGAATAGCATATTAACTTGTGTGTATTTGAAAGGTTCACATATTTATATTTCTGGTAAAAGACTACTTCCTTCAAATAAAGACGACACACATGGAGATGAAACCAGATACTTTCAATATCCTGTATAAAACACTCAGAATCATTTATACTCAATTTCTGACAATAAATCAGGGTTAGCTTTTCAAAATTTAGGCCAGTTATGTTACTTCTGTTTGATAAACCAGGAAAATGTAATCACTTAATTTAAAAACGAAGTAATAAGAAATAGCAATACTGCCCCTTTATTCAATCTGGGGAAAAAAGAGCATGTTTTTCACTACATACAAGTGTAATGGAGGCACTAATTTGAATATATCTTAAGGCGATATTTCAAACACATGACTTCCTTTTGTGAGATTATACAAAAATAGCTGACTGAGGGTTAAAAGCTATAAATTCAAAATTCTTCCTTCCTTTCTTTACAATTCTTGTTATTGGTTGTACTGACTCATACCGGGTCTTGTGGCTCTTGTTCACCTTCACTCCTCTCAGCTCTCTCAGCTTGTGTTGGGTGAAAGGCTCTCTTCCAGGGTGACCTTCGATGCTGTTGAGAAACACTTGTGCTTAATAGAGGGGAACTTAAAGGCAGACTGAAGCACTTTCAGATTTATCCTGCAGCCGCATCACTGATGTTTAAAATTAGTTTGTAGAAGCAGCGGGATGATAACCTTATCCAATTTTTCAGGTATATGAGCTTTCAAGCCTTGCCCACTCAATAAATGCTTTGTGCGTCTGGTCGCCCCCCTCGCTCCCCTTGTCCATTCTCACAGCTGGTCATCCACTTTTTAGGGCAGCTCTGCTCTTTCACAGAATCCATCTACAAGTCTGGACCCTGGAGACCCTTTTATGCCTCTCATTTTTAGTTTTTGCAAAGAGTTTCTCAGTCAATAGCAGCAGCTCCCTGTGAAAGGCTACCATTGACAGGGGGGTGGAGAGGTTTAGTGTTCGATGTGTTAGAGTGAGCTGACCTATGCAGGACGATTCTAATCTGGGAGAGACAAAAGGTGCTTTTTAAACCTAAAGCTCTGCTTTCTTAGTGTTGTGGAGGTAAAATGCGACAAAAATGGGTGTAACATTAAGTGATTATAATTTAATTGAATTGATTTCATTATACTGTTAAATGCAGATGTGCACCTTTTTGTGAATGCTGCCTAATAACTAAAACACTGTCTGATGTTTTTCTATGCACTCACTAAAAAATTTCCACATCCTTAACTTTTTCACCATTACTTTAAAATATATATCTATGTACTCCTTCCTCACAGATGCCCCACACGTGGCATCTTATGACGGTTTTTAGAAACTTGTGGAAATTTTTATAACACCTAAAGCCTGCTTATTAAATGTTTCCTAAACTCGTGGCACAATATTTGGTTGAGGCGCTATTGGAGGCACAGTTTCAGTACTCTTGGCTATATCTGTACAACACATTTTTAAGAATATTTTCTTCCCTTATTCTCTCTCAAGTCTAGTCTGGCTGGATGAGAACTGATACAGCTCTTCATCTCAAGACTGTTTTAGAGGCCACATTATAAGGTCTTGTCCTTATCTCTGAAATTATCTACATGAAACGTGAAATCAAAATGAAACCAAACCAAACCAAACGCAAAGCAGTATTTAATAAATGATTAGAAAGGTTTCCACTGAGCAATACTCTCAGTGTAGTTTGTATTGCAAATTATGATTTAGTAGTTTTTCTGTTTTAAAAAAAAAATACATGAGAACAATGATCTGTTTTTATTCTTCCCACACAGCAGCTCTAACTTAATGCTTCCCCACTTTTGTTTCTTTTCTTATGAATATTTCTGTGATTGATAATCTCCAGGTAAATACAGCCGCTGAGAGGCCCTGGATCTCTCATCACTTTTTGGTAATATAAAATTAGCATTCCCTCAGCCATGGCAAACACCACTTCTTAAGCATACCCGACAGAAGATAATGGGCTTTTATAGCTCAGCTGTTATTGGGTGTGCTCTTTGTGAAATATCATCAAGGACGTGAGGGAAACTCAATCACATGGTTGAGCTGGCATCTTACTCCCATCCATTTCTGACATATTGCTCCCTAAAATGTCACAGCAGCAAGATCCGCTCCGAGAATGCAAAAATCTTTCCTTCGGGGAGAAATGGGAATATTTTAGTCCATGGCGTGCTTTCAGGTAAATGTACAAAGCTGCATTTTCCAGCACTCCGAATGCCTGGGGGACGAACAAAAGTAAAACTGGTTCAGAGGAAACTTGGTCTTTACTGCGAGGCAGAGCGAGTTTTCATTTTTTTATATGAGACATAGGAGCTCTGTGGGCACATTCTATATTTTCTTATCCCAGTGTGCGTTATGGAGAATTATCTGAAACAGAATGAGAGTAGAGAGTGCTTTTCTGATATGTTCTTTGAATTATGTTGTTCTCTTGTTGTTATGTAGTGTGGAGGGGATTTTGTTTGTTTCTGGAGGCTCAAAGTCTGAGCTAGAATTTTTTTTCATTTAAGCAGGAACATTTTATTTACTGAGGAAAACAACTTACTCGAGACAAAAAATGTTTCTGGTTCAATGGTCTATGTTAATACTTAATAGAAATGTGCAGATGATTTAACAAGTGTGTCAACACTGATATAACTCTTCAATAGTTTTACTGCATTATTATAAAAGCATTCAAACATTGTTTTTTTGTCAGAAATGCAGTGTGTGCTTCTAGACGGTGGTCGGTTTTGGTTTCACATGGATTAAAAACGCTTGATAACTCACTGCTGCAAAGTTCTGATATAATATGTGATAGCATGCCCACAGGACAAAAGTAACTACTGATAAAAAAAAAGTAAAAAAAAAAAACAAAAACAAAAAAAAACTAAGCTGTCCAGATGCATATATTTGAGACTTTGCAGTGTAACTCAATTGTCAGTGTAGATGAGCTGAGGGCATTTTGAACCCAGAACTCCCAGTAATTGTTGATAAAAAAAGAAAACATTTCTTTTATTCACATTTACATGTAAGCTAAAAACCATCAGTCATAACATACAAACCACAAAATGAATGAATAAATAAATAAATAAACATTTGTAATTAGGCTCAGACAAAACTATGATTTTCTCTTGAAGATCAAAATACCGTAACAATTTCAAGCAGAACCATCAGAGTGCAGGGCAGATGATAAAATAAAAAACTCATAATTCTTTCTGTGCAGATACCAGACGTTCACTATAAAGAAGTGGAGCAGATTTTTTTTCCCCCCTGCATTTCCAACAAAATGTTTCTGATTTGAAATGTAGGGGCTTTCTATGAAGAAGTATATGTGGATGGATACAGCCCAGAGCCTGATGCGTCATATTCATATAAGAACTCACTCCAGTGCAACAAGAAGCTTTATTTTGTCCAAAAAAAATAAATAAATAAATAAAAAATTTACATCATCGCAAAGACTAGGAGAGGATAGCAGTACAAAATCTATTTTAGAAAAATCATCCTGGAGATGATGAATTTGGAGGACTTCAAAGATATGAGCATGGTTGGTAAGGCTTGAAAAGAGTTGAAGAGCAGCGAGAGAATGAGTAAAATGTGGGATTCTATTGAAAGCTATTGTCAGGGCTTTGCAGGTCAGTAGATGGCTTTCACAGCTACTTTTTCCACATTCTGCTGCAAGTACTGTCTCTCAAGAAGAAACACTGGGCAGCCTAGTTGAAATACTACATGAAATAACAATAGTTATTTTTTAGTAAAGGGCTGCATGATGAAACAATTGCTAGCACAGATGATTGCAGCAAGAAGGTTCTGTATTTGAAACCTGGCCAGGGCTCCATGTATGGAGTTTTACATGTTGAGACGCAGTCTGGGTTCTGAAGCGTCCTCCCACAGACCAGTCTTATGTATGTTACATTAACTGGTCTCTATGTTGCTATTGGGTAAGCATTTGTGCCTGGTTGTTTCATCAGAGCATCTTGGTGTTGCCCTGTGACAGACTGGGACCTGTTTGTTCCCTGCCTCTCACCTACTGACAGCTAGAAATACATTAAACAAAAAACAAGTGCCAGCTATATAGACTGACTGCATTCTAAATTGACCTTCAATGTGACATTCAAATTGTAAATGAGAAAAGCGTACTTTCTGATGAATGACTGATTGTTGCGTGATACAAAAATAAATTTGGCATCTAATAAAATGACTTTTCTCTCAGAGTTCTGATTGCATTCTAACAATGTAGGGAATAACCTGAAGTTTCTTACTCAGTGCAGCTTGTACCGCAAAAATCTCCTCCAGACACACAACCAGGCAAACTCCAAAACTGTGAACTTTTGGTTCACCTCCTTCAGCCCAGGTAGGTAATAATTAACTGGGCAGGATGGATTGAAATAACAACTTAGTCACTTATATCCTTGTGAGTGTATGTATTCTTATTATTTATTCCTAACCAAACAGCCAGAAAATGAAGGAAATGGAGCCTTGTTAAGGGCTGAACACAAACTACAAATTACTAAGTGGAGTAGAAAGGTAAAAAAAAAAAATACAGATGACTTGTGCTTATTATGCAAGAGATTCTAAGATCATGTAGTGTTTTATAACAGTTGGTGACGGTCAAAATCCTGCCAAGACACAAATTTGTTCAGATGGTTTAACTATGTGTGATTTTCACACATCTTTCTTTGATATAAATAACTGTTAAGTTTTTAGGACTTTTTTCCCCCCAGTACCTCCTGATGAAATAATGAAGATGCATGCAGGCACACTTTACTGTTGCAGCTAGAAACCCAAAACACAGCTGACTTTCAAATTTCTTTGATCATAACTTTTATTGCAGAGAGCAGCATTTTTTTTTTGGATAAAGATATGTATTTAAAGGTTACTGACATAAATGCAGCGAAAGCAGTTCTGAAGTTCTTTCAACTTAGTGTTCAAAGCACAACTTCTGAAAACCAACATTAAAAGATGCTGCATCAACCACAAGCAGAAGCTGGATTGCAAGTTTTGCACTCTTCTGCATGATTTACATTTTGCCCATTTAATAAATTATTTCTTCCTTTATTCAACATTTAGAAAAGGTAAACATAGAAAAAAACACATTTCTTTATTTTATCTAGGAGAGACGGACACTGCAGGACAAGTGGATTTGTGTCCAAAGGGAGTTCAGAGATGAATAAGGAGGACAAACCTAAATTATTCACATGCTGACTACCTTTTCATTAATCCCGGAGAACCAGAAAGTGCTTCACCTCTGCAGAGGTTAATAATAGCTCCAGCAAAAAACAGCTTAAAGATGGGAGATGGTTCAAACTGCTGAGGCACAAAGTACACTCTAATCTTAGAATATAGACTGTGGACTCTGTGTTTCAACAAGCTAAAACTATTGCTGTGTGGAGAGCAGATGCACTAAAGAGTGGAGATTAGAAAACATACAAGTTGACTAAAATATCACAGACTTATGAATTATTTTCTATATTCACAGAATATCCGAGTTAAATCAGTATTATCTTTATGAATTTAGTTTGGACTTGTTTTATATGTTTTAGTTTTGATGTTTGACAAATATTAGACACGTAATAAATTGTCTTTACATTAATTTCCATTGGAGGTCATTTGCTTAAAGCCATAAGGTATGATCTTTACAATTATTATTGTTTTTATTAGATGGCATTTTTAAAATAAAAATGAATCCAAGAAAATAATGTTAGCAGCTCGTGTTCTGCTCTTGCATTTTTAAGGCTGCACACCAGCAAAAACAAAATAAAAAGGCTATATCATAAAATTGTAAAAAGTGCTGGAGGAACTTTGGGAGAAAAAATGAAATCCAAGTTTAATGACCATGAAACTTAGATGCATAATGGCAATTGTTCTGTGCTGCATGTGAAAGTGGGGGCTTTGATTATAAAATCAATGGATGCAATCAATTTGCATAATTAGGAAAATCCGGTTTCCCAGACCACTCTTATCTTGGAGTTGTTTTGCTGTTCTCTTCCTCTCGTTTCTGAACATTTTTATGTCCCAGTTTCTCTTGTGGCTAACACCCACTCTGGGAGAGAACTGATAAAATGCCTCAAGGATTAACTACAGAGAAACAATCCCTGTGCTGAGAATCTGTGTCTGTGTCTGGAAGTTAAAGAGTGAAGTCAACAGAGAATTGCAAGTTAAAATTGGAAAAAAAATAAAACAGCAGTGTAAGGCATTGATTATCTTTAGTTTATCACTCATTGGATTTTCCATTTGGTGAACTATGAAGCTGTTAATCGTCTTGAAAAATTGATTTACGAAATCTCACCATGTCATGATTGGTGGGTGTTTGTTTTTGTTCTCACTTTTTTTTAAAATTTATTTTAGTATGACTTATTGATTATTGACATTGATGGTGTTCCATACAGATTAATTCCTCGCTGTTGAAATTCTTTGTTTTTTCTTGCATTCTGTTCTTTGGGTTTTGCTTTAAATTCCCATTTTATTATTAGCCTTTACTTTTAATAACCGAGATCATACATCCCTCCCAAGTTTGCTTGTTCTGTGTTGTATGTATCCTAGAAACAAACCTGTCATAGTGACAAAAATACCTTGACCTTTGTCTTGTCTGGCTAGAAGTTTACTTCAGCACGTGTGTTTGGCTTGTCCAAGTGGACAGCTAGAAATTTCTGTTGAGATGATAGGCGAGGTCTTAATTAAGGAACATGAATCTCTTGTTTGGCCAGTGCCTTCTTAATACATGACAATAACTCAGATCCTGGTTCATTTGTTTAGTATTAGTTTTATTCACACAAAATTATGCTTTTGTAATAATTACAGTACATCATTTTCACATAAACCCCCTTCAAATCAGTGCTGATAAAGATCTATTAGCTTGACTGTCACAGTCAACTGTTTCAGTGAAAAGATCAATTTGTTTTTTAGACCTCTGATTTTTTTTACCACATCAGAATCAATGTCAAATCTCACTTGACTCCATACAAAAGCAACTTGTAACACATGATTTTTAACTCTTAAGCCCACACAAACACTGTAATATTTCCACTCTTTTAAATTATGCACACATAGACTAAACTTAACTTTTTCCTTATTTGTGGTAAGAGTTCAAAAACAACCATTTCAATAATTTAAGAAACTCCGTGGGCATGTAAAGGGTGTTGATTTGACAGTGACATGGTGCCGTTAGTCAGCCAGACAGATGCAATGTCAAAAACATCAGATTGTCTTATTCATCATCCATCTTGACATGTTGGTTGTCATGTTTTTCTCCCTTGTTCTGTGTGTATGACAGTCAAAAAGGCTAAAACTTTGACGGTTCAACAATTGGCTTCCACAGAATAATTTCCCTCATTAAAACGATGGAGATCCTCTCATAGGGTGCCAGTGTATTCTTTCTGTAGCACAAAGTTCACCAAGCATGATCGTAAAGAGAGACATGAATAGGTCCCTTTGCTCTCATGTGCTTTTGAACTGCACAGAAAGGAATATGAAAGTATAAGCTTGCCAAGAGAGTCTAAAAGCACATTTAATTGCTGTGCTGCTCTTTACACTGAACTGGATGGAGCTGGTAGGACCTGACTCAGTAAAAAGAGCTTTTTACCTCCTTTAAAAGGCCAGAAACAAAGCTGCTTTCAGAATCATTATGCTTCTTGATAATGACTGAAAGAACAAGCATGTTCCCCTTCGTTTTTCATCAAGTTTTTCCTTCTGAATGGGTTAAATAACTCCTTCTCCACTGATTCAGAGCGATGCATGCATTAATCTTGCAGTGCTGCCAAGACCTGATTGGTGGCAAACAGAACAGGAAGGCGCTGAACTTCCCCCACCGTATAGGCAGAAAATGTGGAGGCTCCTTGCCTCCCAAATGGCTCAACAAATGCTGATGACTAACGGCTGATCAGCCTCATAGACCTGCACCACCTGCTTACTGGGCCAGGCGCACCGGAGCCTCGACGAGTGCCTCGCTTGAGGGCGGAAATGATTTCACTGGCTCCCCGAGGCTAATCAGGAAAGCTCCACCTGATGTGCAGATAAAGAGCATCATCTGTGCATTTCAGCTCATTAAAAAGAAAAAGCTGCATCAGCAACAAAAATAACGATGAAACGTGCATTAGGAGCACTCCCTCTCACATATGTTATGTTTGACTTTTTGTACAGAAGAACAGTTTTGGGGTGTTTTCCGTCTGGTTGCCAAAACACAATTGGTTTCATGACCTCAACAGCTGTTCTGGTCAGACACAGTTTTGTTTAAATGCCTGTCAGAGTTTTTATCTTAAATTTAGTATTACGCGATTGTTTTTATTAGCTAATTTAGAAATCATCCTTTGCTATGACGAGCAGTTTTTGATGTAGGTTAAAAGACTGATCTGCTCTTGAAGGCTGTAAGGCTGATTAGTGTGTAAATATAAATTACAAATACCACAGTGGTTTCAATATTTACTTGTTTTCATTTGAATCTTGTACATTTTAAAGATTGCAGGCTGCATGTGGCATTAAACATTTTTTAGAGTTGTTTTTAGCAGCAAAGGGAACTCATGAGCAAAACAGCTGTAAAGACATTCAGTTTTCTTTCCAACAAGATTTAATATTTAATACTGGATTTGATTGTTGTTAGGGCCTGCAGAGAACTAGTAATTATGTTTGTTGTGCAATTAGAGAAACAGACATAAGCAGGATTTAAAAGCAAAAGGTAAGATATTTCCCACAGGGGTTAGCGGGGAGGAAATATCACACATTTAGTTACTTCAGGATGTATTCAGTGCTTTATGTTTCATGCTTTTTGCACATTAGATTCCCGTCAGCGCACGATCAATAGTAAGAAAGTAGAAATTACTTATTCACTATTTGTTTACAGACAACAGTGATCTCGTGCCTTGTGCAATTTCAGACAAAAACTGTGTCAGTCTTGCCCTTTTAGCTATCCCTGTCATATTTTGAGTGCAGAGGTCTACAACACAATGTGCTCAAAGGCCATAATTTGTCTAAGATGGTGTAGGGACCCATACGAATAAGACAGCCTGTCATTTATTTCAACATCTGCTGAGCTTGTTAACATTTTCATTTATTATTCAATGGGAAGGGAATTAAACGGTACCGAATATACAGAAGTACCAATACTCAATTATAGAGTCTAAACTATTTATTTAAGAAAATGACTTTAGCAGAATTAATTCACACACAGAGTAGATGTAGGGCAGGCACCCCATGTACACAGGATATAGTCCTCAACATGGTCTTTCTGGTGGCTCCTATTCCCAACCCTGAACCTAAACGCGCTTTGCAGAGCCGTGGAGCCGTTTCTGATTTTACTTTCACATCTGCAATTAACTCCTAATTCACTTCACTAGTTTATTTCTTTGACTCATCAGTTCATGTGTTCAACTCTCTTTGAATCATCTCCATGGAGACAAAAACACAAAGCAAATTCTTTCTATATACATATATAAATTAGTTTTTTTGGTAAGCAATATGCTAATATTGATTACAAGAATATTACAAAACAGTGTCTGAGCTCAGAAAATGATGCAACTCTCACTTTCACCCTACAACTGAAGGCGCAATGGACATTAAAATAACAGAGTTATAACAAAGTCTGGTAATACAACTGCGGTTCCATATTCTTAGCCTTTCTGGCATTTTTATTGTACACGTTTAACATGTGTTTAAAGACACATTAAATTACAAGGGTTTAAATGCCTCTGTTTTCTGTCTTTACGCAACTGAATGTAGACATTAATGCTTTTAATCCTTTGGTTACACCGCCCTGAACATAACAGCCCTTAGAAATTAGCTGTAAGAGTGTGACACCACATGGTGCTGGCCATATGCAAATTTATGTTCCCTCTTTTCCAATAGTAAATGACTCCCACGCAGAGCAGGAGAGAGTGTGCTGCGGGGACGAGAGTGGGAAGCAAGCCTGTGATTTAAGGAATCACTTCTACGAGCTGCGCTAGTTTTAAATACCTCTGCTTAATTGCTCTGTCATGACAGGGTAATTGCCACCTCTGGTACAACCACAGAGGGTGGTACCAGCAGGCGGGCATGCAGAAATCCACCGAGAGCCGGGGAGTGGAGCAAAAAGGGGAGAAGTGGAGCTCTTTCACTGTGGCTTTGATTGGCACCTGCTCTCCTGGATCCAACAAGATCTGCGTGCTTCATATTCAGCCTGGATTTGGGTGCATTCAGACTGCGGCACTCCTGTAGACGTGAAAAAGAGACATTTGGTATTAAAACTGACTGCATGATTGTTAAAGAATTATAATTAATGATATTATTTAGATTTATGCTGTCTCTAATAAATGCACTGATGTAGTTGTCACAAGGCTTTGTGTCCAACCTCCACCACATTAATTAATGCACTGTGTTAAACCTGCATCTTGAAAATGAACGCAGAGATTTTGCATTAGAAGCTGTGAGCATCTCGTTCCTGTTCAGGTGCAGCTGGCAGTTTTCATCTGAATCTTTAACCCTTCAGGTTAGAAGTATTAAAATAATAAATATGGAAAAAAAAAGACAATAAACATTAAAAATTAGTTTTTTACAAATTGAAGGAGCAGACAGAGCTGGATACAGGAGGAGTGATGAAAGTAGAGGAAAGCAAAAAAACATTACTGTTAACATGAAGAGTCAAAATGTTTGGGAAGTAAGTAGTAACATTTATTCGGAGTGATCTCACCAAGACACGAGTTAAAGTCAGATCAAATTAGAATAACTGAATACTAAAGGGCAAAAGGGCAAAAGAAGAACAAGCAATAAAATAAAAAAAACTTGGTGATTTTAAGTTTTGTGAAACGAAAAAGTGAAACTCCAACAACTTAATATTACACCTTAATGTAATTAGCTGCTTTTAACCACCAGGGACTGTTCCAGCCTAAGTAATGGACTTAATTATAAAGAGCAACACAGATTAGAAAAACTGTGCATCTATTTAATTAAAGGTCACCAAAGTTAAAATAAAAGATTTCCACAAGACAGAAAAAAAGCATGAACATGGCAGCTGGAGCAGAGAAAATCATGTGTAGAATCAATCATCTCTGTAGACACCCACCTCAGGCAAATGACAAAGCAATCAAACTTGTGAACCAGCAAGAATTTCTGAACTTCCACAGCTAGATCGTACAAATTAAAGACTTTAAACACAAAAAAAATCCCTTCAGTCAAACACACAAAACAATGTGCATGAATTTAATCCAATAAGAAACTCTAACCCTGCCCAACAAATTTTGTGGATAGCAGCAGACGTTGATGCAAATAAATCTCTGGAGCATATTACAGCAAATAAAACAGTGATGAACGGGAAAACACAAAATTAAATATTTTGTGTTTGCTAGAGAACAAATAAGTGGAAACATTTCTCATAGAACAGCTGAAAATCTTTGGTTATCAATGCTGAGGGAGTTAGACGAGTGACCAGAAGGCAGGTGGCTGGAGTCTGCAAGGCTAATGGAAACAAACCAAAGACAAAAACATAAATGACCCTAATGATGCTTAATCTACACCAGCTGGTGGTGAAGCAGATCATCCTGCATCAACCCACACAAAAACTGGTTGAGCCAATGCCAGCTTCAGACAGGAGGAGGAGCAGAGAAGCCAGAACAAGCCAGACTTTACCAATAAATGGGTGTTGTTATGGAACTTGCCGAGTACTTCAGTGTAATTTTCCCAATCTGTAGGAGTCAAAAGGACAATAAAACTAAACTTCACAATGAGCAAAAAGTAAAGTTGCCTCAAACAAAGCAGAGGAACTTTCTTCATTATGTTTTTTCTGCATGTAAAATCAGTTTAACTTGAGTTGTATTATTTGCAGGATTTAATACAGAATGGTACAAGTTTTAAACGGGACTCATTAATTCTGCTTTTTCTTCATGTTCAGCATTTTCCATGAATTCATAACAGTGTTGGAAAAACGCTTTGAGCAAAATGCATAAAAAAAAAAAAAATAAAAAAAAAAATCCAAGACCATATTTTGGTTTAGAGTACTGCAACTTGTGAAGTTAAACCACAATCATTGCGACAGATTGCTGTAACAGGATGAATAATGACATTCAATTCATATTAAAATTACAGGAATTTATTTTTTAAATAAACGCTAACTCAGATTCTGATCATCTGTTCAAGTTTGTTTATTTTGTAGATTTTATTTTCACCCAGACCACAGCATATTTCAGACTTTTTGCAGATGTTTGACTTTGTGAGAAAGTCAAACATCTGAAAAACAATATTTTCAGTTCTTGGTGGGGTTCGCTTATGTAAATAGTTCTCATTAACAACAACAAAAATATTACAGAGAAAGGTAACCAATGAGCTAGCAGGGTTGACATTAGCAGATATTGAGACAGATATAGACCAAAAACGAACAGCGTTAGAGTTCAAAAAAGGAGTCTTGAATACAATACACCTCATCAGAAATCACCAGGAGTCTGCAGTTGTTTTTCTGATTATAGCCTTTGGAGGTGGTCATTATTTGTTATGTCGAGAATTCTGTGCGTGTGTGTGTGTGTGTGTGTGTGTGTGTGTGTGCGTGTGTGTGTGTGGGTTTTCAAGATAAGAGCTGATAAAAATAAAATTTCTGCCACTGCATTTGCAAATGAGATTCTGTTTTTGTTATTTTGTAGCCTGTAAATGTACCTTCCTTCTTATGTCCACTGTTTTTCATCCATATTTATTTTTTATTTTTTTACTTAACCTCATTTACAAGAGTGTCCTGGCATATATTTCAAGACAATGCTAAAACATAACACCCACATACAAAGAACAAAAATAGATGTACTCATTAAAAAATCAAAGAGTATCAAAATATAAGCAAAACTACAACAGATCCCGTAAATGTAAACATCTGTGAATGCATTTTAGGTTTAATATCATTTACTTGACGTAATTGAATTTGAAAATGTGAAGTCCAATAGAGAGAGGACCAAATATTTTAAATTGCACTTCCCTCTAGTGGTTAAAAGACGAATTGTTCCTCAAAGTTTTTATGGATTTTTATGCGACTTTTACATCATAGATAATAGTTTTAGTCATCAAAAGGTACAGTTCTTGTTAGAGGTTTACACGAGGTTATCAGTGTTGTATTCATTTTCATTCATTGCAACAATTTAAGTGATTTGAGCAAAACAAACTCGATTTTTATTGATTTTCTCTTTTACAAACATTGGACGAAGAAAAAAAAAACACAAATACTTTTTGTCCAATAGACACAATTCTAATACATTTTTAGTAAATTCCACACCGTTTATAACAAACACAATAATACACTTTTTTTTTTTTTTTTACCAATAACTCGTTTTTTTTTCTCTTTAAAATACAATTTTGCTTCGCTTACATGGTTCAAATATGCGGTCTGTTTTTAAGTAAAACTACTAAGGCCCCTACATACAAATACCACAACTTACATCTGATTGCCGTAATCCAATCTAGACGAGCGGTTTTAACTACATTACCCAGCATGCAGTGGGACATACGTCTGTTCACTTGATTGGTTGGTGAGTCTCCGCCCCTCACAGTCCCCCGGTGTTCTTAGGGTGAACTGGTATGTTTCTAGGAAAGCTCACTACCACTGGGTGTCCGAGCTGTCAGAAAGCAACACTAACATGGCTGCTGGAACCCGTATCTGCTGCAGTTTGAGAAATGCCAGAACCTTCTTCGCTCGGTGCCACAACAGAAGCGAGCAGCGGTTGTTTTCCAGCTCTACGCACCAGGAGAATGAGCTTGAACTCCGAGATTCCTCAGTGGCTGCTGCAAACTTCCAGACCAGACCCAGCTTGGTAAGACTGGTGCTGGAATACAGACTGCAGGTTAAAGCTGGGGTTCTGGGTTCACGTCCTGGAGTTTTCCCAGTTCGGGCTAATGAGGTTTGGTGACAAAGTTGTTAAGAAACTGCAGTCCGAGTTCACGTTGAGGCCTGAATCAGACCATCTTTCCGGGTTGATTATTAACCAACACCATGCTGACTAGAAATACATGTGATTTAATGTTACAAATAACCAAGATCTGCTTTCTAAATGACCAAGATGTGCAAAAATAAACCTAATGTTTGTTTTACTTTTCATGACTTGGATTCCCTTTTTGTGAAAAGTTCTCTATTTCTGCACAAAAATCCATTGTTATGACATAATCAATGACTGAATTTACCTTAAACAAAGTCTATCTTATAGTAACATGAACATGAGCTTAACACTGTTTCTTCCAGCCTCTAATGCTAGTGAAAACGTTCTGCTAAAATATAGGACTGGATTATTTTGGTAATCGTTTTATTTTAGGAAATCAAAAGATTATTTTTAGTTTGATTCTGTGCTCCATCTGATGGGGTGACACATTCTGGCCTTTTGGCCTATAACCTTCTGGCATCTGTAGGTCACAGATCATTTGGAAAAAAAAAATGTTTGCTCAAGCTTTTTATAAGCAAATAATATTATTTATTTCTACTAATTGAACAAATGTGTCTGTCAACACTGTTTCAAAGACACATTTTTGTTATTAGTATTTATTTTTCTGGTTTTCTCTTCCAGGAGAGATTAACAGACGAGAAGGTTCTACCGTTTTCAGCTTTCTTGACTGACAGCTTTGGCCGCAGACATAACTATCTTCGCATCTCTCTGACTGAGAAATGCAACCTTCGCTGTGAGTAAACTAGGGCTGGGATGAGACCCGCTGTACAATAAACCTGAGTAAATTTACCACAACAAACAAGGTAATGAGTGTCTGCTGCTAAAATAACAGAACATATTGATTACATTTGTTGTTTTATCTATAACTCTAAATTATAATGGTTTATTGTGGTGGATCTGATGAACTTTTCTCCTTGCTGCAGAAGCAACAAAGCTCAGAAGAGCTGTCATGACGATCGTTGCTAAAAGTTATTTTCCATTTCACTTATCGTTGCTTGCAAAAATTGTAACTCTACAGGCTGGCTTTCTTTAAGTTTCATTGTAGTTTTCAGGTGTTTGTTGCACAGAATTTAATACCCTTTACACTAATTTTTCATAATCAAAGAATGCAACTTTGATGGTTTCTGTTTTGTTTCTTCCAAGACCTCCAAGTTTTAAATTGATCTTAGTGTTTTTTTTTTTTTTCATTAAGTATTTAGATCCACTATGTTTGAATAAAATCTGCCAATAATGTTTCGATTCTATCTTGAAAAGAAACGTATCCCTAACTATTGCTTTAAATGAAAGCAACAAACTGAAATAGTCAGTTTGCTAAACAAACGTATTTAGATAAAATTTGTTTCACTTAACAAAAAACACGTATTAGATGGACAAATAAGCAAATCTTTGTAGTACAAGAATGGATTATCAGAACAGTCGTGAGGAAGTTATATTTTTTGTTGGACTCTACATTTAAAGGGTTAAAATTTTACTCACAGTTTGCTTTTAAATAATTCAACTATTTTGATTATGTAGTTTGCATAAATTTAGATTTTGGAATAATAGCCTGTCTAATAAATGATCATGTTACAAAATTTTGACTTTAGAATAACACCCATTATTCTACTGTTTCCTTTTTCCTCCTTCATGTTTTGTGCCTATAATGACGTGTTTTTATTTAGCTCGCATGTTGGCTGTTCCTGTCGCTCAGGTCAGTACTGCATGCCAGAGGAGGGAGTGAAGCTCACGCCGCGGGGCCAGCTGCTCTCCACCTCCGAGGTGCTGACCCTTGCTCAGCTCTTTGTCCGAGAGGGAGTGGACAAAATCCGCCTCACTGGAGGGGAGCCTCTCATCAGACCCGATGTTCTGGATATCATTGGTAAGAAACACTTACTGGGCCTTGAACGTGTTCACACTTTGTTGTCGTTACAGTCACAAATGTAATAGTGTTTTATTTAGATTTTTATGTGCTAAACTAACAACTTACTACATAATTGTGAAGTGAAAAAAAAAATGTTTGGATACAAATACACACCACATTTTAAGTAGATGAATGTAACATTTTTCCTACCTACTTGACATTAAAGCACTATTTGAATGGTTTGTCAGATAAAATCCCAATGAAATTCATTGAAACCTTTGCATGTAATATGTCAAAATGAGCACAATACAAAGATGGAGGCTTAGGATGTCAGAAGCTATTAGCAAGAATGAACAGAAGACTTCTCTGTGTGACTCCTTTCTGCTCCGATTTATTAATTATAAATTATATTTATGAAACTACGATCTTTGTCAGATCAAAAGAATGAACAATGGATGACACGCTCATAAATGTTCCTCCTACTGAGATAACAAGCTCAAGGCTGAGCAGCAGGAAGATTACAATACAGAATACAAGATTCTCTTCTTCTCCAAAATGCCCCGAAACTGTGCTTAGATTTGTTTTTACAGTTAGACTTATTTTAATGAGCTGAATTAATTATTTCTCAAGTAGTACACACGTTCCTTTGAAGAGGACTTTTTTTTATGTTTCTCTCAGTGATATCTCTGAAAGCTTCTGCTGAACACGGGGTTGTTTATATGGCTTCCTGAATGATCAGATGGATGTTGTAACAGTCCTCTCAGACGGTGGCTCATGTGCCAGCCCAGCTGACTGCACCAGAACTGAACAGATTTTTGCTGCATTCCTTCAGGTTGAAACAAAAGTTTGTGGAAGTGAAGATGCTTTGTCACATTGCAGCAGTTGGTTCAGTTTAATGACTGATTATCTTTGCCTTAATTTTACAGCCTCGTTTGTAAATGAACCTTTTCAACCTCTGCTCTGTGAGCCGCCTTTGTACTGTTAACGACACAGTCACAGAAAGAGGACTAAGGGCTGTGGCATAAAGATAAACACTTACTGCAGTGTCATGGGTCAGGTGACCAGCGGGATGTCAGGCGACTCGTTTTAAGCTCTAAGCTCCAGTGGAAAATTAACATTAATCTTTTAATCCACTGCTTTTCTGTAGAACATTATGTTTTTTTTCCTTTAATTGTGGTCTCTCTAACTGATATTTGGTTAAAAATGATAAGCACAGATTATAA
Source organism: Poecilia formosa (assembly GCF_000485575.1). Classification (NCBI taxonomy): domain Eukaryota; kingdom Metazoa; phylum Chordata; class Actinopteri; order Cyprinodontiformes; family Poeciliidae; genus Poecilia; species Poecilia formosa. Next base: position 1,837,446 of record NW_006799947.1, on the reverse strand, counting down.
AATATGAAAGAAAGAGCCAGGAGTTTCAAAAACAATCAGTTTGAGACTCTTAAGAGACACTTATGTCATCAAGGTTTTTGTATGTTTTTGCTGCTTTTGAATTCAATTTAATGGTTGATGTACTTAAGTTAGAACCACGGGCCATTCTGCTGTCAGTGTCATCCAAAGCTGTCTTGCCGCAAAGCAGAAACTTAAGCATAAAACAAGTAGAAGCCACTGCTTTATTACAATTTCTCAAGATGATTATTTCAATTGCAACAGTAATAAGGTATAAGTATTTTGTGAACTCTGTAGTGTTTTGTAGAATGAAGTCCTACAAAATGCTGAGTAATGCTGAGTAATCTGTTTTTGAGAGCAGTTTAAATCATTCAGTCACTTGTGGTTTGACATTAAACCCTTTGGTTTATAGAATACATTTTTCTTCACTCTTTCATTTTTCTCTTCTGCTTTTTTCTTCTGCAGCTGAACTGAAAAAGCTAGTGGGTCTGAAAACTGTTGCAGTTACAACCAACGGGATTAACTTATCCAGGCTTTTGCCGAAGCTGAAAGATGCTGGACTGGACCTGATTAACATCAGCCTCGACTCTTTGGTTCCAGCAAAATTTGAGTTTGTAGTCAGGCGAAAAGGTGAGGATAAAGATTTAACCTGTAAGGACTGTTGAAGCGCACCCAGACACCCCTAGCAAACATGTGGTAAAATAAACTGTTCTTTATTTGCAGATTTTTTTTCCCCATTATTATTGAACCCCTACTTCTCTCCCGTAAAATTTGACATGATTGCTGCAAACAGAGAAAGAGATATTTTAAATAAAACCTGAGGTAGAGAATCAGGCCCACAGCATCACTGATTCTCCACCATACTTGATATTTGGGATGAAGAACTTTTCCGCGGATTCATATTCATCCTACATGCCAGAGACCTTTAATCTTGGTCTCATCTAATTAAAAGAGATTTTTGGGAGTGATATTGACTAGAGACAACTGGTTGCTATGGAGACTGATGCCACTCTTTGTTTTTATGTCCTTAACCAGCCGACTCTCTGTGTCTGATGACAAAGTACATTTGGGAATTCATTCAGGCAGATCTTTTTCTATCCCGAGTTACAAAACTGCTAAAAATCAGAATCAGTGCGTTTTGTATGTTGCTATGGTTGTTGATAAACCCCAGCAGGTTACAGTCTGCAAGCCCCAGGCAGTCAGCCTAGAGGTAGCAGCAGGCCAGAGCTCTGGGTTGTTGGCTTCAGAAAAGCAGGAACAGATGGACCGAATGAGAGTAGGAAATGAAACGGGAGAAAAAGACCAGAACATGGAAGCAGTGTTGTCTGTTCATTTTCAGATTAGTTGCTGAAAATTGCAAACTGAATTTAATCTTAACGTTTGAGATTAGTAGAACAATAAATGTGATGTTTAATTTCCATTGTGGCAGATCAATTAACCACCTCCCACAGAGAAGATTACCTGCAGCTCCCTGGATTTGTTTTATTTTCTGCTCATAGAAACAAATGATCATATTCTCTATAGTTGATTGTCATAAAGCTCTGACTACTGCAGAGGGATTGGATGCTGATGTTTTTACACTTATGAACAAAGAAAACCTTTAAAGCTAAAGTAGAACACGTTGAAGGAAATATTACTTATTTATTTTTGTGTTGGTTTCAGTAACTTCTTTATTAACGATACCCTTAACTTTTATTGACATTTCCATCCTTCTTTCTCCTCAGGTTTTCATAAAGTCATGGAGAGCATTGACAAAGCAGTTGAATTGGGCTACAATCCAGTCAAGGTATGTTTCAAACTTAAGGAATAATCAGACATTTCTCATAAGAAAACATTTCTTAAATTACTCTTTATGGTCACACTTTGTGTAAATACATATAAAATGCTTCAGAAAATTCCACTTTTACCACAGAAACATATTATAATACTGAAAAGTGATTTTTCGTTTTTATTAGAGTGAAGTTATGTCATAAAATTAATCTCACAGAAATAATTGTGAGAACATAACTGGTGCCATAATTATTTGTACTGATGACGATTTGTATAAAATAAAACTGAAGCATTTTTATAATTTTTCTTCATTGGGGCGTCTAGGAACATTCATCTTCCTACGACTTTGTTACACTGGATCATAGATATTGCGTGACACAGTGACCCTTTTCTCATAGCCATTCAGTGTGAAAAACAAGCAAATTTTACATTTTGCACTTGGCAGATGTGTGTTGATCATTATATATCAGTTACTGGCCTAAACTTAACTAGTCTACAGACAGATGAGTGATTAAAATGCTTAAACCAAACTGGGCTGTACCAAACTATACTGGGTAGCTTTCAAGACTTTAGTCATCAGACTTCATTAGGCTGACCTCTACTGTCTGGTCAGAGAACTGCAGTTACACTAAATCTTCCCAATCTATTGTCAACATGCCAAACAGTTGATTACAGACCTTTCAACCTCTTTTTACCATGCTGAAAAAAATCTCCTCCCACTTTGAGGCCTTGTATTTAACATTTTTATGGTTATATAACCTTGGTCTATTGTTGTGTGCTGCCATCTGCAGATCAACTGTGTGGTGATGAGAGGCCTGAACGAGGATGAGCTCTTAGATTTTGTGCAGCTCACAGAGAAGAAGCCTCTGGAGGTTCGCTTCATTGAGTACATGCCATTTGATGGTGAGGTTTTTCTTCTCACAAAATGACTCGGTTCAGGTCAGGGAGGCGTGTATCTTCATGTAAAAGAACTTTCTGTTGTAGATTTTTTTTTTTTTAGCGTAAACCCATGGAACAAATTCAACATGGCTTCCTCTGGTCTCTGCAGGAAACAAGTGGAACTTTAAGAAGATGGTGAGTTACCAGGAGATGCTGGACCAGATCAGGCAGCAGTGGCCCAACCTGGAAAGGCTTCAGTCTGGACCTGCTGACACTGCCAAGGTCAGGTTCTCCACATCTGATGGAACATAATTCTTATATGCTACAAAGGTTTTCACACTTCTTAAACTTTTTAAAATTGTGTCATGATACGACAACAAACTTAAATGTATATTATTGAGATTTTATATATAATTCCATATCACAATTATACACAAGATGGTGTATAATTGTGATACAGAAGGGAAATTATACAAAAATTTCAAGATTCAGTTCAGTTCCCATGACTTTGATGCCCCTTAATAACATCCACTTCAACCACTTGCCTTCAAAAGTCTCCCTAATTAGTAAACAAAGCCAATCTATGTGAAAATTAATAGATAACTTTTTTTTGCATTAAAATGCAGAATTCACACAAATGCAAAAATGCAGTGTGAATTCTGTAACATGAATATTTTTAGTGAAAATTGCAGAAGGATTTTAAGTAAACATCAGAAGACTTGCAGAAATGTCTGCAAGTCTTCTGAAGCAGCAGAATAAATCAAAAGCTTGCAAAATGCAAATAGACTGTAGAAGAGGAGTGAAAACTTTCAGTAAATGCAAAACTCCCACTCAGAGTATTAGAAAACTGTGCAGAACAAAAATTGTGACCTTACAGCTAAACTGTAAGGTCACAACAGTTTATAAGTTAACATGAGCTAAAAAACTACAGCTAGCTGAAATACTAATGATAGCCTATAGCAGGGGTGTCAAGCTCAATTTCATCGAGGGCCACTTCAGCATATTGGCCCCCCTCAACGGGCCACATTGACGGTACAAATCAGGAGTGCATCCCTGCTAAAACACTCCAGACAAAAGGTTGACTTCCCTCATTCAGGTCCATAGAGGCTTATAATGAGTCAATGGTCCAGGTGTGTTAGAGAAGGAATCCATCTAAAGTTCCAGATGGTAGCTCTGGAAAACTAGACTTGGGCA
>NW_006799947.1:1676277-1831286 GCF_000485575.1 Poecilia formosa | reverse complement strand
AGATAAGGATAAAAAAAAGTCTAGCGCCCCCTGCCGCCCTGGCACCAACTCCCCCACCCTCATTCACAGTCTTACTTGTAAATCGATTTTTCTTTTCTTGGACGTTTTGATGTTAGCTTGTCCATGTCTGTCTTATTCGCTGGGAAAATCAATAAGCAGCTTGAGGTGACTCTGCTGCTCTCTAGTGGCGAGAAGCCGTAATGTTTTGCTGGTAACAATTGGAATGCATTGTGGGAGATGTAGTTTGTAGTCAATTCGTGCTCAAAACCTATTTTAAGTCAATCATCGGCCTATAAAATGCTGGGGGGCACATAAAATGACATGGCGCGGGCCTTGAGTTTGACACATGTGGCCTATAGGTTGGGATTATAGGCTATCAACTCTCTTTCCAACCCAAATGAGAAAGCTGCAATCAAACGGCAAGCTTGTGTAAATTAAACCTAAGGGGTTCACAATTTATGCTACTGATGAGTCTTACAGACTTAAAGAGTCCTATGAGAACTCTCGTTGGGTTCTGTAATATTTAGAAGCAGAGCTGAGGAAAAAGTACACAAGCTATACATTTGAACTTTGACAGTATTATTACATAATCACTGAATTTGTTTCCTAAAATATTTTCAACACTTCTTTCTGCTTTCAGACTTTTAAAGTTCCTGGTTTCAAAGGTCAGCTCGGCTTCATCACCTCCATGTCAGACAATTTCTGTGGCTCCTGTAACCGTTTGCGCATCACTGCAGATGGAAACCTCAAGGTAAATGTTGACTTCATCAAATTTTCTCAAACATTATAACATGTCTTTCATAAAATGCATAAACTGAAAGCCAGAAGTCATGGCTAAGATTAAAACTCTGTATGTTCTAGTTTTTGATTTGCTTTCCTCTTTGATTCTCAGGTGTGTTTGTTCGGTAACTCTGAAGTTTCCCTCAGAGATATTCTCCGTTCTGGAGCGTCTGATGAGGAGTTATTGCAAATTATCGGAGCTGCTGTGGGCAGAAAGAAGAAGCAACATGCAGGTGAAAGCCCTCTCAGCATTGTGTGGTAGTTACCAGTTAATACATTTATCTAGGAAGTGATTCATTAGTTTTTTTTCTTCAGGCATGTTCAGCATCTCTCAGATGAAGAACAGACCTATGGTCCTCATTGGTGGGTGACTCTGCTGTACGTAATCAGTTTTTGTGTTCTTTTGCTTTTTTGCTCATGAATTATTCTGTTTAAAACTTGTCTTTCATATGTTTTCTGTTTTTGGTGTGACAGATTTCTCCGAGATGTTTCTCACAAGGCCAGAAAACCGACAAAGGGCTTCATTCATCTTTACTGAGCTAAAACGTGACCCGTTCCTTTATCTGACTGCATCTTCTGATGAGTCTCGTAAGGAGTTTCTGTGCCTTGCTAGCTGCACTGCTTCAACACAGACAGCCTTTAGTTGCTGCTTTAAGACCTCATTGAGTGGCCGTTCACTCATTAAGACCCATATTAGCAAAGAGAAGTGCCACGATGTGACGCCGCTTCACTCCTCAGACTATGATTATGATCTCATTTTCACCAGCCGTCACACTAAGAAACGCACAAATATGAGCTTCATTAATGAAGACCCCCTCAGGTACAAACAATCCAGTGTTCCTAACAACCCAAGGAGCCAGTCCCTTTCTGCTTTTTGCACACCGAATGCCAAAATGAATCAAAAAAATCTAAGTGTCAGGTTGTTTCACAGTCAAAGTTCTGGTGAAGAGCACATGCATAACACCCCATCAGCCTTAGACAGCCCCAGTAGTGCTAAACCCCAGCTGACGCACACAGACGCCGAGGGCCGAGCAACAATGGTGGATGTTGGGGGGAAGCTTCCCACACTTCGAACAGCCACAGCCAATGCCACTGTCATCCTGGGCACCGTCGCTTTCCACCTCCTCCGGGATAACCAGCTGGCTAAAGGTGATGCTTTAACTGTGGCTCAGCTGGCCGGCATCATGGCATCGAAACAGACTTCTGCCCTCATCCCGCTTTGCCACCCGCTCCCGCTGGACCACGCCTCCATCTCATTTCAGCTGGATGAGCTGCACTGCTCTGTTATTATCACTGCAACCTGTCACACCACGGGTAGGACAGGCGTGGAGATGGAGGCGCTGACGGCCGCCTCCGTGGCAGCGCTTACGGTCTATGATATGTGCAAGGCCGTGAGCCACGACATTGTCATCACGGATGTGAAACTGCTCAGCAAGACGGGTGGGAAGAGGGACTTTTACCGTCAATGAACACAGGAGAACTGAACTGCAAGATGAAGAAAGTCTTTTTCTGCAAACCCAAATGTGTACCAATAACTCGAGCTTATACACAATCACAAAATTCCATATTCATCCAAAAACAATTAGATTTTTTCTGGACATTTAAGTACAAATTTTTAACTCTGAACTTGCCTGAGTAGTAGTCAGGTCTTAAAATCTGTAGGATCTAACAGAGAAAATGGCTTTCTGGCATTTGTACTTAGATCAATTCCATTTCAAAATCAGTAACTCTTTTCGTAATCTTCCTGCGGTCTTGGCATGATGCTCAGAAGGAGTGCAGCAGATGTTAACGGTCTGACTGCGGGGAAGCGTGAGTAGAACAGGGGGCTTTGAGGAGTATCCCGTTAGACCGCTAGATAAAAGGCGGGGAGAGTAGGATAAATGGCTTGGTCCAAAGGACCCACGTCTCTTAAGACCACAGGAGTGTTAAGAATGGAACACCCACTCAACGTTGACCAGAAGCATGAGTTGTGAATTTTGACATTTTTGTGAAATTTCTAAAAAATTTAATTGTACTGCATTTCAGATCAAGCTTAAAAACCACAAGTACAATTTAACCTGAACTTGGAACCTTTTTGCTACTCAAGAACTTTTTTATTTCTATTCATGAGTGGGAAAACCAAGAGGTATTGTGGCAAGTGGAGGCAGAAGTTTTTTACTATCTGATGCAGATTAACATAAAATCACATCACTTTTTAAACATAAAGCTTATGTCCTTGGAATATATGAAAAGGACATTCCACTGTTTTCCAGACTTTTTCAAACTGTCTCTCTTTAAAAGCCTCTTCAATCACATAATAAAATCTGATTTGTAATTTCCTGACCTTTACATTACTTGAAGATTAATTTGTCTTTACCTCTAATTATTTTAGCAAAACAGTGTTCATTCTTCGTTTAATTTCTGTTTAGTAAAACACTCAGTGTCATACATGAGCTTATTTTTTCTTCTTTCTGTCTACAGACACTACAAACCTACTAAATGTGTTTCTCAGTTACAACTAACTGAATGTTGATGTTTACATTCTGAATGTCCTTAATTATCTGAAGTTATATTTCACATCATATCTGATTTGCATTGTACCTAACACCATGGATGTTTTTTTTTTTGTTTTTTTTTTTACAGTTTATTATGTTAGCTTAATGCAGCCTAACTTTTCATTATCTTGCTTTTATAAAATAGATTTCTGCATTTTTGTACTTAACATGATTTCTTTAGTCCACTTTGTAGATTATGGGTTTTACATAAGACAATGATGGTCCTCACTATGGTCTGAGCATTAGTTTATTTTCTCATAATAAAAAGTTGTATTCACTGAACTCAAATGTCAACTCAAATTTTACAAACATATGCAGACAAGTTTCCAGGGACTTATTGTAAATTTATAGTACAATATTTTGTTTTGTGTAGAAACTATAGGTCTCTGTGAAAAATTATTTCACTGAGTTTGAATCCAGAACATGATTTAATGTGAAGTAACAAGTGAGCAAACTGGACACCCATTGAGTTTTATTTCAGTTAAAATATAAGCTGTTTTTTTTTTTTTTTAAACCAAGAACTTGACAGTTATTGAAACAAATATAATCTGGACTAATGACGGTGCTAACATGTTGATCTAATTTAATAAAACATGATTCTGATTCATAAATATTTTTGTCATACTGGATGATATCCAACAAAGCTGCTCACCAATTTTCCGTTTTTCTTTTTATCTTAAAGAGTAAAGAGTGGATGGATGAATGGATGTTTTAATATGATTGTAGAAATAACCAGGGGTGAAAGTAAGGGGGTACAGCAGGGTACTGCGTACCCCTAAAAGATTTAGCGGGGGTACGCAGTACCAGCAAGAGAGGGGAGCGGCTGTCTGCTGTAAAAAAAAATCAATGGATTCACTGTGTAGCCATGAGTTCACCCACTAATTAGCCCTGACTGATTAGTTTTTCAAGAACAATCTAAAACACACTTAATCAGCTAATAAATAACTTTTTATTTTTGAGTCGATCTCGGCATTAGGTGACGAACACCGCCAGGATCCTGAGACCAGCACGTCCTCCTCTGGCTCGCTTAAAACGTTCGTAACTTTATTAAAGAACAACAACAACAAAATCAACAAAACGTGTTCAAATTAATGACCCAACAACAATAATAATCTCGGTAATTATTGTTTCAAAAACATTTCTAAAATAACTAGCAGAGCAGAAGTTTAAGATTAACTAATCAACAGTTCAGGGAGCGCTTATTAATGATCGCAAAAATAAATATCATGCCTGCAAACCTAATATCTTACCGGACTGAACAGGCACATGCAGGGAGGGCGGGGGGTGCTTGAGCACCTGCCCCTTTTGCTCCTTGCCCCCAAGTGCCCTTTTGGTCATTTTTTTTTTTTTTAATTTTTTTGGTATTGTTTTCTGCGTTGTGCTGGTTATCAAGTGAATGGACCGTGACACAGTTTCTTTCAAGTGGATGATTCTTGGTTTATTTCTGACGAGACTGACGAGAATACAAAGACAAAACAACCGTGTTAAAGGCTGCCCGTTCCAAGTCCTCTCCTGCAGGACAACTTGACAAAAGGCGGGAACACCTCTCACAACTTACAAAAAAGCTATAAACATTTTTGTACAACATACCTGACGAGAATACAAAGACAACACAACCGTGTTAAAGGCTGTCCGCTCTAAGTCCTACACAAAAGTATAAAACAAAAATTAACTAAATAGATCTATGAATAAACTGAATGTATTTAGATGGAAAAATGAAAAGCACACACCTCTCCCGTAGGACATGACAAAAGGGTAGGGGCTACGGGGCGCAAACAATTTTAAGACAATACCACAGAAGAAGAAATGAATGACTTGCTAGCAAAGCTAGATAACTGAAAAGCTTCTTCCCTTTATCGTTAATGATAGCAGTCATTCTTAAATATTGCTTATGCTATAGTGGCACATCGCCCGTCCAAAACCTATCATCTCCATAATGGATATATAAATGTCTTCTAAATGTATCAGTCCTCTGCTGGGTCCTTATGGGAAACCGAGAGCAGCAGAGATACCAGCGGCCTGTAGCCCGGTGCGGCTGATATATGCAAGTTTCCGGGGGTAGGAGGGTTCAAAAGATTTGAAGGTACGGTTTATAGTATGGTGCGCTCATAGTCTGGAAAATACTGTAATTGGTCTTAAAAGATTTTTTGAAAACAAATTGATTATCTGCAAATAATGCCATCTTTGAGTGTCTTTGCTGTAGTAGTGACTAGCGGTGTAATCATGTAATTTTATTATCACTAGATGGCAGTAGGTACAGAACATTTTACATTAAAACAAGATAATTAGAATGTCACACACGACATTGTCGTGGCCCTGTTCAGGTGTATTTTTGAAGTGTACATGTTAAGTGCAATTTGAAATAGGAAATGTAAAATATGATAAAAATAAATGTTTGAGTTTATTTAATTCCTATTCAAGACAGTTTGATAAGAATGACTATATATGAAAGCAGAAAGAGATGAGTGGGACTGGAAAATTTATAAAGAAAAAAACCAAGAGGAAGCACAGTGATGAAATGGGGCTAAGCAGCAGGACTACAGCAGGAGTACAGCAAGTTAGCAAGCACGATATAATTTATGCGTACATCCATCGGAACCAGGTTGGGGGTAGCAGTCTAAGTAAGGAGGTCCAGACTTCCCTCTCCCCAGCCACTTGGGTCAGCTCCTCTAAGGGAACCCCAAGGCGTTCTCCGCAACCCCGGCTCCAGACGAGTTTAACATGGGGGGCACGTTGGCTTATTTTGGGGGGCCAAAATTAATTTAGGTAGCAATAATAATGTTACTCAAGTAAAATAAAAAGGTACAGTGCGGTAAAACTACTCTTATAAGTATCTTTGTTCCAAAAAAGATACTCAAGTGAATGTAACCAGTACTACCCACTGTTGAACATAGATAACATCAGTAGCCTATACAGGCTACTTGTTAACAAGCTTAACATGCTGTATTGGTATTAGATAGTCATCTTTTAGCTAACATCACCTGCATCCAACAGCGTTACTCATTTAAATGTGTTTGTTTTGGGGAAAACTGTGCAAAGTTCTTTGCATTTTGCTGATTTGTTGCCATGATTATAACACACCTGTGCAGCTCTGCACAGCAGCAGGTTTCCGTTGCTGCAGCACAGGTATAAACCCAGCGCAAGCATCTTAGCGCTCATGTTGAGTTCAAAGGCGGCTCGGAAATCGGGTTACAATGTGTTAACGGATTAAACAGTTTTAACTGCTGAAAAAAGTGACAGAAGGCACAGATATGGGAAGTGCGGAAACCCCTACTGTATCAAATTGACATAGGAATAAAAGAGAGTTGGCCATTTTAAGGTATTAACAACAAACAGCTTCCAGTCCAAGGGGGGCATGGCTGACTCTAGCCGAGAAACAAAGGAACATTTGTTATGACAAGAGGAAGGTCTTGTGATAAGATGAAGTACTGAGGCTGTTTTTAGAGCAACATCCCCATCTTCATTTGGTTTGATTTGCATTTAACATAATTAGTTTTTAAAACTGAACAAGGATAAAAAAAATAATAATAATAAAAAAAAACTGTCAACGACTTTACAGTAGGAAGTTCTGAGCCTGTTTTCAGAGCAACGTCTCCATCTTCATTTGGTTTGATTCACATTTAACAGAATCATTTTAAAACTGAACAAAGGATAAAAAAAAAAAAAACAACAAAAAAAACTGTCGATTTTTACAGTAGGAAGTTCTGAGCCTGAGCCTGTTTTCAGAGCAACATCCCCATCTTCATTTGGTTTGATTTGCATTCAACATAATTGTGTTTTCAAAACTGAACAAGGAAATATGCCTGTATTTGTTTTTGTTAAACATTTTACCTATGTTCTGAACGATATTCAGAGGTACCAACCTTAAAATACTTTGTAAGTTGAATAAACAGATGTGACAGAATTCCATACATCATATAAATACACCCCCAATCCATTCCTGGTTCTTATTTCCAGAGGTTATCAATGGACAGTTGGGGTATGCCCCGGACAGGTCGGTAGTCCATCCCAGTGTGCCAGAATTGTGAAATGAAAAGTTAAATAAAAGTTTCCAAAACAAACAAATGAAAAACTTGGTGGATCAAGCTGAGTTGGTTCCTTGGAATCATTTGGGATGAATAATTTGTTCTGAAGCAATAGATTTGTTTTATTGGAGCCTGCTATAAGACTATTTGAAGTTCCAAAACTATGCTTCATTCTTGGCCTATGAAGTTATTTTTGTCCTCCATAGGATTTATTACTACTATTACTACTGATCAATTTCTCTGTAAAAACAACTCATAATCATGTCAAGGCTGTAACTTTCAGTCAAATTGTTAGTTGTTAAGAAACAAAACTCTAAAACAAATAAATAAATAAGGTCTTGTTTGTTTTTTTTGTTTTTCCAGATCTTAAAGGTTAACAATATTTTCCATGCCGTTTTAAAGGAAATACTGCAATCTGTTACAAATTGAATGCTATAATTTATTTGTTGAAAATATGTGAAAACTAACAGTCGTGACCTGTGTCAAATGACTGCAACTTAAAGCAGATTATTCTTCGGGAAAAAATAGTTTTCCAGCACATTTCACTTGTACCTTGATTGTAATGTGATACCTGACACACCCCTCTCCATGTTTGGAGTTTGAAGTTTTGATGAAATTTCTATTCACCAGTAGAAAGCATTTTGAATAAATTTGTTTACATTATGTGACGCAAAAACTTTTGCATTTCTTATACAAACCAGGTTTCTGCTTGTTGCTTTGCTTCAGTTTCAAAGGTTCCAAGACCAGAAGAGGTTATTCTGCATACTCTGGTAAATCAAAGTACATGTTTTTCTTTGAATTTTTTAAAGCAATGACTCTTTGTGTCTTAAATGTAAGTTTTGGTTAGATCACAGGTTTGAAGTATCCTAGTCTGTATTAAATGTTTTTTCATAAGAACGGGCTATTTCTATGACATTATCAGAATGTGAAGACATGTATTTTAAACAAAATAGTTTGCATTTAGCTGTTTTTGCATTTTTGGTAAATGTGTGCAAAGATATAAAATAAAGTCATAAGTTAATCTTATTTTTCTGTTTTATTTCCTAACAAAGAAAAAAAATAGTAGAATCCTGACTGTCCAATATTCAATCCGACCCTGTGTGAGATTTTTTTGCTAACTCAGGGCTGACCTCCACAAAGAATTGATTGAAGCTATTTGCCACCTTGCCCATAATATAGTTTTCAGTATCATTTAAGGAAATATTTTTGTAAAGTATGTTGGTTAGTACCATCTCTGATAATATTGTTTAATGCATTCCAGATTCCCTTGATATTGTTTTTATTCTCCTCTAATGTCTTTTTAGTATTAATAATTTTTTTGTGATCTTATTACATGAGATAGCTTTGTATATCTTTTGAAATGATCTCTTGCGTTTTCTATTCTCTGTGCTAGGAATTTCCTTTAAAGTTGATTTTTTAACAGGCATTTCTGTTTTTATATACCTGTATCTTCTTGTAGTCCTTAATAGGACAGTGCTTATTGTATAATGAAGTCAATATGCTCAGTAATTTATTGTATGCCTTATTCACATCTGTTTTGTTATGTCACGTCTCCTTTTTGTATCATTAATTCATTTTTAAAACACTTATTGCTAATTCACCTTTGTTTTGGATATTAAGCTTCTTTTAACTGAATTATTTAAGTGTGTTTAAAATGACAAATTTAAGTCAGTCTTACTTAAATCATTTTGTTTACTTCAAATGAAGAAGGTTACTAATAAATGATCTCCTTTTTACCAGGGTTTTAGGCTGAGTCAGCCTTTTCTTGAGAGTAGTTAGACAGGAAAGTGGGTAATGACAGAGGAGGAAGACATGCAAACAAGGTCATCAGACTGGAATTGAACTTACAAATGCTGCGTTGAGGACTAAGGCCTCCATATGTTTGTTGTATTCTACCCTTGCGCCATCACAGCACCCTGATTGATACATGATCTGTCTCTGGTATATTTGAAACAATTAAATTCAATGATGTGTTTGTGTCCTACATCTGACTTCATGACGCAAGCTTCACCAGGGACAGTCCCTGTAGTGACTGTGTTTCTGTGGTGGCGCAGTGGTAGAGTGCTATTCCTGTCTAATTGTCTGAACTAAAAAAAAACTGGTAAAAAAGAGATAATTTAATCGTTTCCTTCTTTATTTAAAGTAAACTAAATTATTTGAGTAAGACTTACTTTAATTTGTCATTTTAAACACTTAATGAATTCAGTTATAGAAACTTAGTAAATTGAGTTGGTTAAACTTTATGAAGACGTAGGATACAAAACTAGCACTGAACTCATTTGTTTCAAATAAAGTCAAAGTAAAATATACTGTTAGGTTAAAGATTTGTAACTTTTAAGTTAATTGAACATCAAAAAGTAAGTTATCTCTAAGCCAAAATAATTAAATGAGATTAATGTAAATAAGTCCACAGGATCACTTACAGCAAATACACTTTTAGAGTGTTTTGACCAGAATTACTGTCAAAGCAGAAATAAGAAAATGGCTGTTGCAAAACAAAGGAAACAAAGTAAAAGACAACATTTTTCCTATTTACCTGAAGTTCAGTTTAGTGCATTACTCCAGACCATGATAAAAAAAATAAACAGGACTCCTCCCCCTTACTGTTTTTCTAAGGACACCTCACAGGTTTCACTTTACTAGTGTTTAGACTTCAACAGAATTACAAACTTGTTTTGTCAGTTTAGCTAATGTTCTTCTGCTTAACATTTAGCAGGTGCATTCAGGACAGTGCTGCTTTCCTATTATTCTCAAGTTTGTAGAGATCTCATCTTGTGAGAACAACAAAGTGAGTAGTTTCTTATTCTCTCCAGCTTAACGTGTTTGGCTTTAATGTGCAAAATGAAACACATTCGTGTGAAAATTGTTATAGAAATGTTAAGATTTCTTACAAAGATATTCTTAAACATGTTTTATTATTAATTGTATGATTGGATTATGTTAATTTTTTAAAGCAGTTTATTCAGCTGCTTTTTTTCATTTAAGGTCAAACATGGAACAAATTAAACAACAAATCAGAGATCTGACAAAGAGCGACCCTGCAGCTGCAGCAAGAAAGATCAATCAATATTTAGAACAGATAGATGATATGCAACTCAACATTGGCATCACAGGAGAAACTGGCTCTGGCAAATCCTCATTTGTAAATGCCTTTAGAGGGATAAAGAACAAGGATCAGCAAGCTGCACCAGTTGGTGTTAGAGAAAAGTCAAAAGCTGTTGGACCATATTTCCATCCAAACTACCCAAATGTCATCTTATGGGATCTTCCAGGCATTGGTTCGACCACGTGGCCAACAGATGAATATGTGAATAAAATTAAGTTTGACACGTTTGACTTCTTCATCATCGCCTCAGACACTCCCTTTAGGGTAAATGACATGAAACTTGCTAAGGAGATCCAAAAAATGGGGAAAAGGTTCTATTTTGTTCGCACAAAGATCGACCAAACCTTAACCAACGAGGAAGAAAATGAGGGAAACTTCAATGCAGAAAGAACTTTGGCTGTTATCAGAAAAAGATGCATTCAAGGTGAGTATCACTTCTATTTTAAATGAAAACAATGCTTCAAATTATGTGAACAAGAAGTTCAACATGTTAACATTGTTAAGAAATTGACTGGAATGATGTCTTTCAGCCTTCTTAACCTGTCACTCATTTACATTAAATCATCTCATAAAACATGTAAACAAATAAGCTAAACATTGTAGATACAACTAATTAGAGTTCAGTTCAGTTTGAAATCTAATCAAAGAGTGTAATTTAGATCTTTTTTAATGTAGCCAACTTATTTTAAAGTCTTCAGTGTCTGTTGTTGTGGGAATCAGTTTTATTCTAAATGGCATTGTATCTTGTCTAAAATTCAGGTCTTCGGGAACAAGGATTTGAAGATCCACCGGTCTTCCTACTGTCAAACAATGAGTGGCAGCAGCATGATTTCCCTCGCTTACATGAAACCTTTAGGAGAGAGCTATTTGATCTCAAGAAATATGCACTGCTGTGTGTCATGGCTGCCATACACCTGGAAGTCACAAACAATAAGAAGGAGGCTTATAAAGATGGAATAAAGTATTATGGTGCTGTATCTGCACTTGGAGCAGCTGTTCCAATTCCTGGGCTTTCAGTTGCTTTTGATATTGGCATGATAGTTAAAGCTGTTAAAGAGTATGTTACAGGTTTTGGTCTTCATGCTTCATCACTGCATAGACTAGCTACTAGCACAGGCGTACCATACGATGATCTGAGTTTTAGTATCCAGTCAGTTCTTGCTAAGGGAGAAGTAACTGGAGACGTCATCCTGAAGCTGTTGACCCAACTTGGAAGCACATCTGTTTTATTAGCAACAGAGGAATGGACCCGGTTCATTCCATTTTTGGGAATCCCCATAGCATCAGCCCTTTCCTTTACAGCTACACACAGAGCTCTGAATTTCTTCCTTGATGAGCTTGCTAGTGAGGCAAATAAGGTTTACAGGCAAGCTCTGGGGTTAAACAGAACCTAATGGGGAGAGTAAATGTCATTTCATCACACATTAATTCATTTTGTTGAAGAAAAGGCATTTGACTACCTCCAAAATGAATATATATATATATCACACAATCATAATCTGGCTGCACATCTTGATTGTTTTTGAAAATATTTTATTCTTTTTTTATATTGCTTTGTTACAGCGTTAATTTCTTCTAATTTGCTTCTCATGTTGGAATGCTTTTACTCCACTACTCTGTGAAATAATGAGAAAATATTTCTATTTTTTGATGAATATTTAATGAAGGAATAAACATGAACAATTTTACAGTTTAGAGTGATTATGCTGAAATACAACCACATCTAAGAATATTCCCCCAGTGTGTTCGTGTTGCTAGAAGATGAAGCTATCAGTATCAAAATATAATAGGTCTGAGTAATTAAACAACTCCAAACATAAATACATCAAATTTTAATCTATACACTTCTTGTTGACTAGGAATTTGTCATGATGTCTGGGTGTTTGGTGTTTTTTGTTGTGGGGTTTTGTGTTCCATGGATTCCCCAGGCTGGGAATTGAATCCAGGACCTTCTTGCAGCAAGGCAACAGTGTTGCCACTGTGCAGCCCCATGTCAATATTAAATACAAGAAAATTACGAAATGCTTGTGAAGTACATAGATAAAATGTTGACTAAAATCTGCAAATGATTTACTAATCTTGAAAGCAAAATGATCTAAGTTTCACTGGTTATATGTAAATTAATGATCAACTCTATTATTCACTGTGTTATTGCTGAATCTAAAGCAAATACTGTAAATAATATTGTATAATTTAAGATGAATAAATGTCTTTGCCTTCCTTATAATCTGACTTTTGTGATACAGTCCTCTGGATCTTGCTGCAAGGACACAGTACTCCTCTTTACCACATAATTCTTTAGTCAAATGTGAGGACAAATGCACACACACGCACAAAAAACATTTGTTTTTCTTCTGTTCTGTCTAAACCAAAAATACTAGTCTCCCTTTTAGTAGCAACTGAACATTCAGATGAGATCTGTGATAAAGAAAACCAATGCAGGTAATGAATAGATTTGAAACTATTTCTGTCATTCGTGTGTTGATAACAAGACTACTGAAATGAATGCTGGGAAAAAGGACAAGGAAGCAGAAAAGCAATAAATCAGACTACATCATTTGATGAAGTAGCTAAACACAGCAGGCAATATATTCTATATTTTTTACTAGTTATACATAAATTATTTTTCAAATCTATTATGCAATGCATTATTATTAATTCTAAAGCACATGCTGTAAATAATATTGTATTATTTAAGATGAATGAATGTCTTTGCCTTTCTTGAAATATTTGGCTTATCATTTTGGGAAGGTTGTTCTTGTTTGCAAAACTGACATAATTCAAATAGCAATGAATTATTCAAAGTTGTTTATTTAAGATGAATCTTCCTTTTTAACTTTTTTTGACTGTGCATCACATAGATGACTTTCAGACACATATCCAAATCGGATCAGTTCCTAACAGTTTAGATTGTGAAAGTTTTAATTAAACCTTTTCCTTAAAGGGTTGTGGAGCATCTTATTCTTTCATCAAGATGAGTCTGATTCAAAAAGAGTAATTTTTATTCCCTTTCATGTTCTAAGAACTTTGGGTCACATTGACACTTATCATGGGTCAGGATGATTCAACGCAAGACCAATTCATTTCAATCCAATTCAGGACAATCCATTTATTTTGATGGTGTAGAAAGTAAAATTTTAAACTGTCTTTTTGGATTGGCTTAGACTGTATTAAATAAGAATTCAATTGAATTAAACCCAACAATCAGTTATTGAAAACTTATGTCAAAAAACAAAAACATGTCAGGCTCCTCCTCTATATGCTTTCTAAGACCACCTCCTTCTGGAGGTTTTCTCTAAAATCCTATTAATTGCAGAAGGAGTGTTTTTGTCTTGAGGAGTGAATTCAACACGACATTATCTGATTGGCATCTAAAAAACCTGTTCAAAAGTGAGTATCTGCTTTATATATAAACATGTTTGATGTTTTGCAGTTTCCTCAGTAAAATAAGACTAGCTATTGTGCAAATATTGTGTTAAGTCAATATTTGTATAGTGATGAGGTGCATCTTGTTGGTAGATTGTGTAATGTTACATAACATGTCAGGGACAGGTTTACATACAAACATTGTTCGGTTTTACAAAAAAACAACCTCAGTGATTTCTAAACTCCAACTAGTTGCACATGTTTACATTTCTTATTTTATTTGTATTGCATTTAAGAGGATCAGAAATGTACAGACTCAAAAATATACATGTAATGCTGCTAATATATCGATCCTATATTGCCGTATTTAACCATACACACTTAACCTTGTGTTGGAATTAATAAAACAGGCAAACGTTAAGATTTTGAAATGGTCCCAACCTAAAGTAAAGTTTGTGGCAGGAAATCAACCAGAAATATACAAGATATATGCTAGAAGATTGGTGATAAATACTAAAACTGCACAATTTCTTAGATTATAAGTAATTAGCTAGAAGAAGTAAAATAAAACAACAAAATATTTGTGCAGGTGAATGTGTGCAGTGCCATAAACTATTTCCCCATACCAGGTCTTTGCTGTCTTTGATTTTTTTGTTATTAAAGTAAATTTGGGTAAATATAAAATCCACTTTTCAAATTGTTAGTTTATTTCTAAAGGAAACTCCCTGTAAGTAATTTTCTCTTGCATCAAATATGTGATGGTACAAAAATTGTTGACAACAGTTGGCAAAAAGTATTGCATCACTGTGAAGTCCAGTTTTTCTTAGCTCCCTAAAGAGCTAAGAAAATGAATAATCCTGGGTCATCCAACCTTTTTCTTATGCTGCATGACCCAAATCTGAATATGTTTGTGAACATTTTAAATCATACTTTACTGACTTTGTTTTTAATCTTTCCCTGGCTGCTTTTTTAGATTGGGACATGATATGTTGTTCTTTCAGACCTTTTAGCTTACATCAAGTTCTGTCTTAGCGATTTCTTCACTCTGCTAGTCACATAAAAATCAGGCAGTGTGGCATATGAAGCTGAACCAAAAGTTTAGCAAATAACATGTAACTCATGTTTTGACACGAGGGTTCAGTAAAATTTTAAATAGGTTAGCTTGAACAGCTTTTTCCAATAATAAATAAAATCATCACTTGGAAATTGCTATTTGTATTTTCTCATTTTCTCTTTCTCACATATATATGTGTGTTTGATAGTCTGAAACATTCAAGTGTGACAAAAAACAATATAGAACACATTTTTAAGGGGATAATGTTTCACAACGCACTTTGGTGAGTCTGTCTGTGTTTGTGACCCTTTGTGGATTAGATAAAATCCACAAAGTTAAAACCCATAAATTAAACTTGTGCACCCAATTCATATTTGTAACTTGGGCCATGATTCTCACATGAATATTAAGTCATTGGTTTGTTACCAAATATAATATTTTAATGATTTTAAAAACATGTTTATCTTCTATTTAAGGTTCAACATGGATGGTCCACTTGATCGAGAAATAAATGAACAAATTCGAGCAATGATGGAAACTGACCCAGCTGCTGCTGCAGAAAAGATCAGACAATGTTTAGAAGAGACAGATAACATTCAACTAAACATTGCCATTACAGGAGAACCTGGTACTGGTAAATCAACATTTGTCAATGCTTTTAGAGGGATACATAACAATGATGAGGGAGCTGCACCTACTGGTTGTGAAAACATGACCACAAATCCCACCTCATACCATCATCCAGACTACACCAAAGTCATCATTTGGGATCTTCCTGGTATTGGTTCGACCATGTGGCCAGCAGATAAATATGTGGAACGTGTTGAATTAGAGAAGTTTGACTTCTTTATCATCCTCTCAGCTGATCGGTTCAGGGAAAATGATGTGAAACTGGTCAAAGAGATCCAAAAGATGGAGAAGAAGTTCTACTTTGTTTGCTCAAAGGTCAACCATAATTTAAGGGATGAAGAACAAAGTCAGATGGATTTTACAGAAGAAAAGACTCTGAAAACAATCTATGAGGACCGCGTGAAAGGTGACTCAACAGTTTACACAGGATATGTATCAGAGATATCTTTACATCTAATTTTGCTAACGTTTACAGGCACTGTAAATTTTAACTAAAGTAATGTTTACATGTCATATACTATTTGTTTTCCAAATAAATATTGTTGTGTCCTCTCTGTGCCACAGGGCTGGAAGAGCTGGGACTCAAGTCTCCACAAGTTTTCCTTCTGCTCAGCCCTGATGTCAGCCTGCAGGGTCTGAAGGAATTAAAGAGCACATTCGAGGAAGATCTTCCTGAACTCAAGAAGCATGCTCTGTGTTTGACCATGATCATCATTTACAAGCAGGTTTTAAACAATAAGAAAGAAAACTTTCTGGCCAAAATAAAATATTATTGTATTATCTCTGCAACTGGAGCCATCTTACCAGTTCCACTGCTTTCTGCTGGTGTTGACCTGAGCTTGATATGTTTAGCATTTAGATGGTATCTTGTTGGGTTTGGCCTTGATACTTCTTCACTGAACAAACTAGCTGCTACCACAGGCATATCATGTAATGATGAAATTACCAACCTAAAATTCAAGAACAAGCTTTTAAAGAGCTCTCTTATCTCAAAGGCTTTGATCCATGTTGCAAATACATTTGTAATGGCATCAAAGAAAGAGGGTGTTGTTTCAATGTCAAGAATCCTAGTTGCTCCTATACTGTCCTTTACAACAACATATGTTGCTCTAAATGTTTTCGTCACTGAGTTTGCTGAGAAATCACACAGGATTTTCAAAAGGGCTCTGGGTTTGAACACATAGTGCTAATGCTACAGAGATGGTTCATTTAAAGCAGGTACAATAAAATCTGCAAAAATAAATATGTAAAGTTAAATGCTAGATCAGCTACATTTTCTTTTTTGTCCTTAGATCATATAATGTAACATGTCATAAAGCCACAGTGTGTGAAATACTGCCATCTTGTGGAATATTAGAAAATTGCAATTTCTTCAATATTTTAGTACTCCGTAGCTTACATGCAAAAGTTGAAATTTGGCATGTATTGAGTTGAGCAACTTTTAATTAACTTTGATTTGTGAAGATAATAAGAAAACTATTCCTTCTAACAATTTTCTCATGATAATGAATGACTTTCTATTTAAGACCTCCGATTATTGCACCATAATGATGAGGCTTGTTTTGAAGGGGAAGAGCTGAAGCCTGAAACATTCATTTGGGAGTGATAATGATTAGCATGATTAGAAATGGTCAACTATAAAGACGGCTAATTTGGAGGTAGAGTAAGAGAGAAAAGGTTAAGATTGTTTGGATATGTTCTGATTAGAGATAACAGATACACCATTGAAGGTAGAACTGCCAGGCTCCATCGCCACCATCCTTTCAATATAACTGCACTTCTTCAAAAACTGCTTTGTTTTACTACAGATATGCACAGATCTCAGAAACCAATATAACATGAAATCTCTTTAAATAGGTACTAAAAGAAATGCATTACTTTTGAAGTTTGTATTGCTCTACACTAAAATATAATTTTAAGTGTTGTATTTAATGTTTGGTCTTGATTGTGTAATAAACTTTTTGATATATGTCCATTTCTGCACTTGAGAGCTATAAAACTTTTATTTTTCATTTTTATTTTATTGTTTTTGTTTTTTTTTTGGAAGAAAGTGTAATTATAGAGATAAGAATAGAACTGAAAGATTGTATTCTTTGTCCATCTTAAAGCTTATAATTATCCTCAAAATAATTAAAATAAAAAAGTGGGAAGTTAACTGATTGAAGTCTTTGCTTAAAACTTAAAATATGCAGGTGTGAACTAATAAACCGAAAGTTACGAATGTAACTACGGTTCTATGAATCCCGGATGACCGCCAGAGATTCTCTGTCACTCAGAATCCTTGCATTTCGCGAGAAGGTTCTGTAGGAACAGAGCATCGGGTGACGTCATGCTATATAGCCTCTGATTGATCTTCCGATAGGTCACAGGTGTGACTGTTGATATTATTGCTCGAACGGCGCATGCGCGAAGGGAACATTCAGTGCTTTCAGCACCGCCCTCTGGCGGTCAGTAGGGATGAAATAGAACTGATCAGTGGTCCAAACTCCTCTTGATTATACAGATGAAAGTAAAGCTTGAATTTCATTTGGATCAAAGGTCCCAGAATCAGGAAAAAATACTTTGAGGCACAAAATCCACTTTGCTTGAAGTCCAGTGTGAAGTTTCATGTCAGCCGTCTACTTTAAATTTTACAGGACTTTTATGCTTGTGTTTGCTGACATGCAATCAATGAGGACTGCATGAAAGGTGACTCAACAGTTTACGCATGATATGTATCAGAAACATCTTTACATTTAATTTTGCTAATGTTTACAGGCACAGTAAACTTTCATTAAAGTAATGTTTAATGATGAAGACACCAGATGCAACAATGCAGATGAGATGGAGACTGCTTCTACTGATTCTACTGCTCTGTTGTGTTTAGGTTGTATTACACAAAATGGGTGAGTGGGAAACAGGATTTTAATATTAAATATTATTTAAGATTTATTGCACCTTCTCATTTGGAAAAGGTCAACTCATCCAAACACATCTGAAGATGCACCTGAAAATTAAAGAGTTGGTTGTTGTGAAAGTTTAGTTCATGAAAAGTCCACATAGTACAACAAAAATAGTTCTGAAATTTTGTGAATTATCACATTAAGTCAAACAACAAAGGCTAGCAAATTTTTATTTTTTGGCTCTAGTGGCCTGTATTTGAATGTGGTCAGACAGGAACGTCTGACCACTAATGAGAAAGACACGTGGCAAAGGTCATCAGGCCAGGAATCAAACCTGCAACAGCTGCATCAAGGACTAAGTTCTTCTTATGCGAGTTATGTGCTAGCCCTGCACCACCACAGCACCCCAGGGTGACAGCGATTAACAAACCAGTGGAATCATATAAATGGCAACAGTATTATTTTTGTTTAAAATGTAACTCGGCTCTAAGACAGTCCTCAATAAATACCCTTCACACTTCTCTCACCACATTACCTCAAAATTTGTTTCAAGACAAAATGCAGTTGCAGAGACAATCCGTTTTTAGGGACATCAGTTTATTTTAACCCTACAAAAGACATGGGGTGAGAAAATAAAATACAAAAATGAAGTTATAGAAACAAAAACAAAGTGGGTTCATTCTTGTACAAGTCTCAGAATTATCCAAACATGGACCACAGTTCAATTATTCATATTTTTAATATAACATTTTGCTGTAATGCTGTGTGTACATACAAAATATACCAAACTAAATAAGGCAAATAAATAGAGGTACAATGTACAGGAACAATGGAACATTCCTCAATGATTTCATCTTTTTTTTTTTTTTTATCTTACCTCAAACATCAACAAAGGTGTACAAAATGCTTTTCTTTTTTTCCAACTGTACATCTTTCAGTGGAGCATTTTTTTTCTTATTTCCAACTGTAAAAAATACTGACTTCTCACAATTATACAAACTCGAAGAATGGGTGCAACTTTTCTCAGGCAGTACAGACTGTGGTGTAACAGGTGGGTTGCATTCTACAAGCAATGTTCTTTTAAATGATCAATAAATCATACTTTGTGCAACCTTCTGTCGGCATGCAGATCAACGTCATGTGCATGTAACAACAAATACGGTGGAGACAGAACCCACCCAAAACCCCTAAGAAGTTTTTTTTTTTTTTTTAATGATTTTCCACATCCCGTCCCTGCCACTCACACTGACTGTCAACTTGTTTGACGGCGGTCCAGCCAGCATCCTTGTCCTCACTTTCCATTCTTCTCTCTGCACGCCTTACTTTTTAGCAACACTAATTTGCTGCTGCACAACTATCGTCTTCAGGAGGAGCCAAGTCCTCGAAACTGGTGCTGCAAATGGAAATGTCCCATCATCATCATCATTATAAAAAGTGCATTGAACAAGCTACTAAATTCTTTCCTCTGATTTCCATCTTTACACTTCAAAACAGCCAGTCAATGGCCAAATAAGCATCCAAACATGTAACAACACAAACATGTATTAATACTGACAACTTTTCAAATATCCCTTGGCAAATACTCTGCACTAAATGGGTTAAAGCTCTAAATGAGGAATTTAAAAATGGTCTGCTGAAGTCGGGTACACTGACTGATTAGCTGCAAGAGGAAGGAGAGCAGAGGTTAAAAAAAAAGAGATCAAACATGGATTAAAATGCTGGTTTAAGAAGAGATGATTCCTCTTTTTTAATTTAAAGTGTCTAAATAATTTGGTGTAAGGGCTAATCTCTAGAGATTGCAGCTCTCTGCGCCATCTCAACTTCACATCTGGGTCTTTTTAGTCTGACGGAAACGTAAATCTATTAAATATGAGGTGTTACAGTGAAAAAAAAAGAGGATAAATTAAAGCTATGGGGGATTATCTGCACATTATACAATCAATCACAGCCAAAGGAAAAAAAATAATAATAATTTAGAGGCGATTTCTGTGGTACCTGGAGCTTAGGTTGACCTGCAAATCAATTGTACCATCTTTGACCACGAGATGGCGCTAGTTACTGCAAACCAAGTATAATTTAATGACCATATAAAACAGATTTCTGCAAAGCCACAAGCACTAAAACAGAGGAATGGTTTGTGTGAAAAAAAAGAAAAAAAAAAACAGGATCTGAGGCACTTATTGGTGAACATTTACAAACATTTAGCAGATAAGATGTAAAAATATGGGTCAAATGGAAAGGCCTTCGTTTAGTCCGTTTTTGTAGTTGAGCACATGGATGTATACGGTTTTCATTATATATAAAGTGGGGATATTTATTATCTATTACAAATAAAATTGTAAACAAGTGGGTCTGGTTTATTTTAACCGTTGCTACGGAAACAACTGCTTCTGTGTTCCAGCAATCTGAATATGCGTCTCTTGCGACGTCTGAACAAAGTCAAGGAGTTCAAACATCTTATTCCCACAGACTGATTGCAGTCTTGGATGCCTCACAAACTGATCCTTGCTGGTTATTCAAACCTAGACTGTAAGAAATGAGGAAATGTCGTGGTTTTTGAGCTGGTTTAGATATATGATGATCTAGATCTGGTTAATGTATCTTTTAGAAATAGATCTACATATTGCAAACAATTCAACCCACCGTTGCAACTTGCATCATTCCTGCTGCTGAAGTTTTGGAAAAGCATGTGCAAATAATAATAATAACCCCCTCCACCTCCAAATTAAAACTGGAAAATCTTATGAAGGCAAATAAAGCTAGCTTCTATGTTTTTTTTTGGAAACCAGTAGCCTAAAATAAGTAAGCATGGAGGCTTTGTGTCCGGTTGGTATCTAGTCAAGTTAGTCTAATTTGAAGTGCCTTGCTACCCCAGTGTTACAGAAAAAAAAACAACAAAAAAAAAAACAACAAAAAAACTGCCACCTTACAAGGTGAGGTCTGAGACAAATGGGGGATTCAATGATGAAAATAATGAAATACTACAGGCAGATCTGAGAATAAGTAGCTACAAATAGGGACAATATCGTAACCGATTAAAGAGGAATTCTCCATTAAGTTTGTTTATGGCATTCCTTCAACCGTGTTTTTTGTTGGCTGGAGTTTAAATTTTTTGTTAAAAAAAACCCCAAAAACACACACAAAACAACTACAGTGCAAACAAGACATGAAGGAGTGAAAAAGGATGAGCAGTTACCTCTCATTCGTCAAGCACAAAAATATTTAGTAAGTTAACTTCAACAGCAATGTGAACCTGCAACACCATAAAAGAATGCATCGTGTACAAAATCCCAAAATGCTGAAACATAAAAAACCCCAAACTTCTACATCTTTGCAATTAGCTTGTCTGCATCTAAATATAAATATATATCAACGCCTAATTGCAGAATATTTAGTGTAAATACATTTACATTGGTTTTTCTTTTCTGCTTTGACACTACTTAATGCCAGAAAGACTTTCAAACCATTTACACATGTTGAGGCTTAATTATTGTGGCACAATCATTTGTATGTGAAGAGGAGTTTTTTTTTTTTTTTCTTTTTTTTCCTAGAAAATTTGTGGTTGATATCTTCTTGGGGATGCGGTGTGCCATCAGAAGCCACTGGTAAGGATTCATTATTGTGAAGCAACAGGAGATTTCTTGACTCCATACCCGTTGTTTTAGTGTCAGAGGTTTGTGATCGTAGATCCATTCTGTGGCTGCAAAATCTGGTTTTTCTCAGGGAAAAAGCACCATAACTGTGGACGTAATGGCTTAGATACCCTGCCTGCCCCACACCCCCCGTCTCATCTATCTTTTGTGTTTTTATTTAACCTGCCAAGCTTCACAAGTTTCCAAACTTTCCATTTGGTGTCTATATACAACGCGACTGACTAATCCTGGAGTTCTGATCCCGATAACCAAACTTCAGCACCAAAGAGCTCTCAGAAGAACAGAGAAGGTTTCTGAGGAAGAGCAGGAGTGATCGACAAGGAGAACCTGAAGAACAGTGTCCAATGGATACAGTTAGATGACGTGGGACAATGTGTCACAGTGGTCTGTCCGTCCTTCCATCCCAACTGTGGAGATAAACGGGTCGGAAACAGCTTTAGAAGACCAATCCGAGGGGAGAGCTGCATCTTTTGAGGCAGCGAAGCTGTCCATGGATGTCTCTACACGTCCAGTCCAGCTGTTGCCAACATCTGCTCCAAAGGAAGCCGTGACTGTCCAAAGCTCTGGGTTAAAGTTGATCTACGTCACGGCAAATTTTAGATCTCTAAAGTTTTGCTTTTCTACTTCCTTTTTCCAACTTTAGTAGTTCACCTTGGTGACGGCTCTCTCTCGGCCGCCACCTTCCACTAGCTGGTTGACGGAGCGCTTCCGGCTTCGCTTGAATTTGTTAAGGTCCTTGTCGAAGACCTCGCCAGAGCGCAGCGCAGAGACGAGGTCGTCAAACTCCCCGCCGACCTCCTCCGTGGCCCCGCCCTTCTTAGCCCGCCGCTCGCGCTCCCTCTGCTCCTTCAGCTGAATAAGGATTAAAGAAACCGTTATTTTGAAGAAGATGAGAGCAAATTTAGTCGGACGTCGCCTCTGAGGAGAGCCTCACCATGGCCTCCATCCGTGCCCTCCGCTCTTCCTCCTCCTTGCGCCGCTGCATGTTTTCCAGGTCCTGCCGAGCTTCGCTGAACGACTGCAAGAAGGTGTCAAAGATGCCGAAGAAGTCGTCAGGCTGCATCCTCCCTTCTTCTTCTCCAAAGTGCTTCAGAGATTTGGCGAACTACAAAGACAGATTTTGGATTTTAAGGTAAGGATGAATGCACAAACTGAATCTTCTGACCCAGATTTCCCAGAATCAACCCAATCGGTCATGCATATGCACGCCCTTCAAAATAAACTCTGGTATGTGAAATTCATTTTCTTAAATGCTGCAGGAACACACACATCGGAGCAGGGCTGCTTGATTTGACCACCGTATGTCCACACAGTCCTGTTCAAGCTGTTCGGTGCTTGGCGCCAGAACGCCGCCCGGAGCCAAATGTTCCGACACAGTCGGCTCTGTTCTGCAGTACAGATACGTCTTCAAGTAGAAATAACTTCGGTCCACTTTTCTTCAGTCAAGTTCTTAAGTCTTAATATGTAAACAAAAATGAAAAATAAATATTTTTCTCATCAGTTACTAGTTTGTTGGCTAATACAGAAGCTAGAAATAAAGATACGTGCGACTATAACTTCATACAGTTTTTATTTTTATGTTTTAAAATTACTTTTATTTATTTCTTTTGCTTTATTTTTCCCCCCATCCGACAATAGAAAGTATGTTAATACCAACAACTTTACCAACTGGTGGAGGGTTGAGTGTGCAATTAGCTTTTAAAGGTAACAGAACAATGGCCCCAGTAATGAGCTTAATAGCAAAGCACTGCTAAGAATTGGTTAATTTAAATGCCATGTTTGAGTTTTCACCTAGTCTGTGGTGAGACTTGGATCATTTTTATTGCCACTTGCTCATTTTACAACTTGGGACTTTTTTTTTAAAGGTATTAACAGATCAAAGAAATACAGATGTTAAATATAAATCTATACTAATTAGAAGAAAAGCTTCTTTCATCCAAAATGTTGGAGGAAATTGAGTGACTTAAGCTAGGCAGTAAAATAATCAAGTAGAAAGCAAAAAATGCAGCGTGCCTTTTCCGCTTCTATGTGAGTGTCGAGTGACAGAACATCTTAAAATCCCTCTTGTTTATAACCGTCTAGTTTTCTGTATGTGGTCTCAGCACTGCGATGAAAAACACAGTTGCTCTTTTCTGAGGAAGCAAAACCATCCTGTCATTATGGGCCCAGTGTCCATGACAACAACCTCACCACCATCCCTCCCCTCTGCTTGTAATTATGTATCTGGTCAGAAGTGTTTCCTCTGGTCCCCCTCGGGATCCGAGCTAAATGGGTAAACAAAAACACTCAATGAACGAAGGAATATGATTTTCATTGCGTCAGGCAAAACAAAGCAAAGGAGTGTCGTCCTCCTCTGAAAGCACTTAGCATTTCTCCACTTAGTTTAGCTACTTTAGTGACTAGTCACTAGCTTAGCTAGTTTAGTGACTAGCTAGAATGGTCACTAAACATTTGAGAAAATTTAAGCTTGAAAATACAAAAAGAACACTTGGTATAATAAATAACAAAAGGGCATAAAAATTCCAGGGCATCATGAAAAATGCTTGAGCTGTACGAACTTACAAAATTTCTCCTGAACTTAACTTTCAAAAAAAATAATAATAATAATTTTGGTGAAAGTTCATAATTAGATATTCTGAACTTTAGAAGTTTAAGATGCATGAAATGAATATTTTAGGAAATGCAATAAGTCAAATTTGTCTTCAACATGCAAATATTTTAATTCATACTGTTTGTATGTAATTAAAAAAAATAACTTTGTAAAAATAATTTTTTGTTGCAGTTTTTCTTTTTTTACCAAATGGCGTCATACTCAATATGACGATGAAATATGAGCATGATTAGTTTTTTGCCTCCATTCACGTTTTTTTTAGTAAATAAAACAAACTTGGATAAGCAGATGGAGGATATATGCTTTGATGATTGCTCACTAATCTACAAATCATTTGAAGAAATTATTGTTGGCATGTTCTTACAAGATTAATTAAAGCTTACCAAAGATCCAGAAGTGCCACTTTTAAAAGTTCAGACCTTGCTTGCAGTACAAAAACTAGATTACATTTGCCAAAACATGGATATTTACAGCCCACTTGAGCTCGTAAATTTTGTTTTTAATCTAATTTTGAGTATCCTTCTTGGTCAGAAATAGAGACATAGAAGGTTTTATAGTTTAATAAAATACTTTGCTTTTTTTTAAAAACAAAAAAAAAGCCTCTAAGTGGTTGCATGACCTTTGCAACAGTAACTCTTTGTATTGTGCATAGCAGTGCCCTGTTTCTGTAGCAGCCACACACATCTGTTGCCATGGAGTGTTATTAGTCTCTGTGGGCTGATCTGTTTGGTCATCCTTCACCTTCTTAAAGAAGAAACACACATCCCGACTTCCATATTTGTATTACACTGAAAGCCCACCAGGCCATCAGAGGACCTTGACAAACACCCACTTACCAACCACACAGAACATACACAGCTGTGTGTTTGGAGTCTGGGCCGGAGAACACAGGTTCTTTTGTTTTACTGCACTAACTGGTGCCCTATTCTTCCCAGTTCGTCTCCCGTGACGTCCAAACTATGTTCCCCTCCAATATTCACCCCTCCTTGAGCAAATAATTAACCAAAAGGGAGGCTCTGCATGAAACCCATGAACCTGGTTTCATGTCTTTTTCTCCCATCTGTCTTGAAACCTGTTGATTCTTCTGAGAAATACAGCTGTTCAGCTCTTCAACACTGTCGTTAATTAGAGAGGATAGACTGTGCAGTACAAATGTAAAAATCTGTGCCGAAGCCCCGCTCCGTGAGATTTAAAGGCGTTCAGAGCGCTAAATGCGAGCTGGAGCACCGACAGCCGGCAAATTAAACATATTCCCATAAATCTTTTCAACACCGACTTACTCCAACACTCTCTCCATCCCACTGACGTCTTCAGCTGACACACTTCCTACCATACATCAGTACTTGAGCCAGCGGAGTTCAAAAGGCCAGTTGTTCCACTTGTAAATGGAAAGAGAGGGGATTTAAAACACTAACTTAAAGAGACAAAGAAGACGTGGGAGGAAGGGGGATTCCCGAGTAATCTTTCAATTCTGGGTTTCCCAGCCCGGCTGAAATCGCCCCGCAGGACTCAGAGGGACGTCCAGAGGCTTCACGCTTCTCAGATTCCGCCTTTTTTTTTTTTTTTTTTTTTTTTTTTACAAATGTCCTGGATCACATTTGACCTCTAACTCTATTAATATTTTATTCCTCAGTCCGCTTGACATACAGGCTTGTCAGCGAGGATGACTGGCTTCGGATCCACCACAGCCACCCACGTGGACATACGAGCTTTTGCTCTTATGGTCTCTTAAATTCACCCAGTCTTTCATGTCGACACGGCAAGAACAGATTGGAAAACCGATGAGATCAGTTTGCTCCAGAAAGTTATTGAGTTACCTTTTCCTTGGCTTCACTCAGCTGGTCCTCCAGTTCAGAGAAGCTAAACCCAGCCACGGTGATGAAGTCACCGATCACAGCCACAAACTTATCCCCACGTTCTCTCATCCTGCTCTGCTGGTAGTGCAGCTCCTGGTGAGAAGCGACAGGGACACGAAAGCTTGTCACTGAGAGTTTGCCAAACGCCTAAATGAATTATAATTGCTCCAGTCTCCTGTGCGCGGCACGGCCGTGCTGCAGAGCGCCGAGCGTTAGCGGCGTTTAAACACCTCAGCGTGCCGTACTTCACTGTTTCTGCTTAAAAGCATAATTACAGGCGGCAGAAGAACCAGCGGGAGGGAGAAGGAAACTAACTCAGCCCAACTCACCGCCTCGAGAGCCTTCAGCCCGCTTTTGATGTTGTGCACTTCTTTTTCCAACTCTGACAAACTGAGGAGAAAGAAGATCAACAAATGTTTCCAGTTATCAGTCATAGTTTAGTAGATTGCACCTTGTGTTACAAAGTTGACGCTGAAGTTTGGGGGGTAGGAACATTCTTACTTGACTTTGGCGGCTTCAGGCACGCTCCTGAGGTCTTCCTGGATGTACAACGTGTCTGGGTAGTTCTTCTCAAAGATCATGATCAAGTAGTGCAACATGGTGATGTTCCTGTTGCATTAAAAGCAATGTTTAATTTGATTAAAATAAACATTTGATCTGCATTAAAAAAAAAAGAAAAGTTTTCATCTGTCTGTCAGTAAAAATCCAAATGATCAAAGATTCACAGACTGGAAAAAGAACAACCAGGTGTGAACAATAGCACTGTCTGCCTGTAGTAAGCTGTCCAAACTTTGACCCTAATATTTTTTTTCCCCCTGCAAAATTTCATTTTATTCTTCCCACATTCTGTATTTTTCTGACAAAAAAGTACCTAATCAACAACTTTTCTTGAGATTTCAGAAAGCCCCAGTTAACTTCAAGTAATTTTGTCATAAAAAAGTTGAGCACCAGCTCAATATGAAAAGTGTAAAAACACCTGAAGACTGGGTCTGGACTCATTTGGTCCGGATATGGACAGGCTTTCAGACTTAGGAAATTCTCTAAATATAATTTAGTTTTTATTGTAAAACTTACTGATTGTTATTTAATTTCAAGGTATGTAGAGTAAACTACGCAGAAATCTCAACTTTTGGTCTCACAAACATTATCACTTTGTTTTATGACACTTGTACCAGAACATAAGCTCATATTATTGTGGATTTTTACGACTTTTGTTTTTCTGAGTCCAGCTGAACTGTTGACATGCCAACACGCTGCTCAATCTAATAATCACGTTCAATGAACAAGATTATTATGCTTTTAGAAATCTTTCTTTTCTTGGCAATAATAACTAATGTTTCTACGTTAAATATATCCTGCACAATAACAAGCATAAGGTCCATTTTAAAAGATTTTTTTTAGAGTTAATCTGAACAACAAGTATCGGTATGTTTCAATATTTTTAAAAAATGCAACGCAGTCGTGTGATACACATTCTAAAAATCTCTTCAATAAGATTCAACATTTGCTCTAAATTTTTTAGGAGAACTTGTTTCTTGGCACATTTGTCTGTGTAGAGGTTGTTGATTAGTTACCGTGGTAACACACCTCTAAATAGCAGGAAGGCCCCGAGGAAGTGATGCGATAATTACAAATATGACATTCTTCTGAAAATATCAATGCTCCCACTTATTCCCTCACATGTACCGTGTTCGGAGAGAGTTGGATAGTATAAAGTTTCATATGCTGGATCCAAACACCACAGTGCACAGAAGAAAATTAGGTCATGGAGGCAGTGGAGTAAGAGTGCTGTGCTTCAATTCATCTCCCTGTTTATATTAAGACGCATCTGAGTCACTGGAAATCATGCCAGTAGTGCCTGTTTCCGTGGCAACGCCGATGGCTCGGACAGCATTTCATTACTGTAAAGAGAAAAGAGCTCCCACACGCCGTTTGTTCGAGCGAATCTATCGCCGCTGCAACACGCTGAAGTGGTTTTATATTTTTCTGTCAATTTCTTTCAAGACTCTGAGTTAACTGTTGTAGAAACCAGCGGATGGTGAAGGAACACTGAGCAGAGGCACTCTTTGTTCATTCTTTAGAGGAGTTTTCCAGCTCTAGTTGCCTTTATTTGCTAGCGAAATGACAGGAAAGCGGGTTGTGAGAGAGGGGGAAGACATCCAGCAAAGGCCAACGGGCCGGGACTCAAACCCAAAACGCAGCTGGTTCATGTCCTCTGTACATGGGTGGCGAGCTTTACCACAGGGCCTCCTCTGTTCGTTCTTTTATTTTCTCATAATTGGCTTAATATTTAAATGCTAATGAGATGAGATTTGCTTTTATGACAGGCTAGAGATTTAATTTTTTTTCCCCAATTTCAAGTCTCCGATGACTGAAATGAACATTTTCACATTGGATTCTGGCCATCTGCTCTCCCCATAACATTGAATTGCGGTAGATTATTGGTTATATTGCTATATCGGCTTACTGCCACCTTAAAGAATTGCCAGAATAAAGGGTTTCTAATCAAAACAGGTTTTATTTTCACTTGGGTAGAATATCTTAATGGTGTCTATAGAGGTTTCTGTTAAAACAATAAAAGAAAAAAAAAATCAATCAAGCAGCTGCATGTGATCCAAAAGACACTGTTCTGCCAAACACCAGTCCTTAAATCACTACTCTGACTACTTGTTTGTAAAAAGAAACTCAGGATATTTATAAGACACTCAATGGTCTTGGACCTAGATGGATTCCAGAGATGCTGCTCAAACCATACAGACCTCTCAGGTCATCAGAAAGGTCTTCACTCTGTTTTCCCAGGACCAGAATAAGAAAGATGAGGTATCGTCATCTCTACGCTAATAAGCTCTGACACAAACTTCCTGAAAACCTGAGATACTATTGGTTCCTTTAAATCTGGACTTAAAATGTTTTTTATTAAAGCTTAAATACTATTTTATAAGTTAAATAAGTTTTGCAGTTTAGATTTCATACTCATGTTATATAGATATTACTCATGATATACATATTAATCTATATCATGTTTTAATGTGTATGTTTTGATGTGTTTTAGTTGGTTTTATCTCTTTTCACTTGTTTTCCTATGAAGCACTTTACATTAACGTGCGAACAAGTAGTGCAAAAAAAAGAGCAAATTCATGAAGTTATTTACCTAATTTTAAGTACAAATGCCACATATGTTCAAAGAAAAATAGTAGAAATTATGCAACATCAGCTAATGTCATATTTTGAAATGAATGAAACATGGAATAGAAGTTTTTACATATAAATGGTAAATCTTGTTACAAGATAACAGAATACAGAGCAAGGCGTAAAGTACTGGTGAAAAAGATTACCTAATGTTTGAATGAATTGAATAAGAATTTCAATATTTTGAAAACCCAGAAATATCTGTTCGTGATGATTCTAGATTGAGATGTAGGAGGAAAGTTACATTTGAAACTATCGTTCAAAGACCACAGCAGCTGTGGTCTGCTGCAGTCTTTCCCTGCTCTCCTTCTATGTCAGAAGTTTTAAGAGTTTGAATCTGAGTCAAATCTTAAAATATTTTGTTTTGTAACAAGCTAAGGTCTTAGACTCAGGTCGTGACTGCTGCAGCAAGGCTCAAGTCCCCCCCTCTGTTGCCCACCTGTCTATGCTCGACTTGGTGTCGACGATCTTGTTCAGGCTGGAAACCTTGAATCCGAAGGCGTTCCCCCGCTGGCCCTTGTTCATGAAGTTTCCAAAGGCCAGCACCACCTCCAGGACCTGAGTCAGACGCTTGCTCCGGACCACCTCCACGGAGGCGTTCAGGATGGCTGCAGAAGAACGTGGAGAGAGGAAAAACAGCTGCTGAGATCATGATTTAAACTTGTTCAGCTTTGTCTGTTACATAACAAACTGGGCTTAAATTATTCCTTCCACTCCGTTACTCCACTCAAACACCACAGAGACGCAGGAGCTTCAAATTCGACTCCGTGTTCCCCCAGAATTTCCTTTATTTTTAACATCATTCACGATGAGTGATCGGTATTCTCCATAACAACTGGGCAGCTTGGTGGGAAAAGTATCCTGTCCTTCCATCAGTGAAACAGCAAGAGGGGAAAGGAATACACTGAACATGAGCCAACTCTGTCTGTTTCATTTCCCCTGAGAAAGGAGCGTCTGGCAAAGTGCAGGTGGATCCCCGTCTCCGCAGAGGAAACCATCAGCGTAACTGTGAAGATCATTAACAAACATCATATTGTTATTGTTACACTTTTTTGTGTTGTGATGAAGCATGGGAACTGTTCTCCTGGCTCTGGCCGATGGAGCCGTCTTCTAAAAAAGGCTCCCATTGAACAGGCTGGGTGGTCTGCAGACTTACAGTCTAATCTGCAGTATGTGACAAAATTATATGAATAATAAAACAAAATGAGATTTTTTCTTCTTCTTTTTTTGAACAGTGCGGTCCGGTTACTTTTGGATCCAACAACAGCAATTGTGAAGGTTTCTCTTCTCTTCTCTTCTCTTCTCTTCCCGCGCCAGCTGAGAGTGAAATGTGTGTCAGAATATATTACCCTGACCTCAGACCAGAAGGAATTGAGTTTCTCAGAAGAAATTATGCAGCACAAACAGAATCGAACTGACAGTGCGAATAAAAACGCCGACAATAAACAGTGTGATGTTCTCATCAAAGCAACCCTGGCTCTAAAAGCTGCAGCGACAACTCGGTCATGGATATCCGTGCATGCACACACACAAACACACACACACACGCACACACTGGAAAGCTTTTTCCCTGACATCTTTGAAGTGAAATTCAGGTTCACAGGAGATGCTGTCCTCTCTCAACGTGAGCCAGTTTTCCAAAACAGCTTCCATGGTAACACGGATGCTGGGTGGGAGAGGGAAAAACTGCATAAAACCAGCATGCGCACACACATCCATACAACCATGCAATCTCATTTAAAAGCATGCTCCTTAATAATTTATGTCCAGCTTCAAAATATATTTTTTACATTTTCACCTTCGTCTGCTCACAAGTTGCAAAAAGTCACCTATTGGACAGCTGCGTCATACATAAAATCATAGCTGCATCATTTTATTTCATGGTTATCAACAGGTTATCAAGTCTGCGCAAATATCAGCAAAATTCAAGTAGAGATGTTTCAGTTTTCCAACTGTATTTGGATCAAGTGCCTCGTTAAACGGTACCAGACTTCAGCTACTTTAACATCTCTCCACTGTGTTCTTCATCCCTTCTTTCTGCTAAGGCTTGAGATGAACTAAATCTGCAAACATAAATCACTGATAATCGCTTTTGCTGGCTAGATTCGCATCCAAGTCGATCCTGACGTCCTCCGACTTGCACATCGACAAAGAACAATCTCAAGCGGTTCTTAGGCAGCTGCAGTTTGCAGGTCCAGATGCTGCAGGAGTTCTCCAACAACTGCACAGCCTCGAGAAACGATGGGAAAGATCTGGCTTCAATCTGAACCCACTGGTGGAGATGTCGACTCAGCAGCTGTATATTTAATAGAATCTTAATTTGATTAGATCGAATTTTCTCAACATATCCAAAGAGAAATACTTTGCACCTTCTGCCTCGAGATCGGCTAACGGCTCATCTGCTCTGAATATCTAAAAATGTTTTTCAAACAAAGACATTGTTGAGCCGCAAAATGATACCCGTGAGTCAAGACGAACTGCAGTGTTCATGGTTATGTGTTTATAAAAGTTTTCTTGTGCAATAGTGATTGATTCCTTGTTTAAATTATAAAACTATCCCTTTTATAAGGCGACCGACTGCAGAGGCATTAATTCACCGAACCACTGAACTATCATGTTTGTCCTTACCTTCAACCTTAGGCTTGGTTTCAGCTAAACGCTCTGCAAACTTCTTCTTAAAGAACAGAGCCTGTAGTCTCTGCTGGTAGTGGTCAATTCTGACGGGAAGAACAAAGAAACGAGAGGAGAGATTAGCAGGGGTCAGTTACATTTGTCTTTAGGGGGAGCAAAACTTCAAATGTTACAAGTCAGTGAAATGTGCAAAATCCCCTGTCTCACTTTACACTCTATTCTAAAGCATCCAGAGGGCTCTTGTCAAAGGACGAGATGACAAATGGGGATGTAAAACTCGACTAAAGGTTCACCAAAGCAAGCAGGGAGAGTTTCAAAGAGAGACGAGAGATATTAAATGCCTGACCACAGGAGATGAAGTCAAGGAGGAAGCATTCAGGACTTCTGCTACATAATGAATCAAGCTAACGCTCGATACATTTTCTTGACGAAGCTGGCTTAAAACAGAAATCAAAACCACCCTCTCACACAAAGAGCATCACAGTTACCTGCTCATCTCAAAGAGGAAGCGGTCAGCTCGGGCCATCCTCTCCAACTCATGTTTATGCTCTTCTAAAAGATCTATGTCACTTTTCTCAGGGACAAATTTAAGCAGCTGGAAAAGATGCAGAAGCAATGTTTATTAGAACCACAATAGCTCCAAGTTTGAGCTGCAACCACTTAAAGTTCATCGACAGTAATTTTCCTCAAAGAAATAGTAAACAGATGCATGTGACTCTCTAAAACCACAATCAGTTTCAGTATTTCCTTTTTACCCAAATAGGGTTCAAATTATGTCTATGACACATTACAGGTCTTTTTAATTACATGGTAATTCAATTGTATTTTACTGCCATTTAATTAATGGTAGTTAATATAAATACCATTAATTAATACTAATTAATTGTATTATATCTAATAAGTGCTTTGTTTGCATTTATTTTGATGATAAAGCTGTTTGTGTTTTAAAGTTGACAATATCAGAGCCAGGTTTCCATCATCTAATAAAAAAAAAAAATAAAAAAATACTTGACTCACATTTAAAAGCACTAGGGAATCTTTTAATGATCCAAATTTAACTAAATTAAAATTTTAATTGGGGGAGAATTCAGACCCCTGAAAGTTTTCTGTTAATTTTGAACATCTGCAAACCATTCCCCTACTAATTTCTGAATAACCTATAAAATCTAGCTGCCTTGTAAAAATCCTGATCGTCACGAAGGGACACATACCTGCTCCAACATGTCTTTGGCTAGCTCCTCCCTCTCATCCATCTCTAGTATCGCCCTTTTGATTTCTTCATTTGTCATTTTCAACCTGCAGGGAAGCAAAATGCACTTTAATGACATCAAATGCGAAACACAAACACAAGCGTCCTGATAGTGGCGATCTGAGCACCAGTCCGGACAGCTCCACTCTCACCCCCTGAGAGCACTGCCAGCTGTTTTCAGACGTACGTGCGCTGGGCTTCGATCAATAACAGCATTGTCAGTACGCGCATCAAAGCTGTATTGACCATCTGCTAACCCCATCTGGGTCAGTCTGTTATTGACACGAAAGAGAGTGCAGGGAGCGTGCCGCTCTTTTGTCAGACGCACAAAGGACTCAGGAAGCCCGTTTATTGATCTGTAGAGTGGGGTCACCGTTTAAGCCCTCCAAGGGGGCCCCGGGACCACTGCTGTTTGGGGATTTAAATGGGGAACATATTGTCAAGTGGATCTCAAAAGACAGCAATGGATTCAGCTTCAGATGTAGCGTGACCCCTTTGGGAGAAGGGTCAATTAATGCATCTTTGATGCGAGTTAACGTTGACACCGATAGCACTTGAATGTTTAATTATAGACTGAATTTCATATCGTGCACTGCTTCCGGATAAATTCTCTCTTGGCTGGAGCAGCCAACACATTTTGTGGCGTAAACAGCTGCTTATATGAATAGCCTATTATGAAGAAGCACAGCAAAAACTCAATGGAAGGCTGCAGGGTCTTCCTTAATGTGGGACAAACAACTCAGGTTCAGATTATGTCAAGTAAGGATTATTTATGTTTTAAATTACTGGAAACATTACAAACCAAACCTATTTGT
The DNA here is from genome assembly GCF_000485575.1 of Poecilia formosa. Classification (NCBI taxonomy): domain Eukaryota; kingdom Metazoa; phylum Chordata; class Actinopteri; order Cyprinodontiformes; family Poeciliidae; genus Poecilia; species Poecilia formosa. Next base: position 1,796,905 of record NW_006799947.1, on the reverse strand, counting down.
TTTTATAGGTGGACTACTGCATTTAAAGCTGCAACACACTCCAAAATAAGTACTGGAAAAACATTTAAATTCAGTAGACTTAAATGTAGTTCAATATATGGCTTGTATAAAGAAGAATTAGACCTCGTAACGTTTATTATCCGAGTTGCTTCCAGGAGTGATAATAGATGATTGTAAACATGGGCAAGGAGATCTCCTGTAGCAGTTTGTGTTGCAGCTTGTTTTCTTTTTTTCGTCCTGATGCATTGATATTACTGGAGCTTCCTTGAACTATTTAATGATCTTATGCTTTGCAGAGGAAGGATTCTGTACATCTCTTTTCATTCCTTCTTTAATACAATTATTTTTAGTAGTTTTTGCCCACCACAAATGTGTAGTGATACCGAAGACTCATTGTTTATCTCCGATCTTCTAACATTCAGCTCAACATTAAGCTGGATTTAATTCTCTGACTAACAAAACATCAATGTATTTAGGGCTTGAAAATGTGGGAGTTGATTAAAAATAAAGATCAATTAGGTCAAGAAAACTGAACATTAAGTCACTTTAACATGGTGATAATTTTAGTTGTACAAGAGCAGCTCCTCAATTCGGATCGCTTACTTTGAAAGCAAGATGACGCAGTTCTGAGCACGTCTGCCATCGATGACCGACAGCTCTTTGACCTTCCGTGTGCTGACGTAGATGTCATCCATAGAGCCAGTCTCTTTCTGTAAAAAAATAAAATAAAGAGAAAAGGGCTTTAATTTGTAGCTCAGATTAATGAGTATTCACATAAAATCCACAGCACACACATTAACATCTCCTCCTCACGTCTTTGCAATATCTTTAACTGATCGAGGAAAGCTTTTCTGGGACTTAACAAGGAGTTAATGAAGAGACATGACTCGAAACAGCCGAGGGAAACTAAAAGGATTTAGCACTTGCTTCAGGTCAAGTTACCTTTGGATACAGAGAGAGCTTACACAAAGAACAAGGATCAGAAGCAGGCCTTCACAATGCAACACCTCATCAGAAACTTCTCAGAGGAGGAGCAGAAATGCTGGTCCAATCAAAGCCCGTTAGATATGTTGGTTAACCTCACATAAATGTAGTAAAAAATCCCTGAAGCAAAGAATAAATTCTGAGAGAGCCGTTTGGGGCCTGCATGTTAAACACATTCTATTTATGGTGCAGGCTGGTTTCCTGCTCGCCAGAAAAATCTCTGTTTTCAGGGTTGCTGGGCATGACATATATAAAACAGATGTGGATTTTGAAGAAAGTGTCGTTTTTCTGCGTCCGTGCTGACCCGGGGTGTTTGGCAGCTGAGCGGGGTTGGCAACAGGTTAGGGGGACAACTCCCATCCACTGAAGCCGTTCAGAGCGCGCTCTCTCTCTCTCGTGGCTCACAGACGAGCGCCAGCTCTGCCAGACTGTTTGCCTCGTAGGCGCTGATACGACCGACTGAAAGGTTGAACTTTTCAATTGGTCACAAAGTGACATCAGCTGAAAGACGAGGTGTTGTGCTTTGGACTTTCGAGCAGAACCCTTAATAGTTTGCTTGTCTGGATGCGAGAGCCAAAGGATCGTACGAGGTGAAGAAATATAAGTCAGTAATTATGGAAGTTATGTCAAAATGTCTTGTGATATACAAAATATTCTGTAAAATAAATTATTGCATTGTTTGTTAAAGTCATATTGGAACATAAAACATTTTGCTTTTAGTGAATCACAAAGTGGCTAATTCAAAAATATGTGAATAAACAGCACCGTACATCACAGCTAAGGTTATTACACATCAGGAAACAGATCTGGTCTTTACCAGATTCTACATTTATTGGATCTAACCACAAAGGCTCAAAAAAGTAGCCAAGGGTAGTTTATGAAACCACCTTTAGTGACTTTTTGCTATTCTTCTGCATGACTTTCGCAGATTTTCAGATTTTTGTATAAAAACTTTGGTCCCGTCTCCTTTCCACATCATTCCTTCACGGATTACATCATCCGGTTTAGGATGAGCTTCGCATTCCAGACATATGACTTCACATCTGATTCTAGATTATTTTGGTGTTTGTGGTCAAGCTGAAGAATGAAAGATACCCAGGTCATGTTGCTGCAAAGGAAGTAAAAATTATCACCCTCCAACAATGTGCTAACTGAATTTGCTGGGGTTTTCTACTTCTGGGAGTTTGGTAGATGCTTTAAATATTTTTCACTTGTGAATATTTTCTCTGCTGAATTACAGATTTCAAACCGTTTAAAAATGCCCTTGTGATCTTTCCACAAATTAAAGTGTTCCAACAATATTTTGTCTTGGGTTATTGCTGGAGTCTTTCCACTTCGACATGTTTGACTTTTAGAGGCGACTGATGACGATGATCAATTATTCGTGTAGATTTTATTAGCAAAAGATGATTAGCAACTTCAGTAAGACACTTGGTTTTAATTTAAAGTGGAGACTTTGAAAAAAACAACATCACAGAAAATAATAAATTCAATGTGCGAAGCTGACTGCTGTTTGCCTGGCCGCTGCGAGGCAGAAGGCGAGGTGATGAAAGCAGTAAAAGTGGATAACCATTGTGGTCAAGAAGCTCAAAGATGTTTAACTCACCTGTTTGAAGGATTGGTTAGTTAGCAGGTCCTGCCCAGGCAGCCGGAGAGAGCAGGGACAAAAAAAAAAATTGAGAACACATGCAAAGATTAGCACTGAAGGCCGGAAAGGCAAAAGCAAAGAACTACTAATACTATATGCAAACTACAAGCTGAAGCTGGAAAGCTTTTGTGAGAGTAACAATGCTAAATTCTTCATGTTGTCTGTGGTTCAAAAGATCTGCATAAAAGGCTGAAAGATTAACACAAATAGATTTCTAGTTCGGATTTTGTCTTCTCAGACCGGCCACGGATGCCTTGGTGGTTTTAATTTTGACTGCATCTACATCAGTCTGACATGGAAAAACAGGACGATGAAATACGGCTGTGGCAGACAATTCTACAGAGTGCAAGTGTAAATAAAATACCATTTTGACAGAAAGAGCAATGAAAAGCTCTAAAACAAAAGTATGTCATGTATAAACACAGCATTACTGCCCAGTGAAATTTAAATTAAATTTGGCTCTTTCCAAACGGGAACTAGGCTGTCAAAGACAGGAAGATGTTGGGTTTTTATGCGACTGCATCCACTGGGATCAGCATTTAGGCAACGGCCAGTGCCAATAAAAACCTGCTCCGCACAAATAAATACCTGCAGTATATCACTGTCAGCAACAACCCCAAATGACCCATTCCTCTTTAATAAAAGCTTGCAAGGAGACACTGTGATTGTAACTGTCCGACTGCTGTAAAATGCATTAACTCAACAATGGCGATGCCTCAGTGGAGATGATTTAGTGCTCTTTAATGGAACCTTAAAGACCTCACTTTAAACTGTGATTACTAGAAACCAATTAGAACAAATTAACCCTCCACTTAAACCCATTTAAGTGGACAATGTGTCTGTGATATAAGGCACAGTTTGTGCAACTGTACATTATATTATGGAATGAAAATAGTACAATTAATTCCCAGCAGAGAGGAGAGTGATTTGCTATGCATGGTTTGACATATGCCCAAGAGATGCACCAATTATGCTTTCAGCTCGTCTCTGTTTCAGGATGATTTACTCAATAAATCTGTTTATTTTCACTACATCTCAATAACAAGCTTTATGTTTTCTCATATTGTGACTCCCTGTGGGTTCAGCATTGACCTTGATTCAAGACCTGCCGTTGGTTCTCACACCAAAGGTTTGTGGACATCAGCAGAAGCTACAATGAGCCATTCAGCAGCCAACAGCTGCTCCTGTAAGCCTGAAGCTGGACCGTTTACGCTATAAAAGAGTCATTCGCATGCTCAAGCATACCAACACATACTCAGCATTCAACACACATACGCATAAGTGTAGTCAGGTATTTATAACCCACAAACAAATCCAAACCTGCTGTCTCTGGTACGCTGAGAACATCTTCTCTATGTCCTTCAGGTCCAGAACCTTGAACGCCCTCAGGTCATCAATTTCATTCCAGATGGTGCCGTTGATCATATTCTGAAAGAACACAGGATGGGGGTTATTGCTTTCACTCCAGTTGCAAAACAAACCACTACTTTATTTCAATGACTCAGTAGATGAACGCACTGGATCTTTGTAATTTTGTGTGCAAACTCACACAATTTGTAAAAGCAGCACATCAGCCTATTTATCATTGCAGTTAACTATTTTATGGAGATAAGCATGTGTAATAATGTTCACATCTAATCTATTCATGAACACAAATATACAGGGCATCTTTGCATTATGCTCCTTTCTCTTTATTTTGTTTCTGATCCCAGTTTAGGCCTCATAAGTCTTATGAAATATGAAAGACCCTGATTAACCAAAATTCCTCTAGCCAGATTCAGGCATACAACACCATTTACTTGCTGCAGACCATGAACAGAAAAAAAATAAAAATTTTCAGTGGTCAAAGTGGGTATAAATTGTCAACTAATGCATTGGGCACTACCACACCTCCAATACTAGACAACACAAATTCACACCTTAAAAGTTGGGTGCGAAATGAGCAAATTTGAGATGTGTTTATCAATGGTGGTAGTCTTTTAAAATCATACATGTCAGTGTTTGCACATTACTACAGAACGTCTAAGGAAGTCTCGTCTCACGTCTCCTAATTTGCTCCAGTTGAAGGACTTCAGCGGATGAGACGGCTGAGGAATGGACTTTGACCGCATCATGTTCATGGAGTTGAATGAGGAGGGCATGGGAGGCGGCGGTGCTCCAAAAAGAGGAGGAGCTCCAGGTGGAGGAGGCGGTGCCCCGGGCGGAGGAGGTGGCGGGGGCGGCGGCGGGCAGCTGAACGGCAGTGGAGGCGGTGGTGGAGGAAAGCTGCCTGACATAGGTAGAGGAGGTGGAGGCACTGGTGCTCCAGGAGGCGGAGGGGGAGGCAGCATGGAAACACTGCTGCCCTGCTAAATGACAAAGGGACAGAAGTTAAATATTTTGAATGAAACCATTATCTCATCCAGGAGGAAATGGAATTAAACCTTTTATTTAAAGTAAAAATATTCTAATTATTAAACACAAAAGTTTAATCTTAACTTACAGTAATACTGCAGTTATGAAGGACTTATAAAATAGCTAACCAGACTATTCATGTAATGTTTCATGAATAGTCAAAACATAACTGTATATTAAGTGCTTACAGAGAAAATAACTGTTTATTTACCGTTTTAAGGGGATTATTTCTGTAATGTTTGTAAAGTTATATCCAATTTCAAGGTTAGAAGAGAATCGATCAGTAGTCCAGAGACTGGTGTGAGCATTTATGTTTTATATTCAATGAAACGATTGCAATAAAAACGTCTTACTATTTTCAGCCTATAAATGTAGTGGCACTATTTACTTCGAGACATTTTAAGTGAAGATCAAACATACATGCATGGCCAACAACATCACAATTCCTTTGCCGAGACATTCAGGAAAAGCCAGATGAGTGTAAGAACCAATAAAACATAAGTTCTTACTGCAAAGTCATTGATGCGCGACGACAAGTCGAGCACTTGCTCTCTGGCCGAACGCAGCTCCACGCCCTCACGTTGCAGCTTGTCCTTCATCTTGTTCAGAGTCTTCATCATCTCCTCCTTCTCCTGGGTCTTTGTCTCGCACTCCCTCTCTTTCCTCTCCAGCTTAGCCATTAGCTCTGCATGGTCTGCAGTTCAACAAGAAGGCATAAAGGTGTTCACTTGATGCAGATTTTGTCCAGGAAATCCATGCAGGCTGGCAGCAAGCTCCTCACCTTTCCTGAACTTCTCGGCCTGCTCTCGCCACAATTTCACCTCATTTTCGTTGACCAGCCTGCGAAGTGGACAAAGACAAATAAGCACAAGGTTGCAGAAGAGAGCTCAACACGCGGGGTCAACTGCATTCCAACTGAGTCAAGCCGGGATGGTCCAAGGGAATTTAATCATTGACCTATTGATCAGTATCACTGATCAATAGGTTGACTTCCCTTATCAATGATGGGATTTGACCAGCATTGACTGAGTTGAAGCAGTTTGAAGCTTAGAAGGAAAACATTAGTGCTGGGATAAACCCTGGAGGGCTGAAAGTGGTTATGTTTTATTTATTTTATTTTATTTTTTTCAGGTATCATCTCTGGGACTTGGTTGCGCTTGGAAATAGGTCATGTTATGCAAGATATCAGAGTTGAGAGTGGCGATAATGACATGAGACATATAAACTTAAAGATTAGCAACAGGATATTGTAAGACGCTGTTAAGGATGATGAAAGATTGGAAAGTGAAACCTTGAGGAGCGCTGGTAGCCTTGGCTAGAGATGAGAGAATAAACATGTTTCAGAAGCAATAATCAGACACTGCAAATTATGCTTCAAAATAACAATTGAAACAACCATTGAGTTTGATATTCTAACAGGTTAACAGCCCTACGCTATCAAAACATGAAAGTTTAGGTTATGAGAAAACAGGAAAAAGTTTGGGGGGATATTGGAAACTTTTGTAAGGCACTGTGACTGCTTTAGGAAACCGATTCACACTTAGCTGCTTTTACTAAGCAATTTAGAAACAAAATGCTCATTAATAAAATTAAGGTCTTTCTTAGCTTGATCGCGAAATCCTTTCTTTAATTACACCAGGAATGAATAAAACAAATCCTCTCTTCTTCATCAGCAGGTCAAACCTGCAGACCTTTACACTGCTGTGGAAAACTCTGATTTCCACAATGCTTTAATTTCATGCCCTGCACGCGTGTCCTTCACCGTCATCACGCTGACCGCAGATGATGGATGGCTTCTCCTGACAGTTGTTTTAACAGTTGCTCCAACAAGCCTCGCTTCTCCCTCTGCGTTTTCACGGCACGGGCCTTAACATTTTCACCCATTCGCTGTCAAGTTGACGCAATGTGGAACGATTCGTTTACGTTCCCCTTTTTCCAGGCGCAAATTACTCTCCGAGAGTTTATGGAAACACACAATAAGACTTTGGCTGAGGCGTAAAGTGAGTGGGTAGAGTTTGACCGATGTGGTGGATCAGTGATGGGCAGGAATGAAGGTTTCTGTGCGCTCCTGGAAAGGATTGCACTCAAGTGATTGCAAAAACAATGGTGGTTGAATTAGTGAACAAAGCAGGAGCTGTCAGGGGCCAAAAGTGAGCCACGCTACATGCTTTATGGTGCTTTCACCACAGAGACTAAACACATTAATCACCGATCAGGAGCTCAGTTTAAACATAACAAAAGTAAGGAGAAGACAGATGGTGAAAACAGGAAAGGAAGCCTGTCGGAAGAAGAAACTGAGGTGTTGTGGTGTATAGAACAAGGGCCTAAAAATCATCATCTAACCCTGCCAACAAAATGTATTAAATCAGCTGAAAACAACATCAGGTCAGTCTCTGAAATCAATGAGACCCTCCGCCGCAGACATCAGGAAATGTTAACGATCTTTTGGAAAGCATTCTTGTTGCGCAACAGCCACGACGACACATCCAAACCGCCAATTTATAATTCTTGCTTCTCCTGAATAAAATGATGCCGCCTCCTTGTTGCTTCCCTGACTGCTGAAGAGTGCTTGTTTCACTGCATCTCAACATGACTGACTTGGATAGACTATTAATGCGATTAGAGCAGGTTTCCTTTGATCTACGGCTCTTGCTTTCATGCCCAACTCGCGCTCTGAGTGGGGCTTCCTCAGAGTCGGCCACCGGCCCCCTGCTGCTGCCTTCAAATCGCCTCATCTTGTCTGAGAAGACCGAAGCCCCAGCTCCCCACACAACAGAGAGCCAGATTTAGTGAACCCTGGAAGGGCTGGAGTATTCCTATTAAAGTTGATTTTATTCTAGAGTTTCTTTTTGTTGCATGATGGTGTTTTCATCAGGTTTTTATCTTAGTGTTGAAGATTTAATCAAGAATCTTGATTCTTGATTAAATCAAGAATCATGCTTGAAAATGCTTTATTTCAGCATTTTCAAAGCTGAAATAAAGCTTTGAAAATGGTGTGAAGAGAGTAGTAAAACTATATTATTTACAACGTAATGATTGGCCAAAAACAAAACAAACAAACAAACAAAAATAACTTTTAAAACACAAATTTAAGCCATTTGTTGTTTTACTTTAGAATATCTTTGAAAAAAATAATTTATTTCAAAGGGTGAACAAAGATTGCTTACACATAGTGGTACATTTACTTTTTCTGATGACAATATTGCATAAGACCCATAAAATATATTATTGATACAGAAATGTAATGCTGTTACCTAATTAAAAATAGGCAAACTGTTGACTTGAAATACACTGCTCAAAAAAATAAAGGGAACACTCAATTAACACATCCTAGATCTGAATGAATGAAATATTCTCATTGAATACTTTGTTCTGTACAAAGTTGAATGTGCTGACAACAAAATCACACAAAAATCATCAATAGAAATCAAATTTATTAACCAATGGAGGCCTGGATTTGGAGCCACACACAAAATTAAAGTGAAATGTTCCCTTTATTTTTTTGAGCAGTATATTATTATTTAATTTTTTTTTTTTTTATTATTTTTGTAGTTTAATAAGATGCATGTGCAAGTAACAGCAGAAAAAAATCTGAATTTTTTTATGATTAAGATATAGTTATGCTATAGCACTAGATAAAGTTTAGTCTGTTGGCCTTATTCGAAGTTGATAGATCAGAAACGACTAAAAACGTCAAATTGGTGTCAAATTGGAATACTGTTGCTACCAGTTTATTGTTGAGCAGTATGAGCATACAGCAGTCTGAGGAATTTCTTCACTTACATGCGAATAATGTTCTTAACACTGAAGTTGTCGAGTGGGGAGACGTCTGGGTCCTCTCCCTTTTCGTCCTGCAGGACAATCTGCTGAAGGATCCTGTCTAAAAGCTGCCAGTGCTGCAAGCTGCAACCTCCACGTTTATCTGAAAACAAAGAGAAACTCTTGTTTGTCACATTTGTGAATCCAAATGAACCCTGAGTGAACCTGTTCATCTGTACTGGAGATATTTTGGCCCATTTCTCTTCGACTCACAGGGCATCTGCAGGCAGTGCTGAAGGATCGAGAGAAGATGTGGGTAGGAATCTGTGTGGCTCAGCTTTTTCTTGATCAGCTCAAACATGGCACCAGCGCTCTTTGTGTCCACATGGCACTAACAAAGAAAAAAAAAGAAGATGTTTTATTTCTAACGCAGACCTAACTTTAGAATAAAATGATTTGATGTAAAAAAGAAAAACCCACTATATCAAATCTTTTGGCTAGCTCAGAGTCGTCCTCGTTTCTCACCATCTCAAAGAAGTTCAGATGTCTGGGAAAAGAAGCAAAACACTGTGACATTTATACATTTTGGAAAGCAGCACTACAGCACAACAGCAGATGATCACTCACCTGTCCAGAGTGGCGTTATCGTGCTCTCGGAGTTTATCAATAACCGGCTGAATGCCCAGCATCAGGAACTCGTACCTCAAGTGGAGACGAAACTCAAGGTTGTCCTGAAAGCATCAGGCAGTACAACAATATTCAAAATACCTGCAACTGCAAAGTTGGAAATTATTTGGCAATATTTAATGTTAAAAAAAAATAAAAATGTTAAAACGATTTAATGTTAAAACAGGAAGTCAGGAATTGTAAAATGTTCCAGAGAACCACGTGTGAATTTATTGATTGGTAAGAAACAGTGTCTAACAGCAGATTCAAGCTTATCTTATCATATGTTGAAAGAAACTACTGATGGATAAAACACAAAAACGTTGATTAGCACGTGCAGACCTCTCCGGCTCCAGCACTGAGCACCGCATTGATGAAGGACATGATTGCCGTCTTCAAGTTGACTTCGTCCCTGTAGCGGCCAGTGCTTCTGTCCAGCTCATTGAGGAGCGTCTGGATATAAACGCATAAATGCAGTTCAGAGCTCAAAGAGTCAGATTCAAACTGTGATAATGAAGGCATGCTAAGGAACCCGTATTACACTGACAATATCAAAGAAAAGAAGGTGACACAGGGTCACTGCTCTTTAACCGTCCATCCTTTGTTAAACTTACCCTAACATACTTCAGAACTTTAATCACAGCTCAAACCGACATTTAAAGGCTTCCAAAGCTCGCAATGATTCAGATCCTAAGGTGATAGTTTAGTCTGTCATGGTACAATTTACTGCAGACCCCCCAAGGGGACGTGTAAGATGTGGTTGTTGACTCATTCCTGCCACTTACTAAAGCACTCAACACTCTGCGACCTTGACAAGTTTTAAATCCATTGGCTTGTGTGCCTGACCCACGACCAACCAGTTGAGTTGCACAAGTGGCTAAATTTAAAATGACCACAGTGATGTAGGCAGGCATCTTGGGAAGTTTTCTTGTACCACAGACATGTGCTAGAGGTTTGAGCCATCACTTATTTCTTTCTATTTTAATTTCAAGGTGGAGGACTTGGTTTTAATTTGTCTGAAGCAAATTTTCTTTTGGCTTTTCAAATGCTTTTGTGAGTTACCAAAACTAGACTAAAGTACACAAAAGAAACTGACCTTTGGATGCTGAAAATGTGACTATTCAGAAAAAAGTGCATCAGTCAATGTTTTGCGAAACCACCAAGCGAGAACATTAGGAACTAACTGGAGTCCAGAATTAATATCTAGACAGAAAATCAAATGTTGGCACAGCTAAGTTGTTTCAAAAGATTACAAAGACTCAAACTTAGCAAGCTTAGCAGAAATATGTAAGACTCAAACTGCTGTGATTATCATCTGTAAAGAGAAAGAAGTATTTACTGTGAAAGCCTGAAGACTTTACTAATTCTTATAGACTGTGACAGAATGAGAGAGAGCAAAACTGTTACCAGATAACAGAAAGGTTAAATGAAGTACTGTTTGCTCCAAATATGAAATTTAAAAAGACTGCTCACAATTGGAAGCCAGGAGTATTTTAAATACTGTTCTTCTGACATATAATATGATCCGTAAAGAAAAATTTTGGCAATAATGGACATGAGAAGGTCAACGTGTTGCAAAAAAACCCCATAGATTTTTCTGTTAAGAAAATGACTTAGTAACAACATCAACTCAAAAGATAAAAAAAAAGCCTGGCTGAAAGGAAGTAGAATCTAAGGAAATTAGCAACATCTACTACTACACATTATCCACAATAACAGTAATATTACTTCAGCTCAGCTTTACTCACCTGGAATCGAGTCCTCTCTGCAGCGTATTTTTGGTAATGCGCCATGGCCTGCAGCACCTTCTTGTGTCCATCAGGCACCAAGCAAACGGCTCCGAGAATCTCCAGAACCGCCACTTTAGTTTTAATGTTCTCCGTCCGCAGGCTCTGAGAGATGGTGTTGATGCTTTGCGGATGGGCCAGGACGTGCGCGCGTCCCTGCGAGTTGTTCATCAGGGCCTTGATGCAGCCGATGACTGAAGTGTGGATGCGGCTCTCTGACGTCTCGTAGTCCATGCTGCGCAGGAAATTGAGCAGGCAGGTGAGTCCGTCGAGTTCGATGAATCGTGTGACGAACCTAAAGAAGCAGAGGAATAAAGATGGAGAAAATGAAGTTATGGACCATGTAAATTGTTCTTTATTAGCAGATGTTGGTCTCTGAGGCCCTCAGTCCAGTACTTGTGACTCAAATTTAGATCAAAGATCTTTATTTTATCATAGGTAATAATTTCTAATACTCTGTACCTAGAATGCTAGTCTATGAGGGATTGTTCAACAACTCAAAAATGTCATGTGTGACCTTTTCTCTATGGTCATGTCAAACCAATAAAGAAGGAATAACAATGTTACATACAGTTTAAGCACTGGAGGACAATATGACTGTATTTTTCTTTGGCTAAAAAAACAAAACAAAACGAAAAAAAACCCAGAATATTCGGTTTTAGACTGAAGCTGGCTAAAACCACCTGGCTCACCTGTTCCTGTTCAGCATTAAATTAAAAGCCTATTTCACTTAAAACAAAATAAATAAAAAATCTATAATTTTTGATTTTGATTTAATTGTCTAAATTAAGTAGTAGAAGTTGTGTGGACAAAATTGCCGTGTTGATGTCAGATGTAAGAGGAGGAAAAAAATAGTTGGTTGGAGACGATAGAACTTCTTCAACTAAGCAAAAATTAGCTCAGACTCGCCAAGAATAGATAATGAACGACTGGAAATACATTTTCTGATCTGTAGAGTCTGGACTTCCCATGACATTCAGATGATTCATTTGCTTTTCTCTTTGCTGCTGAGACATTTCAGCCATTGTAAGGATCATTCTCTTCTATGCCACTCATTCGAAAAGCTTGCTTCAAGCAAGAACCGCCACCGCTCACAATGTCCTGGTTTATTTCTTCAGTTTGACAGAATTCATTTTGCTTCAGTAAAGTTGAGGACTCACAATGGATCTTCTTCATTGCATCCAAACACACCCACATCTTTCATTCATTCTACATCAACACATTTCTCTGCATCCGGGATCCACACCAAAAGGGCCACCAAAGCAAAAACCAAAAGACTTCCTAAAACTGTACAACCTTCTCCTCCCCTTCAAAGCTGATGTTAGCTGAACTAATTAGAAATCAGAGAGTCAATGACCTCTACAGGAGCGAAGTGACTAGCAGGAGACGTAAACACTGAGGGATGTCACGTCCAGTGAGCACAGTGTGGGCTGCTTTGTAAATGAGCATCCCACTCAATAAGATTCCTGATAGACCTCATAAATTATTTCAGACAAATGAGGGTTTGTGAGAGGGAGACATAGAGGACAGACGTGACACGGAGGGCGAGAGTGAAAGTGACGCTGAAAGCTATGATTTATAGCAACTTCTGGCGGATCTTGGACATTGTTTATAATTACGTGCTCAACGCCAATTCCTCACCTCCTGCTGTTTTGGCAGAAACGTGTAAAAAAAACAAACAAAAAAAAGAAAACACAGTTTATAGCATTTACTTTGAGGCAAGGGCTTCTCCTTTTCTCACCACAGATGAATAAGAGATCACAAGCAGATGTCTAGATAGCAGCAAAAACACTACTGCTCTGAAATATTTGTGATTTCCTCCTGATTGAGAGCACCTACACGTATACATGCAATCAGTCTCGAAGTTCCCACTCGGCATACAGTGCACTTTTTGTCTGAGCACAAAAGCAGCAGCCCTTGTCCTGCACCAAGGTGGCGACAGATGAATCCCATGCATTAAATATGACTTGATTTAAATTCAAAGCAGGCACTGGGAGCTAGATCGAGACACAACTGGTCCAACTATGAGGAGTTGCACATTTGATATCTGTGAGGAGTTTTTGGATAGCATGCTGGAATAGTCCTTCGCCTGCTCATGAACCGAGGGCTCTCTCTGGAAGAGCTTTCATAGTTGAGGAGAAATTAGGCTGAACATCCCTGTGATTAATGTATGGAAAGCGGAGGGTGAGAGCTGTTGTTCTTGGAGTCTCAAATCAAAAGCATGGATGAGATTCAAAGCTCTGCATGCTGGCTGCTTCAAATCGCTCCGCCGAATTGTCGACCGTTTGCCAGAAAACACACACAAAACCCAAACTATGAACCATAAACTAATGCATGTGTGTGTGATTTATGCATGCAAGACATTAGCACTAACGTGCATGCAAGATTTCAACGGGGGGTTCATTTGTGTCTAATCTTCTGCCGTCTCCTTTTACTCCGGCGAGCTCTTAAATAAATGAATCTCCTCCTGCACCCTATAACTGACATTCACACTCAGCTGATTGGCATAAAGGTCTTATTGCATTTCTTTCCAATTGGAACAAGTGCTGCATACTTTAAGCCTCACCTGGGATCAGCTAATGCTGCATATGAGCTGACTTGGGCTGCTGAATGGCACTTAAAGTAATTCAACCGCACACATTTTTCAGATAAAAAATAAATGAATAAAAAAAAAACAAGCATTAGTTAAATCTAGGCTCAGATTATTCAAGTAAAACAATGGCTTAAAGAAGATATAAAGTAGAAGATAGTGTGATTTATTGTGTAATGGGATGATTGCCATTGTTGTAAATTGTGGACTTCAATCCAGGCTGAATGACAGTCTGAAAATTATAAAACATCTTAAATTTAATGAATTCACCTCTATGGAAAACATGGATTAAACATTGGAATTAGGCATACATCTAAAAAAGAAAAAGTCACAGTGGAAAACTGCAGCTATAAAACTACAGTACAATTTGGTCATTTTTTATTCGACCTCAGTGGTCAGAAAGGTAAAGTTGACAAGACATGAAAAATAATTAAGTGAATCAAGTTCTGGTTATATGTACTTAAAAATGTATATTACTTTATTTATTGACAACTTAGCCGCTTAGTGTCACAAACAAACATTTCCAGGCATAAAAATACTTTTTAATGCTTTAATTTGTTAGCACAATTAATAAAAATAATTTGCTCATCAGTGATCTTCCAGACTTTTGGCCTTATCTTGAAATCTCATACGCTTAATAAGCAGAACGAAGCGGAAAGTAATCCAGAAGCGCACATTTAAATTCAGAACTGGAGTCCAGCTAGACGTACTGTTTGAGGTTTCAGCTTCAGAACCAAAACGGTTTTCCTGTTTGAACCGAGAATGACCCCAGAGTGGCAGACAGTCTGCCTCGAAGCACAGCCACACACACTTATCCAAGTCCAGCCCTTCCAAATGCACAAACTCAAGCGATCATGTGCTCCCCGGAGCCATTCTGCTGCCCTTCGTATTCACACACACATCTAAAAGTCTCTCTCAAACACCCACTCGCTTCCATCCAGGGACACTCAGTCACACACAGGACTGATTTGACTAGAAAGGAAGAATGTGAATAAGAGGCCAAGAAAGGCTGTCAGAGGTGCCAATTACAGCACCCTGACTGGAGGTTTTTGTGTATCGTGTAATATCAGCACAGCTCTCATTTAAATGCTTTTCACTTGTGAGGCCTGGTGTTTAACCGAGGTAACATGAAGGCTGAACAAAGGACAATGCACATAAAACCGACATAAACAGAATACGATTAAAGCCTCAGCCAAAGGGCACATCTGTAGCAAATGTTAAGCCATGCACAGAGGAGTTCTTCTGGGCTACGTTTATAGGCATGTCCAGAGGGAGCGCTTCATACGCAGGGTCAGCTGATCTCAGGTGGGCCTTGGGATCATGATGTCTCCTGTCAGTGGTCAATAAAGTCAACAGGACAAACAGCAGTGCACTTCCATAGAACTCAAGTAAAAAATGAAAAACAATGCTATTTTATTTTAAGACGAGATTATATTTTAAAAACGTCATTCTCCCATGGTGTTAGGAATGACTTGAAGCTAGCTTAAAGAGATTAGGAAATTGTTTTCTGAGGCTATAAATTAAGTAAAAATTAGACTCTCTGTGTAGGAATCACTCCCTGATGTCTGTTAAAAAGAGCAAACCCTCGGTCTCCTGCCTTTGCCCGGATTCACTGGTTTTCCGTCATATAATTTATTTCCGTCCAATCAATGACAAATTTCACACAAATGTCAGCAGCATCATGTAAAAAATGTGCTGCGTGAAAACCAAAATAAATTACATTGCATGATGAGGAGTGGAGATATATATTGTCATACTGAAAAGAACTGATGACTTTTAATTGTCCAATAATGATAATAAACAATAGAAGATGTATGAGTCTATTAAACAGCTTTGCACTTAAAAATTTTACCACAATGAAACATGATAACCGAGGTGATATTTTAGACTGTCCTGACAACATTATATTATTAAAAACTGTTAAGAACAATGTTTATGGATAAAGAAAGTTGACCGTTACCATTAGTGGGAGATTTCCAAATAACGCTCAACATTGCCTAAATCATTTGTTCTGACAGAAAGGCTGAAAGCTCTGAAAGATAAAACCGAAAATGTTCTGCAACAAATTCAACCTTCTGAAAGCAAAGCCTCCCTTTTCTATCTGCTTGATTTCTCCTTTAATGCTGAAGTATCAGCCTGAATGTCCAGTTTCCATAAAGAAATAGTTCAACTTTTAAAAGTTTTATTTTGGCGTCTTTTGTCCTTCACGTTACACAACTTACTGATACAAATAACTAAATGTGCTTCACTCAGGAAGAGCTTCTATACTGCAATGTTGTCAGTGCCACGAGCGGCTAGAGGTCAATTCATTGAATGCAAAACGAGATAATTTGTAGTTTCTGACAAAATCACCAATCAGGGCCAGTCACATTTTATTTTTACTTACACAGTTATTTCAACAAATGCACCAAAAAAGTGACAAAAATCAAAGGTGAACATCATCCTTTCTTAGTTCGTGAGTTTGTTAGAAGGTTCAAAAAAGGCCTGCTTTGTAGGTTACACCTTTTGCCTTGCAGTCATTAACTCAAATGAAAACCGTGAGGAAGAAAATTGATAGTCTCAGTATCTAATGAGGTATGTGAGTTGGATAATAATCCACAAAATCCGTTTCCTCTTTCCTGATGTTTCAACTTTTGGTTAAATAGACAAAAAAAAAAAAAAAAAAAAAAAACGAGTTCAGCGAGTACGAAATTTAAATGCAGAACTCAAGCTGCTTACTACTTTTTCCACATGAAAAACTTTAAAGAAGTCACAATATTTCACAAGTCAGACCAGGGAGTTTATGAGAAAAAAAAAATCAAATCTTTTTCTTTCCCTAACAACTGAAACATAAATTTACTAGAGGTATAAACAAAGATCATATTGGGTATTTTTACACATTTGCAATTATGGAGAGTGGGGTTTGGTGAAATGGTCTATTTCTGCAAAACAGTTTTTGTTCTGCTTGTCAGCTATGTTACAATAGAAATGTTTTGTGGTGTAAATAGTCATCTGGTGCTGAGGTGATGAGGTGCAAAAAGCTTCAACAGAGAGTCTGCTGGAACCGCTATGAAATTGTTGAGGTTTGAACTGTTATAGATGGACACACACTCCCCCACACACACACATTCTTTAACACATAATAAATACTCTATGATTCTTCAGACACAAAGAGTGTGGATCGCTTTCTACCTAATACAGAACTCTATATGCACAACACTTTTGTACACAACACACAGACCCACTAAGTATAGAAAAATGCCAAATGGCTTATGCAAAGAAGCCACTTTTGGAAAACAGTACTCTAGTAACATATCTGACCAGTTAAGATTCAACATTAAGACAACCATCAAACATCCAACTTTTTACCTTATTTTGACTCCGTTTTTGAGAAACAAAGTGTGACAATTAGCAATATCTAGTGGCTACTCTGCAGACTTGACACCAACTCTTTTTTTTTTTTTTCCCCCAAATCTGACAGCTGAGGGAAGAGGGGCGTTAACTACCTTTTCTTTAGTTGGCGTTTTCACTTCAATGGAGGATTTAATGAGGCAGACATACACAAAGCGATGCATAATGTAAAAAGAAAGGAGACGTAGTTTATACTCTCTTTACAAATAAAAACCTGGAAAGTGTGAAACCCTGCATCATTTTTCTTCCACCTCAGAATTATGTGCAACCTCTGACCTTTCACACACACAAAAAAAAAAAAAAACATTGAAACAAACTCCAAGAAAGGACATTGCATATTTGTCAATATACCAACCTAAAGGTCACAGTTTAAAAGTTAGTGATTTGTGTGATTACATAACACATCAAACCTCAGATTCTAGTACAATCTATTTGTTTATTATCTATTCTGTACATATTTAGTAGCAGCTCAAGCTTTATCTACCTAAAATATTTGAGCGTAGCACTCCACTCAGGTTTTCGCTGAAAATCCCTTTTCACTACTTGGTATCAGACGTCGGAAAGAAGCAAACACATCTCACATCTACGTCTCGAACACTCTTTAAAGATGTAATGCTTTGCTCTCCCAGTGAAACATATTGCGTAATGTATGAAAACAGAGGTTTTCCTCCCAGTTAAAGCGGGACTTTAAGAGATCTGACTGTTCTGAATAATAATTTCTCCTTGTGTTGGTAGCAGACCTTCCAAAGGGTTATTGACTCAGGAGCTGGAGAAGAGACTGAACTAGGGCTCAAGTCAATATTCCTGCTGGAAGAGATTTGCAAAAACAATGTCCAGACAGCTGTCATGGGAAGCACTGAGATGGTCTGCTTGGACTGCGGCGCATTATGGGTCACAACGGCCTCACTGACCTGAAAGGGGGGAAAAAAAAAAAAAAAAATGTTTCCCTATCCTCCTGCAATAATGTTTCGACTAAATGGCAGCAGTTGTGGGGTTTCGTGTCTCAGATGCAAGAATGCACACACAGACGCTTTGAGTAGAACCACAAATATCAGCACAGATGTGGATTTAACTCAAGAGGCTAACAGTTATGCAACAGCGCTGACACAATAACATGCAACAAATATTGAAATATTTAGAAGATAAATTAAAATGCAACACAGACTGTGTATCTACTACACGGCTACATGGTTTGTATATGTCCATCAGCCCTGACATGCCTGTTTGAGTTTAGATTTAGCTTTGTGTGGGTAAATACACAGGCCCAGCTCCATTTGATGGATGATAAACAATACAGATCTTACAGAAGGAGAACAATTTCAGTGTGCCTATATTTGTCTGTTCAGAAAGAGTACAACATTTGATGAATTACATTAACTATTTACTGGAGCATTGGAATAAACCCTCCCCGTGACTTTTCTTTACTTTGGCTCGTCAAGGTCCACTTGTATTTCTGCAAAGTGGCATCTTTATGTTTTATTTGTTGAGATCCAATTTTCTTAATCAACGTCAGCTGAAAAGAAAAAATCTGAGTTACGGCCTAACGAGGGAGCAAAACGTGGCTTTAAAACTGTTACTAAATGTCCCTGCGACCTGCCAAAAAGGGTCACCAGCTGAGTCAAATGAAGAGGCTGAAAGCTCACATGATTTTACGAGAATCAAGTTGTCTCATAAAGTACAGCAAACATAAACAGAAGCAATGAAGTGATCGTATCTAGAAAAGGAGAAACATCTGAGAATGAATCTTGAGAGCAACGTCTGAAGGGTCATAGTTTAACCTTAAACTAGATTGGCAAAAACACAAAATATCTAATAAAGTATAAAAAAAAGTTTTTAATTTACCTGACTTCTTTTTTTTCACAAAACAGAGGACTTGTCACTAATTTAAGTCAAATTCAGTTCAAAAATATCTTATTGATCCCAAAGGGAAATTAAATGTTATTATAACTCATGTTATAATAATATAAAGAGTTATAGTAGATAGTGGTGACAGATTTCCTGTAGCTG
Organism: Poecilia formosa; assembly: GCF_000485575.1. Taxonomy (NCBI): domain Eukaryota; kingdom Metazoa; phylum Chordata; class Actinopteri; order Cyprinodontiformes; family Poeciliidae; genus Poecilia; species Poecilia formosa. The sequence continues at coordinate 1,777,680 of NW_006799947.1, read as the reverse complement.
TCCGTACTACAGTGAATTGGAAGAAGCCTCTGAAAGAAGACATTGTTTTCCCAATGATAGATCTCTTCTCATGAAGAGATTTTTTAAGTATTCATTGAGCTGTATAGAAGGTATTTCAAGGCCAAATCCATTTGCCTTTCGCTCAAGCAAGAGTCAAAGCAGCATGTCAGTTCTTTTGCCCAAAGAGTTTGTGAGGAATTAAAAAAAAAAAAATCCCCATCTGTAAACAACTTTTCTTGGGGTTGATATGTTGAGATAAAGAAGTGTTGGAGCAAAGCTTGATTTCCAGTTTTCTCTTGACGTGCCAATTCTAAATTTGTTCTTGAGAATGTCAAAACAAGCAAATCCACACGTTCATCAACCGATATTACTAAGCTCAAGACCACAACAACAACAAAAAAGCAAAAATCACTCACTGATATGCTGATAAACCAAAAATAGTGGGGGTTTTAAACACTGATGCATTTAATGGAGTAAAACATATAATTAACATCTGATTACTTTCATTTGACCTACGGATCGCTCATCAGAGCTAATCAAGTGAAAACTGGCTCATGTTAGACTAGTCCATGATAGATTGGTGCATGCCTGGCAGGCACAGTCAAACTATACAAAAAGCACTGATGAGGTGATTTTCCTTCCCAGTATTTCACTGGAACCAAGCTGAAAATCTGACCATAATCATTCACAGGACAAATCTCTTTGCCTTTTGGCCTGTGGAAAGGTAAAATTATTTATGAATATTACTTACGTTATAGGTGCATATTAGACAATCTTAAAGTGTCTTCTCAAAGTTTGCGTTTCAGATAAATATACTGCACCTGTTTTAATTTTAGGCTCCACAAATAAAAAAAATAAATAAATAGGAGGCATTTGTACATTAAGTAGCTACAAATGCACATAATGCAAAAATAAAAAAAAAATAAAAACATTGAGATACATGCCACCTTGCTATACAAATTATTATCCTGCTTGAGAATGTGACAGCAATGGATGGATCATTGACAATGTGCTCTTGTTGTGCCCTCTGCCTGGCACAGTGCATACCCAGCATGTGTTTAGCTCCTGTGGCCCTGCAAAACAAGCTGAGGGCAACAAGGCGCCCTCTTCACAGCCAGGCCCAGCTGCCTCTGGGAAGACGCCAGGAGAAAAAGAGAGGGAGGCCACTTGAGGCAGGCATGAATCAAGGCCGAATACAGACAGAAACAACCGTGTCCCACAAAAGCTGGCCATAAAAACAGCATGACGACTCACTGAGGGCACAGAGAAACGATCCACAAAGTTGGTGTCAAGCTCAGATTTCTCGCCGACCTTTAAGCTCTGAACCATCTTTTTCCCCCTTTGATGTTCATGTGTCTCAAATTTGACCAAGGCTGGATATTAACTCACTGCCCACAAATCCCCCAGGCATCCATATTCTGTGGGAGGCACCTGGAACCCACATCAGGTATACAGTAGTGAGAAACATGTGCGGGTTAATGGGCCATAACTCATCCTGAAAAGAACAGCACCGGTGCAGGTGCATCACTAAAGAGAGCTCATTGAGCCGTTACAGTTTGATGAAGTAAATTATCTGAATTAAACACAAACAAACACTTGAAGGAGAAGCAGGAACAAGAGAATGGTTGTTGGGAAAACAAAATGAAAAAGGGGTTACCGTCACATGACGATGCTCTGCTCTGCTTGTAATGTAGTCTTAAAAATACATTTCTTGTCCAAAAAAAACCCTGTAAAGTTAATAAAATCAATGTCATCACAAAACCCACAACTGTTTTAGTGATCTGCATCTCAATGACTTTATCGTCAGGTCAGGGGTCAGAGTTAGCAAGGACAGGGTAGCTGATCAATTTTGAATCAATTGAAACAACAAGGTTGCAAACAGTGAGACTGGGAGTTTAAACTATTTGTGCTAATAGATGATAAGAAATGATAAACTCAATCAAAGGACAAGCCGCCATCGATGCTTTGAATGAAAAACAATTCACAGACTACTGCCGCTAGCAAGATTGCGACCAAATCACCTTGTTATAAAAAACACAACTGAAATTTGCAAGAGAGTTTAAATTGCTGTGAAGAAAGCTTCAGGGGACATTCGAAAGACCAAGACGTGGTAGGGAAATTTCCTTTCAACTAATGGACTGAGCTGCCATGAGGACAATCCTGCTCAGGAATGGCAGTCGGCAGATGTGAGCGTTTTTGCTCACACATTGAGGCTGAGGCCTCTCAATGCTGGTCTACTATTAAAGAGGACAGCAAATAAGTCACTCCTCTCCAAGAAAACCATCAAAGATAGACTGATATACTGTGGGAGGCAATGAGATTGGCTATGGTAAGGGTATTTCCCCCATTGAAGTGTCCCTTAAGACTATTTAATACAAAAGGGGTACCCGGAGAAGCAAATGTGACCACTACCCCGCGGTTTGCCAGCAGAGGAGCAAACAATCTTGTTTTTGTTAAAAAATTTAAGCTCTGCTAGTCGCAAAAATTCTGGCCACAACTGAATAGTTCACTTACTTTTAAAAATATATCTGGTTTTGGAGGCATCAGTGTCAAAGGGACTAGGGCATTCTCGCAAAAGAAGACAACATGTCTTAATGTGATCTTTCCACTTGGACAGACAAAGTACATTACATTTGGCTGAATCTGGTTCCCTTATTTTCTGTTGGATTCCAAACTACTATCTCTAATAGGGAACTTGCAAAAGATTGTACTTTTACCACAATGTTAAGATTTATCGTTCAAATAAGTGCAATTTACACAAATGAGCATGGATGTAGAGCCTTAAAACAAAATTGACCATTCTGACTTCAAAGCCTCAATCGGTCCATCTCTAAGCTTCACCAACAGAGCGAAACACAAAATGGTCAAAGACAGACTGACTGCTTAGATGACAAACAGGCCGACTTAATGACATTTTGAGATAAAAGTCGGCTGATGATTTGCCAGCATCTGTCGGCGGTTATTTCATTAGGCTGGTAAACAAACAACGCATGCGGACACATGTGCAGAGCAGACAGTCTCATCAGCATGGCTGCTTTCCATTACCTGCACATAGCTGAGAGAAGTGGAAATAACTGCAAAGACGACAGAAAAGAAGAAAGGAGGTCCAAAAAGCTGAGACATAGAATGACAAAAATTATTGAGAAGTGATGTGAAAACAACAACCAAATGTAGGGAATCACCAGCCAAGGCCAGCGTCCTTCAACTTTTAGATTTATCTCTGTCCCAGCATATATTTGTCAAATAAGTATGTCTTAAACAGGATTCTGCAGAACTTGTTTCTGTACTTATGTCATTTTCACATCTGAGTCAGGTGTGGACAAGGTACCCATTCAAGAACTGAGGGCTGGATTTTGCCACCACTGATATACAAGGTGCCATTTTAGATCAAAATTCATCTCAAGGCCTGAAACAAAAAAACAAAAAAAGCAAATGGGCCCATGTACATTTGGAACACACACCCAACAACGTTTATGTTCACTTGGCCTATAAACACAAAACCCAGACGTGACCCAGACTTCAAAGCTGCCCTGAGTTTTTGTCACTCTCTAGATGTAGCCTGTGACTTTATATCTCCCCATGACATAAAAATAAAATAAAATCAACAGGCCCACTTTGGTTCAGACCCCCCACGTCTTACGAATGGCTGATGTATACGGATGTAAGGGTGTCGCAGACTGCAAGAGGAGAGCAGTTTGCACTAGTGGGACGTCTGATGTCCTCAAATGGCTCTTTGTGTTGATGTGTGAGGCCTAAGAGCTGCCGATGGCCATGTCAGGGAAGGGAAAAGCTAATCTGCAGTGCTAAAAATACCTCTAATTGGTTGCATTTCAGTTGGAAGTAATTAAGTGGGGATAATTCCAAATGACAAGAGGCACTATTATTGTAAAGCAAATCTTTCCAGTAGTATGTTACATTATTAGTCGTAATTAGTTTGTGGGATATTACCTCAACAAGTCAAATGGCAGGAATGCGTGACTTGACTGAGAGCCATGCAATGCAGAGCTCTGGACTCTCTGCAGCCCAGGAAAACACCACATGATGGACATACCTCATTGGCTGGGTTCGGAGTGCTGTCTTCAGATCTTCCACCACCTTGTTCCGCATTTCCATTTCTTCCTCATCGAAGGCAAACAATGTCTGCATCTGCAAATATAACAAGGAATTCAGATCATTGTGGATCTAAATTGTGGATCCAGTTCAAAAGTGCTGGTGATATTTCTGTTCATCCCTTCATCTTTTTATTCATTTTGCAGTTTTTGTCATCTCATACGTGTTTGTTTTGGATACCAAACAGTGCCAAAACAGACACGTTTTGACTATGCATTTAAATCTTTTCTTAAAATCTTTGGCAACAATTTAGCCCGGAATTATTTTTGGTTTAGTCAAAGATTCTCATATCTTAGAGGTTCTTATGCTATTGCATCCTTTTGATCATTTCCAGGTAAACACCACAGGGAGAGTTTAAAAGAATATATAAAAATAAAAAATTTCAAAACAATTTTTCAAATTGGTAGTTTTTGTTACACCAAAATCTATGCTTACATCAAGATGGGAGGTGGAAACACAGAAAGAAAAAATCTGTTTTGCAAAAATGTGAACAGGCCTTGGAGATTTCATAAATCACAAGCTGTTTCAAAGAATTCTTGTCGAGTTCAGATTTGATCAGTCCGAGTAATAAAGATTACTCGGACTGATCTGGTTCAAAATACATCTGATTTTGAACCAGAGATGATCAGATGTAGTCCAGAGAAAATCAAGTATACTTTTAGTTATGAAGCTACAAAGTAGATGCTAACATTACCGCTGTAACATCTAATGGTTTGCCAACTGCAACATCCTTACAGGGCTTATATACGATTCATATCTTATTTGCCACACTTTCCACAGAAATGCCCAGAACCCTACCACAGACAGCGGAACAGACTACGCTCTTTTACTCTTTTATTACTCTTTTGTAGTGCTACTACATAAAGAGAAGCCTAAAAAAAATTGTTTTACTTTTTTAATTTTAATTTAAAGTCTTGTACACTGATACATTTCGTCATGTTTCTTCACCTTCATATCCATAGCCCACAACAGCAACTTAGACTTAGTTCATAAGAAATAGTATCAAGTTAATATCTTGTCACCCCACAGGCACAATCACTTAAAAACCGTTGTATGTTCCCCCTTCTTTCAGTGACTTTTCTGTCAAGAGAAACCAAACACCATGTCAACAGAAGTTATGCAGACAACTGGCTCTAATCAAACTTACAACAAACAGGGCAAATAATAAAAAACACTCAAACCAGTGTTCGTGTTAATGCATCTCTGCATCACTTAAAAGGTTTCGTCAGTAACATCAAAGAGCAGCCGTGCTCCCATTAGTCACGGCTTCTGTTTAGCCTCTGCGGGCGTTTTCCATGGCTGCTCACTGCCAAAGCGGTCGACCTGAGTTTATTTCAGCACTCTGAGTCGGATCTGCCAACTCTGAAAAGATGTCTTCTTTTCTGGTCCTTCAACAGGGTATCTCTGAGTTGGAAATCCTACAGCATGTAACTCTTATAGTCAACTAAGGCTTAACTGTAAGTTTGACTGCTCGGCAACTTTGTACAGCAGAGTTAGTGCTTAATCGAAAAATGCTACAGTCAAAACATTTATCAAGTTGACTTAGTCTCAACTGCAGACAGTCCAGAAGCCCTGAAGAGGCAGTTCTCTTAGCCAACTCTCGATGTCAGAGTCTAGCCAACAGCTTCTTCCTTACATCTGTTATTTGTCAGCTCATTCATACCTGTTGCCAACATCCACACAAGGATACCATTACAGCCTGTTGGTAAACCAGCAGATGGTACTTCCCTGAGTCTTTATTATAGGAAATGCAGCCCAGAGCCACAACATTGCCTTAGAGCTGATCATCAGTGCATTGTTACCAGCCAGACTGGTGCTGCTGCTCTAAAGACTAATGTAAGCCATGTGAGTCACTGGCATGCCAATTAAAAATATGGCTTTAATGCTAAGAGGGGGAAAAAAGAACACATATTAATGTGTTTAAATAAAGATGAAACAATAGACAAAGTATTAGGTTAATCAAACCAGTAAAAATTATCTCTCAGGTGCTAAAAAAACATTTTTTTTTTAATTCATGCCGTTGATTTGAGGTTTCAGAATGTTGAGAATTATGGAACGTTATCATAAAAACCTAAAAGATTCCATGCTATACTAAAATTTGCGAGTGATAGTTTGATTTCAGAATGCATACATTTGGTTTTAATGATCACTTCATAATATTAAAAGTAATCTGCTGGTATTGAAATCACAAAACAGCCATTAAAATAAGGATGCCGTTTTTCCAGAGTAATCGTAATCCCGTCATAGATTTAGGGAATTCAGTTGTTTGCGAATCATAACTTGTGCCAGTAGATGTCACAATAGCCAACAGTTGAAATACTTCTGTTTATTTAACATTTAAAATACTTCTGTTAGTTTACAAGTCGCTAAGTGGCATAGGACCATAAGACATTAAAGATTTTGTTGTTTCTAATCAGGTCTTGTGGTTCAAGACTATTCTACATTCCGAGAGTCAGAACTAAACATGGAGAAGCAGCATTTATTTTTATTAATTTTTTTAAAGTTTCTTGAATTTGGAACAATCTTCCAGTATTACAGAGAGGAAGCATCGGCTTTATTCCAGCTAGCTTTCTTGCTCAAAAAGGTTTAAGATATGGTCTTCCAATGTCATTTTAAGTCACGTCTATCAAACAAGTTGTGTAATTCTACAGGATTATTGCCACGGCTCTTGTTGAAATGGTAACAAAAACCAAAAGTTAAATAAATATCCATTGCGTTAAAACATATTTAAGGGAAAACCATAGTTTCAGCCGACAGCTTTTTCTGATGGTCAAATGACAACAATTAATATGATGAGGAGAAATCAGTTGTGCAGTTGATTTAATACACAATACATAATTTGATACCTGACGTTTGGGTTTATTAAGATGCTGCCATGCCATGGCTGAGTGACTTGCTTAATCCCAGGTTAGAAGTTTTGAATCTTTTTTTTTTTCCCCCCTCTTTGGGGAAGCTTATTCCATCATCAGGTTATTAACGTCAGGACAGCAAGCACATTTGTGTTATAACTGTACAGCCAGCAAACAACCTTTGAGCTCCGACGTGACTTTATGAATGAATGTCAAGATGTAGGTCATGAGGCAGTCTCTCAAGCTGACGGAGCCAAAGTGAGATCATCCAATAACTCAGCTACTGTAGAAGGTCTGTCCCCGGTGAGCTCAATTACTCGCCAAGACATGAAGTCATGGATCTGCAGCGTGGATGCACTCAGGAGCTCCGGTGTCGAGAACAAGGAGGGTTGCAAATAAGGATGAAAAACGTTTTGGAAGATGGAAAGATGAATAATGGAGCCAAAAGGAGGGAGATGAACAAAAGGGTGTTTGTTCAACTTTAGAAATACCTGAATAGCATCATAGCATTGGAATCTCCCTAATACAAGCTAGATTATGTCTGAGAATTTTATAACTGGTTGTTTCCAATCTTTAAATCCTCCCCCTCATATTGGAGTAATTACTTAAACTGACACTGTTACGACCAAGCCAGTGGGGCGTTACAATAACCGGAACCTCGTCCAGGATCCAGTGACTGTTTTTTGGCACGGATTGACTCCCTTTAAGTGAGGTCACTGAAGATTGATTTAAATCAATTCGAGAGTCACGTCATCAGAGGTTTTGTTTATCGTTTTCTATCCATAATTGTATGGAGGAAAATCTGGACTCAATTTAGGAGTTTGCAACACTAAAACGATAAGAGACAAACAAGTAGCAGAAAGTGGACTTATTGGTTAAAAAAGTTCCACGTATATTGAAGCAGGCTTTTCACGAACGATTTGCACAAATTGGTTTGTAGCAAATGTACTAAAACAATGGAAAGGCTGAAACACATCGCTGACAGGGAGTTTGATGATAGTCTGTCTGACACCTAATAGCACAGCAGGCGCTGCTGCAGTGCTGATGGATTTTTCAGCTCTTGGCAGCTTACAAATCAGAGTTTTCTCTGAGCTCAGCTTACAGTGTGATGCCGTTTGTGAAAGGCTGGGTGCTGCCTGACCCAGACAGTAAAAACTGTTCACCCAGATTTTGAGACTGAAGTAATGGACGTATAGAATCTCGTTTTGCCTGTATGTTCGCCATGTGAAGGGAGCATACCTTCAGTGCTCTCAAAACCCAAAACGACACATAAGCTGTTGCTGCTTGTTTCCATGAGAAAAAAATGCATTGCCCAAAAAAAGTAACTGTTCACTAACAGATGTCTGTTTTTGCTTTTGTTTCACCGTTTTATGTTTTTGATCACATGCATTTTAATGTCAGGCTATAATAATCTGATAACAATCTGAGCGATTTATTCAGGATGACTTTTAACTACTTTTGGGATTGTATGATTTGTCTCTAATTTTTTAACTGTCGTTTTATTTTTTTCTTTTACCCCTTTCTTTTTGATTTATTTGTTTGTTTTAATGTATTTGCATTCATTTTTATATTGTATTGTGATTTTTGACCTGTGCATGGTGCCATATGAATTAAGCTGCTTACATACTAATGGCCTTTTTAGAGTCATTCAGAGGTGGACGTGCTGGTCTGCTTTGGATCAGTTTCCTCCTACATGAGACAAGTCTGCTTGAGGTCCAATTGTGTTTTGTCACTCCACAGATTTTTCTTTTCATAGAAGTCATGGGAATCATTAAGATGTTTATGGAAAATCTGGGACAGGTCTTTGTGTTTCATTTGGTTAGTAGTTGCTTCCACTGTGGTGCTCCCCACTTATGTTCATTTTACCTGGTTTCTTTCTTCCTTTTTTCAAATTACGAATCGTAAATTGCCAGACCTTGTATAATGCTCTAACAAGTCAAGAGGACTCCAAAGCACTTTAGACATCATTCAGTTATTTCACCAATTCACACACACATTCACATGCCGATGCTGGTAAGCAACACTGTGTATGCTGCTCACTGTTTTGTATTTTATTCATGTGTGAATAATGTCTCTTTCTGTGATTAGATGGAATCCCAGAGTACTAGAAATATATTTGTAATCCCTCCCAGACAGATGTCAGTGGCAGTTCTTATGTTGCTTTTTGACATCTTTCAGCCTACTTCATGTTGTCAGACAGGTCCTATTTAAGTGATTTCTGAATTTGTAATCAAACTGTGGCAAGTAAAATTGAAAACTTTCTAAAAGTGAAATTGTTAATTCCTGATTTCATTAAGGGGGGGTAATTCTTTTCCACATAGTGACAGTTTGGTTTGGCTTTTTCTTCCCCAATTTACATAATGAACTATTACCATTTGATAAAACTGTTTTTTAAATTTATGCAAGTTATTTTTGTCTAACCTAAAATAACATTTGATGGCCTAAAATAATTGTGAGAAAAACAAAAGAAATATGTAGGGATGCAAAAGAACTTTATGACAATCAACATTATTTCATTGTGTTTTGTCTGATTGCTTATATTGATTTGCATGTATCATATCGAAACAGTTGTCTGATCTGCAACTTGGAAAGACTCACAAGAATAAAGAAACAAATCTCAAGCTTAGTAGAATGTGGACAGATTGTGATTAACACTGCTCATCTATAAAGATCCTGCTTACATGTCAGCCTCCTAAAATATCTGTTTTATGACTCCCAAACATTTTTGGAGCCAACATGTCGTCCACTTAAGGACTCTGGAGGAGAGGTCAATGGCACAAACTGGTCACTGAATCAAAAAACACAACTTCCCCAGAAAGGCGCATGTTGAATGACAATGAACTCGCCGCAGAAGAGAAGTTTGTTATGGTGTCAAGCTGTTTTCACTGGCTGGAAAATAGTGTATACTGTCATCTTGACTCTGGGTCGCTGACAGTTATGCCCACTTACTGAACTGCTAAGTGTCTAAATGTGTGTGTGTGTGTGTGTGTGTGTGTGTGTGCGTGCGTGTGCGTGTGTGTGTGTGTGAATGCGGGGGTCAAAGAGAAGGAATGCGGTCATGTGAGTGCAATCAGCAGTCAGCGGGGACACGATGAAAAATTCACCCTGAGAGAGAGCTGAGGCTGAGAGAGCAGTGACCTCTTGAGAGGAGAGCACTTAAATTAAGTGAGGTATTTTAAAAAGAATGTAAAGTTAGGGTAAAAAGAAAGTACACCCTAAAATATTCTACACTATAATGGTATGTACAGTGGCAATGTTTTTGGTCCACTTCTTCCCAATGGTTTTTCAGCTCATTTAGACCTTTGTTGAGGTCTGGACTTTGACTGCGCCACCCCTTGATTCCGTTCTCTCACAGCTATTCAAATTTCACTCCTGAATAGTTTAGTCTGCAAAGAAGTTCAGGATTAACTAAACTGGGTGACCAGATCCTGTGACAGGCCTACAGTCATCACACCTTGACCACCGTGCTTGACATTCATGGAGACGTGATTGTGTCAATTTTTGCTATTTAATTTCCAATAAATGTTATAGCCTGAGATGAAGCTTGTTTGGGGGGTGAAGAAGGGTGTATTGTAATTTTTGAGCAGGAACTGTGAAGAGTAGAAATGGTTTTCAATGTCCCTGTTGCAAATTAGATTGTTTTACAAGCCAAAGGAGATCAACTCGTTATGTTCTGACACACAAAACCCAACGTTTGAAAGTAGATTTACTTTGTTTTGAACAGGATTGTATGTGCAAATTTAAATAGGAAAAAAAAACAACTAAAAACCAATTGAAACAAAAAGGACAGAAACTTACAGCGGCCATGGAGTTGATGCGGTCTATGTAGTAGTCGGGCCAGCTGGTAGCCAGCTTGTTGGGGTCTTCTTGCTCCTAAACACAAAGAAACAGAATTAAGCTTTTTTTTAATGTCACAGTTCAGCCGTGATGAAATAACAGGAAAATAAACAGATCACATTAAAACATGTGTTGTCTCAGCACAGATCATAGTCAGAAGTTTCTATCACAATCAGAACAATGCATACAGTAAGCCATTGTTTGTACACTGAAGGATTAGCTCATAAGCCGGCTTGTCTTACGCACTAAAGTAACGAGCCTTGACAGCTATTAGAGAGGTTTATTAAAAGATGAAAATGAGTAACAGCAAAAGTATTTTATTTTCATTTGTATTTGCTAACCCATGTTGGTAATTTTATTCTTTAAAGTGGCGCTGCTTTTCGAGCAATAAACGAAAAGAAGCTATTGATACAAATGATTATCTTTTTGACCCATTTTCCGTCTAAATACAAAGAGCTTCCTAATGGAAATTAAACAATAGCTATTTCATCTGGTGATGAATTTGCTCTGTCTAACTTAGGCATGCTTGATGCTAAAAGCAACCGCAACCGTATTCCACAGTCAAATCTGACCCTGTCCTTAAAGCTGCAATGTTGGGCAAATATTATTTCAAAAATGGTGGAAGTAGTCACATTAATTCAAGCTAAAGAAAAAATTAATTTTACTACTTGAAATGTTCCTCTTTTTTCCATACCTAAAGCATTTTTCTTTTTTTATATATATATGATGGAGGAAAAATAGTGCTAAATGATAATCTACATTTGTCCATTTTTTAAAAATAAATAATACATTTACAACAAATGTGTCCTGCGTATGCAATCAGTCTCTTTGAATCTACTACTCTTGAATGAAAATCCAGGGACACCGATTATCTTTATAAGTTAAGCAGAGTTCATCCGTGCTGTTCTGCAAAAACCTGTTAAAGATTAGAGAACAAGCAGCGTCATGAGGACAAAGGGGCATTAAGAAGAAGATCAGGGACAAAGCAAAGCTGTGGAGAAAACTATTCACATGACTGAATCCAAGTAAAATACATTGAAGTTTATGAGACAAAATGTAAAAACGCTCAAGCAGTATTATTACTCTTACAAAGCACTCAATACCATAGATCGTATTCCTAATAGGGACACCGAGACTTCGCAAACAAATCTGTGCTTTCTTTAGATGCAGTGAGAAAACTAGAACTGAGACTGATTCCAGCTTTCTAACAAGCTTATTTTCCACTGGTTTTGTCATTTACAGAGTGCTAATACTCTTTTACAGACCACTTGATAAGCTCATATTCCCTTCACACAAAACTATCCAAGTTTCAGCTTGCTCCAGCCATCTCTTGGTATTTTCAGTAAAAACAGACCAGGAACCTTTCTAGGGAGACCTGGGTAAAAAATTAGAAAAAAAAGTTTAATTGGTGGCATGTCCATTTAATCATTTCTATTTTAACAATTTCATTTACTCTGAACGCATGTTTATGCTGTAGCAAGAATCTATTTACTCTGTAATCAAAATTAATGACATGCTGCTTCAATATTTGCAACGTAGCACCACACAGTAAAAAGCAAATTAGCCTTTCTGCTGATCAAGTCGGTCAAAGTCCAGAATGAAATTCCACTTAATTGATTTTCCCTCAGACATAACATCCTTTAATTTAATTTAATGGGACATTAAAACGGGAGATTTAAGTTTGGCCATATAATGAGCAACGGAATCAGCAAATACTCTGATTGTGGAAAAAGGCTCCAGCTTTCCTGGACTCTGTACAAGTTTAGTCAATGTACATTTCAGTCCCTGTAATGACCATTGTTTCTGAGGTCCAGCACTCGGTGCCAGAAAGCTGGTTCAACCCTGAAGGGCTGAAAGGAAACAAAAACAATAAAACTCACTGTGCTGCTATGCCTGTGTTTTTAAAGCTGGCCCATCTTTCCCAATGCCGACACGCTGAGGACGCGATGCCAGACAGATTCTGATGCTCAGATTAACAATCTAACTGCCCCTCCGTGACCCTTTGGCCAAATCACAGCCACCCAAACATTTGTTTTGGCCACTACATGTACAGTATAATTGTCACCACGTTTCAGAACAAATTAAAAAGGATGACAAGATTTGTTTGAGAGGGTCCTAGTCATATCAGTCGACACATTTCCTTAATTTAGGTCCTTATAATGGAATATTTAGGTGGTGAAATGGTGCAGAGTCTGTTCGTGTGTGTTGCTGGCTCAATCAAACCACTCTGGAAAGTAATAACAGTTGATGACAGGTATTAAAGTTGTGTGATAAGAACTGAATGGTGTTTGGAACAAATGAAACACGCCAACTTCAGCCTAAGAAGACTCGATGCATGAATGTGCTCATTATACAACAGCCTTTTTCTTTTTTTTTTTGTTCCTTTTGGGGAATTGGCTTCATCCTCACTCTGCAGCCTTTCAGCCCACGGTTATACAAGACTCGTTTCAGTGTGGATGACACTTTATTACCAGCATAAATCAATACCTTCGTGAGGTATTTTGTTGTGTGACATACTTTTGTGTCTCTTGGACACATAACTCGTCTTATTACCCCACAGAGTTTATACCCGTTTGAAAAGAAGAACATGAAAATATTCACTCATCTGGAATTGATATTTGGATGAACCAAACCTGTGCTGTTTTTTTTTTTCTTCCTGATATCTTCGTTATTTTATTTCTTATTTTTTTTTATGGTGTATTAGCATCAGAAAGGTCCTAGTCTGCTTATTTAGTTTGGACCAAAAGCAGACTTTTTTTTTTCTTTTTTTTTGCTTGGTGTGGTTTGCACACAAATTAGATTTTTCAAATGGACTATAATTTGTAAACAAAGAAATAGGCAACAATCATCGCTCCCATTCAGCAGAAGCGATGGGAGCGGAACAGAGCACAGACACGGAAAAAACTAACTTTAAGATTGAGATAAGTTACATTTTTGTTGTGCACATTTAAGCTGTTATTACAACAAAAATAACATTTTGAATTTCAAGAGCGGCTTGTGTAACACTGGCTTCACAATGGAATATTTCTAATTTTCTCAGAAAATGAGAGCTGCAAGATGAATGAGACAAGATGCTCTGGGAGCCACAGCATGCTGGCAGCAGTAAGCAGAAAACTGTGGATGATCAGGTGTGACTTCAGTTCAACCAGAACATTCAGTAGTAGCTTTAGTAAGACTGAAGGCCTCATTTTTACCCAGCAATGATGGCTTGTAAAATCCAAAAAGATGTATATGTTCTGTAGTATGTCTGCTTTCACGTTGTAAGCTAATCATACCACAGTTTGTGGAAGTGGACTGAGACCACCTGAAAAACTGGGTCTTAGTCCGGTTGTTTGTTCTACAGCAAAATTTGCTTGAGTGTATTCACACCAGCACCAAAGTTCTGGACCAACTGGGGGGAAAGAACTATTTAAAGTGGTCTAAATGTTAAAATAAGTTTGCCTCTACTTTATTCAAATGTTATAAATTAATCTATAAGAAGCTCATGAAGCCGCAACATCATCTATACCATCAAAAATGTTTTTTTTTTCCAAATTACTTGAAGGCACTGCAATCCAAAAAACTTCTGAATTTTAACTTTTAAATAGGTTTTTCCTCAATATTCTAAAACTTGCTTTAATCCCAAGTGACTGAAAACAGAGCGAGCTTCATCTGGTTTAATGTCAGACAGTGTTATGCCTTCAGCCGTTTCTAAAAACAGCTGAAGCTGAGAAGTGAAGTGCAGCTGATGCTCCTCCACAAGCAAAAAGTGTTTTTGGTCACGCGTTGGGCTGCAGCAGTTTGGGGTCGACCCCGTCACTCTGCTGCAACAATTACACACCATGACCACACATTCCTTATGTCGGCCGACGTTAAATGTGATTTACAGCGTGCGACACAGCAAAGAAAGACAGGAATCCCCAACAGCATATCAAGTATATATATCTGCAAGGTGTTTCACTTATTGCAACCATCTGGTGAGGAAAATATTGCGCCCCCGAAGACCCAAATACCTGGCTAACGCCAACATCCAGGCATATTTCTTTGTCTGTTTGGCAGGCTATTGTGTTTGCAAAGGCACCTGTTGAAAGAAAAGATGAAATTACATACTCCAGCTTCCCCGCTGTCATGTAACAAGCTGTCTTAAACATTCTGAGCCCCCCTCAGAGGTTTCGCTGACAAATAATTGAGCTCACAGCCTGGAAGAATCTGGTGCACATATAGCTTTCAAGTCACAACTTCAGGAGCAACAGGAGGTGAAATTCCAACTACTCAGCTGGCAGCACCGAACAAAAAGGTACTTTGAAATGTGGAAAGATTTTACAGTTTGCCTCACTGTAGGAAATAGTCTCGCTTTTAGACGATGACCAGCAAGTGAGGAAATTACAAAGAAAAAAAAATATAATGCCCCAGACACCTCTAAAGAAGCACATACTCAAACAAATGTTTCTTTACAACTGTTAAGATTTCCAGCTTTGGTAGCCAACCACGCACAACCGGTCGTTCGGTTGTATAAAGGAATAGAAACTCTACATTAACTCTGAGAGACACACTAACATGTCCCAAGAGCGCTCCGGTTTTGCCACGGGATTGGACTGCACTGCAGCTAACTCTAAAACCCTCAATAGAGCTCCTTAATATTAATAAAGACACGAGCAAGAAGCAACATGCACCAAGTGAACCTTCATTAATTCAAAACCTGATGCACCAGTCGGGTTTTTCCTGGAGGAAACAAAAGCAATTTTCTTGGAAATCTGAGCTGATGGTTTTAATTTTGTTTTTGACGAATCATCATGCATTCAAAGTCAAATTTGACCCAAATGAAGGATGTGTGATATCAGGAAAAACCTACAGCTTCAATGTCACCGCTCAACAATGAAATAACAAAAACCACTCAAACATAATTTGCCTCACTCTTTGCTTTCTTTATCGTCACGATGATGTCTCCACCATTCTCTGTGAGCCTTAGCATCTTGGTCACTGAAATCAATATCTGGTGCGGGAGGCAAGGCTAAGCCGAGACGAGCCAAATGGCCAAAGATAAGCGGGCATACAGAATTTGAAGGTACACATCACACTCTACCAAATATTGCATCCAAGCAGTCCTGATATTACATGCACTCATATTAAAGTCTAATCTAAACACATGACATAGAAAAGTAAACAGCTTAAAGTCTACATTGGGGACAGATTATATAATATGATACTGTTAAGAATGTCAAAACCCTGTATTTTTAATCTAAATTAGAAAAGATGAGATGAACAAAAGAACTGATCGTGAAATAAATAGCATGGCTCACTGGTATTGCCATTCTCTGATTAAGAAGCACAAACAAAATCTCTGGAGCCAAAAGACACTTTTAGGGAAAAAGAGAGAAAAGGACAACAATCATTTTCATGAAATGAGTTATTACTTGTCTTTATAGGAAAAACTAAATGCACTCAGTTTTGCTATGGTATTCAGTTATAAATTAGATTAACTCATCATATTGATTACAAAACAAAGTCAAATGCCTTCCATTCCTAATTAAAGTGAAAGGTAAATATTTTTTTCTTAATTCTTAGCACAAAATGTCACCACAATCACAACATGATCCCATGGGATGATGAGGACCACCAACTTTCCAAGGTCACCCTAAGAGCTTGGAAATGGGACAGAATATTGAATGTCCAACGATTTTGTTAAGCCTAACACTGAGATTTTTTTTTTCCTTTTTGTTTTTACAGATAGAAAAGGTTAAAGTTTTATTTTTATTTTTTTGCAAGCTGATTGTTTTGCCACGAATCACAGTGAGGGACAAGATGAAGCCCACATGCTCAATAGTTAGAGACATTATCAGCGACCATTTTCAGTGATTTTCCAGGTTCGGTCCACGCTGTAATAACAGTCAGATTGTGTTATGTAATGCCATTCCTGATCGGTATTTGAGATGTAGGATAACGTGAGATATGCTCCAGGGCCGCATGCAGGAAATTGAAAGGAAATTAAGAACATTTTTTAGAACCTCTCGCTCTCTACAATTTGCACACACACAAAAAAGTGCATTACAACCACATTTATCCAAAAACATTATCTGCCTGTGCTGCCTGACAAAAATATGAGTTCAAAGTAGACATTAGATTTGAAAGTGACGACCCAATACACTCTGGGTATGGGAGCTCCTCTTGTTGGTCTGGATAGAAGCAGGATGGAGTCCTGGAACCATTTTATTCTCTTAGATTAGAAGTGACCATAAAGCTACTTCAAAGCCTGCCAGGTCTAGCAGACTGAATGATTCAACACGCATATGGTTGGAAATGGATTTATTGTGGATGAAAAGACCTCAGCATGAGTCTATTAATGGAGCAGTAAATTTGTAATCTGTGTGATGGAAATTAATGGGGAAGCAGTTTGACACAGGTTGATGAAAAGACTCCGATATCAAGATGTAAGGGCATCTGATGTATAACAAAAATAATTCTACAAGGGTGTGGGCTATTTTGAGCAACCCTAAACATTTGCAGTGTAAGTGTACTCATATAAACACTAGTTTCAACCTTGGTCCAATGCAACATGCAAATGTTTCACATTTCTGACAGAAGCACGACAACACTTTTTTTTTTCTTTTTTTTTTTCCAAGCAAACCCACATCTCACCGCCTACCTAACTCTATCAGGTTACTGTGTCTGTAGACTGCGTCTGATGACCCTCTCTAATTATTCCTACTAAATATCAGATTGTCCAGGAACTGCCTGCAGCAATATCATGCCAGTCACCATGGCACCATTTTGATTAAAGGATTAAAACAATTTATAGCCCCATTAAATGGGCTTGGTTTAAAATATCTGGAAGAACAGATAATGACATTATCTGCTCTTCCAGACAATTCCAGAATAATTTCATCAATTTCAGATAATTAATGAAATTATCTGCTCTTCCAGACAATTAGAAGTTTAAGTTTGTCTCTTATGCAAAAATCTTATACTATGTTTCTGGCACCATACAAAAAATGTAATTTTTTAGGCATTAACAAAATAGCTTCATATTTTGACCTGCTTTTCATTGGATTATTTAAGGGTTTAAACCACCCCTAAGGTTTCAGAAACAGGGTTGTAGCTTGGTCAGGGACTCGCTCTGTGATCGTGGCCTGAAAACACAAGTGTGTGTTTGTGTGTCAGTGCAGCGCGACTAATGAAAATCAGGAGACCCTGTTTGGCTTCCAGCACTGGACCATTATAAAGAGCTATTAGATGTTACATCGTGTTCTCTACCTGCAGGCGACTCTTGATGCAAGTCATGCAAAAAAAAGTACACACCCTCACTGGCACGAATGGGATACTCTCATATAAAAGCTAAACTGATGCCATTTCTGTATTAACATGAGAGAGGTGTGCAACCATTATTTACAGCCAAACCCTCTGGCTGTGGCAGAGATGTGAGATGGTGTGTTGGCTTTGGCAAGACAAATGGTCAGTACAGCCATTTACTGTAAATCTTCATTATTAACATGTTTACATTTAATATTTGACGTTTTCCAGTCTCACAATTTGTCACTATTGCTCCAAGTGCTAAAAGATTTTTGTGGTTTAGCCGTACAGCAACTTGATTTAGATCAATTAAGCTTTCGAAACGCTAAAGCAAATGATTCATTCACTCAACAGGTTTATGGACCGAAATTAGGTTTGTGTGATTGTGCTCACAAGTTAGAATTTTTGACTAATTTATGGTTTAGCCGTTTGCAACCATGTTACAAACTAAACAAACCTTCCCCGTCACAAGATGCTGGAGGGAGTCTGGTTTGGAAACAATTCCTGTGAATGGATATGTGCTCATAAAATCAGCATTGAATAGCTTGGACAAATTAACTGCCTGGTTTTTGAGATAAAGAAAGAATTAGCAATGTACTGAAAAATCTTCAGGTGATGAGAATCAGTCAATTTTAAGCTTGATCCATTTTAATGGCACCAACAACAACAATAATCTGTCTGAAAGTTATTTAATGAGTAAATATGTCTCACAGGTAGCCAATACAGAATGAATAGAATGGATAAATTTAGAGGAAGCACAGAGATGTAAGAAGCTACAATGTGTTGAGACATGTCTATTGTTCACTGACGCTGCAGGAGAGTGTAAAAGAACAAAAAAGCAAAAAAAAACAAACAAAAAAAAACTAGACAAGATGACAGGAAGGCTGAATGAAGCGCAGCAAAGTCACCTCGTTCCTTCTGAGCTTTCAGTTGCCTATTTTAATTCCTCACTCTAATTTTGGACTAAAGTTGAACTGAAACGCTTGATTTGAATTAACAGAAGTTTAGAAAATCGCTGGCTACGTGGATAACTAACACAATAAGCAAGTGCACAAACATTTCTAATCAGGAGATCTGTTGGGATATCTTTGCAGCTCCACACATCAAAATGCATTTGGAAGGGTTTCTTAAGACATAAATATTTTGATGTTGCAAATTAAATTCCTATTTGTGGAGTTCACGAGAATATGCCGAAAGGAAACTGAAATGTGTTAATAGTTTTACAGTAAATGTGTTGTGCAGTTTGCTTGGCAGCGGGATAATGATAGATTTTCTTTGTTCCTACCTCAAAGAATAGTCTAACCGCAACAACTGGAGCCGTCGCTTCACTGAGCCAAACAAGACAACCAGTGTTCACTTTTAGCAGGACGGTTCGAGGGAAACGTTGGCCCCCATTCAAATTGCTGTCATGTGTTCACTCTGTGCAACATAAAGCTCTACTGTGTGGCGCCCTTATGTGTTGTTTCCGCACAACCTGCATCGGTTAATTTTCCTTTCTAGTGTATGTGCGTTTTTATTTTTCATGCCTGTCTGACGCTGCGCATGTGAGGGCAACGTTCATATCATCCTGGCTGCACAAACATACACAAAGCAAATTATTATCTGATATTGCACCCAGTGTTTTTTTTTTTTTTTCCTGTCTCTCCCTCTCATTCTTCAGTGCAACGGCTCTCTCCACAAATGAGGGATTTGTTTGGATTTTCCTCCGGCTTTCCGCTGTTCACCGTTACCCTGGTTTAGCTCTTCGTTTTCTGGCCTGGACACAAAAGTTTGCAGAGGAAATGATTTCTGACTGGGAGAGATGAAGGTGGAATGACAAACTAATATATCCTAGCTATGAACCCGGCTTAGACTCACAGAGATCCAAAGTGCCCAGGCTGCTGCCAAAACTTTGTTTCCACTACCTTGTGCTACAGCCCAGACAGTCCTCATAAAAGTCTGTGGTTGCCTTAGTGAGTTACTCAATAACTGATACAGAAGTTTTATTGAACTGTACTGTGGGTTTGCAGCTGCGAATTCGGCCAAGAATCCAATCCTCTTTGATGAAGCACAGAGCATCCAAAGGCACAGCAGCTTATCATAATGCAATAAAAGTTAGACTGTATTTTTCTTGTGTATTTCTCCTGCTCACACTCCAGTTTCCATCTTCACCTTGACATCCCTCTAAACATCCCTCAACCCTGCTGCTCCCTTTTGTTTAATACACCGAAACCCAATCCAGGTCGGAACACATGCAGGTGCTCACAAACGTGTGCCAATGCTAAAAAAAAAACAAAAAAAACAATGTACGGGTTTACTTATTATGAAAGGTTGTCAGAACATACCCCACCAATCCAAGCTAAGCCTTGGAAAGTAGAAACTTTCCAAGAGCAAATAAGCCGAGAGACACAATAGACATTTACGTATGAGCGAGAAGGCTGATAAAGAATTGTCATCATACTTCAAACATAATGCTTTGGATGTTCAACCACAAACTCGGACCAGAGGTCTTGTGGAGAAACAGATCGAAGACAATTGGGATGTTTTCCTGCAAGGTTGAAGAGAGAGCGAAAGAAAACACTCTCCAGTTCTGATGGTGTCATCACAATTCTTTAGCAGTTTCAGTAAAACGCTCGCTCAACAACGACTGCACAAATGGACTTTTCGGTCCTGCCACAATCCCACCGCAGATTTCAAAAACAATCGCACCCTAAAACAATACTGCAATACGTGCACATGTTTACGTCAAAGAAGAAATTAGAAGCAGAAATGTGGGCCATGAGGGGATGCTTTCCCCCGCTCCCCTTCACTGAAGGTTGACGTTTGGTTCTAAACTGTGGCTTCAGGCAGCCAGTCAACAGAAGGCCAGCCAGAGGATCAGAGCTGATGTATGATAAAGTACAAAACACAGGCTAGCTCACCTTCTTCTTGCTGCAGTAGATCTGCCATTTCTTCTCATCAGGCAGCGCAAACATGGCCTCTCTATTCTTGTCGGTCAAGTCCAGTTCATCCTGCAAAAACAATGAGAAAAGTTTAACCTCAACAGCCTGCACAAAGAAACGTGCAGAAAACAATAACTGAGAAAGCTGTGACACAGAGAAAGGACACATTATAATGCATACATGGATTAGTCGGTTCTGGCTTGTAGTCGTTTTACTGCTTTGGCATTTTTGCTTTACTTTTACGGATTTCATCGTTCCATACCTGACTTTTTATTAGGTATAAAAAGGGGTTTGGTCTAATCCTGCACATTTTGGATCATGATGCATCTGTTTGTGTCTGCCAGGAGAATGCTTTGTACCCGTTTTTACAGCTGACAATATAAAGTAATTTTCTGTTCTGTACCGTTAGTCTACTTTTAGGTAAAAACGGTTAAATGGCACCAGTAAAAATTGGCTACCAGCACAAGGTCAGTTGTACAGATCCATCCATGTGAATATCTGAAGCTATTGGCCCAAATGGATCACCAGCTATTTTATTAGGTTCAGTTGCTTGTTAATGCTAGCTGTCAATTAGCCAATCACACAGGTGCAACTCGACCAGCTTAGGCATATAGATAGATGTGGTGAAGAGAACTTCCGAAAGTTAAAAGTGACCAGACTGGAAATGAATAATTTTGAACATGCCATGGTTTTGTTGATACGCTGGGATTCTTACATACACAATCTATTGAGCTTACAGAGAATGGCGAGAAAATTCCCTTCTTGTCTTGCCGTGTTAATGTTGGCGGATAATGAGCAGACTGGTTTGAGAAGATAGAAAGCCAACAGCAGCTCAAATAATCACTGATAAACTAAAGGATGCAGAATGCTATCATGCAAAAGATGTTGCTAGAGTAGATGGGCAACAGCAGCAGACTTCACCGGATGCCACTCCTTTCATTTAAAAATAGGAAACTACAACTTCCATACCAACACCAGAAAAGGGCATCAATTCAGATGGTAAGGTTTACAGGCATGACATGAAAAAATGAAGCCCAGTATTGCCAGTATATACATATGAAATGGGGACAGAAACCGGCAAGGGTGAAATGACTCAGAGTCATTTGGTTTACACTGTGAGCTTTAATGGTCCGGCTGAGAACTGGCTCCACTCACTACAGAAGAGCGATTTAAAATTCATGCTGCCACTCGGCTCAATTCTTCATGTTGGTACAAGGAGCCCCTTGCACCTTTTGAAATGCATATGAACCTTAGAAATGAGTCCCTGCATGCCAGAGAGGAAAAACAAAGTTTGGAAAACAAAGATGAACAAATCAGACAAGAGAGGAGTCAAATAACAGGCAAACAGAGCGATGTATTAAAGAACAGTAACCTGTGGATGTGGAAACTGATGGGACAAGAAAAACAGCAAAAGAGGAGAAAAAGCTTTGCCAATGAGGATTTGCGCTCAACTCGAGCTAATCTCCTCATAATGGTTTTGCTACCATGACGTCAGGCACGGGCAGCAGGCCTCCAAGGAAGCCCAGGATGAAGATGGCCACTGGTGACAGAGGTGGGGGCCCCCTTAATTCCACCCGGAGTTTGTTTTCAACAACTCCGCTGGGCAGGGAAGGCTGAGGGTGCCCAGATTCCAAGAATTTGACACTATGAAGAATGACATCATCCCTGGCCCGTTTCTTTCAATGGGATAACCAGCAGAAGCATTGCTGTGGCTTTTGGTGGAGAGGGAAAATATCTGAGGGGTGTGAATTTAAAATGGGGTATAACACAGACAGAAACCACAAAGAAGCTGTAGAATCTTACAGTATTTTTCATTTTAACAGCAGGACTTCAGAGACTCCCACCAAGCTTAAAACAATGTAAGATCAAGGGCAAAACTTGCCATTATGTGACAGCTGAATATTAAATCTCTGTCTCAGTGTCCTTTAGTGTCAACAGATTTCGTTGGTGAGCACAGGCCTCTCTCCCCATACTCGGCTCTTCTCTGGCCCGTTGCCTGGTCGCAGGGTCAAAGCCCCGCTGTCAGATCTGCTGCTCTTTGGAAGAGCTAAATTCTTTGAGCCGGTGAGAATCTGTGAGAATGAGACCCCTGGATGTGGACCAGATGGTGGTTAAGCCAGCATCTTATCCCCATGCAGCTTGTGTTCTCCTTCCTGCTACTACTAAGGCCTCTACTTTCTGAGGTTTTTACATGGTGGGACCAATGTGAGAGATGAATACCGAGAAACTTAAACAGCAAGAGCCTTGCAACCTTCTGTATCAAAGACATCCAGGAGAATATGAAACATTCCAATGGAATTTAAAACAAGGGATCATCTGCATATACAGTAATTTCCAAACTTTTAGATTAAAAGCTGTTAAGATATTGAAAACAACAGAGCTGCCACTTCTTCAAATCCATCAAACATCTGTCGTAATTATTCATTAAATGTTACCTATATTTTAAATGTAATTATAATTTTCTTGAATACTTTTAATACCCCATAAATACAGGCTTCTGCTTTGCGTTTAAATCTTTCCTTTAAAAAGAAGCTCAGACAGAAAAACTACACCCCAAATTTGGATTTAATGTAGATTTAGATGGTAAAAAGCATCACATTTCATTCAAGGACGTTTTTTTTTTTTTTCTGTTTCAAATACATTGGTGAATGCCTGCTTTTCAAATAATAGTAGGCCAGGTCAATTGCATTTCAAATCTCCCCTCTTCTTAGACAAAAACGTATCCAAGCTTCTTGAGTTTCTGTCTGTTTTAATGTTTCAACTCAACAAGGTACTACCTTTATAGAAAATACTAACTCCCACATAAAATGTTGTTTGCATAATATAAAACACATTGGCCACAATAAAATTCTGAATTTTTTCCACCTGTTGTGTTTTTTTTTCCATGCAACTTGACTTCAACAACGGATGAGGCAGAACACTCTTAAACTATTACTTTGTTGAAACACTTATTTTTAGCAATAGGCTTGTTTGACGGGAGTTGATCCAAATGACACATCTTGACTTGGCCTAACCTCTCAGAAGTTCTCCAAATCTGTCAAGATTATGAGGGAATCACTTTTCCACAGTCTCTCCAGGTACTTCACAGTGGGAAATGAGGCAAAGCCCTAATTTTTTCCACAACATTTATTTCAGAACTCTGGCTAGACACCAAGCTTCAATTTTATTCCGGTGATGCCATGATCTGTGAAAAAAATACCATTGTACAAAAAGAGCCCTCTTGTGCAAAGGAAAATCCAAGTAGGATAGCTGAACGTCACTATAACTAACAGTAGGTGGGGACTCCAGAAGGCTGGATGGTGAAACTAAAGCAAAAAGAGCTTCAAATAAGTATTATATTAAGTGTGTGCATAGTTCTGCAATCCACTACTTACCTCCACTAAATTCATTTATTTTTTCTGCCCCATTAATAATTTGCAGTGTACTGCATTAAATGTTTTAGACAAATTGCATACGACTAGGAAATCTAGAATTACTTCTATAGATATATATAGAAGGTATCAAGAAAAAAAAAAGATAGCAAGATAATGGAAAAGGTACTACTATAATGGCAAGGTACTATTCAGATACACAAAATTTGTAATTGACTTATTGTCAGATTAAAACATTTCAAGTCAGCATTCACAACAGAGAAATAAGAAAACACTAAGTTATGGATGAGGACTTGGCGATAATGTTCTCGTCATTGCAGCTGGAGTACTCCTCTTTTTCCAGTTATGTAACATTGCTCGGTTTTCCTCCACTTCCATCTTGCCTCCCACCTTTCAAACGGTTTCCAATATCACATCTACATCACGTGGAGCGCCTCATGACCCAAGCAGCACCCCAGAAAACAGGTAATTCCTTCACTCTTCCAAAACAAAACCCAAGACTTTTCTCTATGTAGCGGCATACCTCCCTCAACGTGCCTCCTTCCTACGCCAGCACGTTTCAGTTGGGAAATCATATAAAGCAAAGATAATATTGTTACACCTGCTGCTTGAGAAGGGGAAAAGTACATACCTCCAAATCCTTTCATATTTCATGCAGAGCTGCCAGCTGAATAATGTTACACTATTCTTAAAGGTTATCAAGGTGAGATCTGATCGTCATGTTCGCTGCAGATAAATCTCTTCTGTCACTTAATTTCCGGCTTCTAAATGCTTGTGGGCTTCTCGGTTTAGCCAATTTAATTCAAAAGATATGACAGAGTTGCAATGCGGCAAGTTTCAAAATCTAAACAGCATTAGTCAAATTTAGTCTTTGGCACACTTACAAAGGCAAAAGAAAACGGTAGCATTGCTCCAAAATAGGAGAAAAAGGACCCAGTCTTCAACCAGTCTTAAATAGTGACTGGTGAGGCCAAAGAACCACGGTTAGGGACGTCTATATTAAAACTCCAGGAAGTTTTAGCTGAAAATATGGCTGATTTTATTACTAAATTTAAGTCTGACATCATTGGGCCTTTCAGTAGGACAATAATAGACAATATATGGCCAAATCCATCACTTTTTTCATCACCATCTCAGTCCGCAGAGCTAAATCCTAAATTACACCTTTGGGGTGAGTTGAAGAACAGAAAGTATAGCAAAAGAGCAGGGACTCTTGTCTCTCCATGACCTCATATTAGATCGTCCAACGATACAACACACTTGGATAGGATAGAAAGGTGATTAAAAATGTAAACAAATTTGATAAAAGAGAGGTTTGCATGTAAAACAGTGGAAGTTGCATGTAGGCTTAAGATGGAAGCTGATATCTAGACAAAGATCCTGAGGAATGAAGAATCAGAGCGAGAGTTGGTGTGAGGCTTTGCAGTGGGAGTGTCTTTGTGGACTGGAAATACTTGTGGCTTCGCATACATGGGAAATGTGACATCTTCTCTCATGCATTCATGTCTATGAAGTGGCATTTCCAGGGTGGACCCAAATGTCTTTACCTCCTGTTCGGTCCAGCAACATAAGCCGGGAGAACAGACTCATGAGCTGTACAGGTTATCCTGCATGAGCGAGGCAGGGGAAAGCAGGCAGGAAGTCATATTAGACCTCCAGGGAGACTACAGGAAGTCGGAGTGATCATTATTGACCCAAACAAGATACAGTGAGTTTGCTCACATGTTTAATTTACTAGACCTTGTATAATATCACCTTGATTCTTTTTTTATTTTTTTAAGAGATCACAACGACAATCAAAAAAGCTCAAAGATCAACTTTAAGTGAATAGAGAAATTGAAACTCACCATCCTACCACTAGTTTTTTGACTCTGTTAATAAAGGCTCAGTCACATTTTGTTCTGAAGCTTTTATATGAGTCATAGCCGCTCCGATGATTCAGACAGTAGCAACTTCTAGCAGACAGCTCTCGCGTAAACAAGCTTTGGCCACATTCATGACGGGGCTGACTCGGGACAGTGAGGGCTGGCTTTGCATCAGTTTAGGAAGAGAACGTTAAAAAAATTAGAATCGCAAGAGAAGGAAGGGAGGGAAACGGAAAGGAACGATGGGTGCATCCCTGGGTGTGTACGGGGAAGGAAACTCACTCCCATTGCCCAGAGGGAGGAGAACGTTTCCATTCCCTGCCGTTATGCAACGGATTTGATTTGCTTCCGGCTCAAAAGTCACACAGCATGGAACACTGGGAACAGATTTATGTTTCAAAACGTTTCAAAAACTTTCCTGGCATTTCAGATCAGAAATGGTAATTCTACCATCACCACCGTCAGGACTACATTTTCCATTTTTCTTATGAGAAAACACAGAAGAGTGGACACTGCCGAAGGTCACCGCTCAACGATACAGTAAATGGTTACGCATCTGGACCACAGCTGGACCGCTACAGAACAGTTGGATTAAAGTTGTCCTAAATTATGACAGAGAGCAAAGGGAAGACGAAAACAGACGGACAGAAAAAGAGGGCAGAGAGCAAAGCAGAGTGAACATTAATCTCGTGTCTGTGAGTATTGTACAATCCAGATGTTGGCCTAGTAGAGCCGATTCAATTTGGCAGATACGCTGTGCGCTACATCCTCGCAACAAATCATCACAGGTGGACACAACGCATGTTTGTTCATTCCTATATTTTGAAAATGTGGGACATAATATATAAGCATTATATCATAAAAAAAAATCATAGAAATGGGAAATTTATCCTTTACATCTTTATAAACGTCTCAACAGATTGCTCCCATATGCCACTTTTCCCCACAGTAAACACTCATTGTTATCAGCTTCGACGCGTAAATGCCAGCGTGGTTGTCCCTGAACAACCTCACACTTGGCTTCTCTTTGTAGAAACAAAAGGTTCATTTTGGTTTACTGAGCTGCCACCAATGAGAAATGAACCAAAGGACGGGACCTATTCAGGAAAACCCACTTTAAATGATCAAACCACGAGAGCAATTGCTCATTTGATGATAAAAGGTATTAGGAGGGAATGGTCCTGACAAACAAAAATAAAGCTGTTGATGTTTTTTGGTGTGCCGCCAGACTTCACACATGGCCGATATATCAACTATGCATGCAAGCCTAGAAAGTTCTTGGGGTGGGGGAAAGCTTAAAAGTGCACTGTGATCCAAAGAGCAGACCTACAACACAGGCAGCTGCTGCCAGATGCAAAATGTATAGTTAAACTGAAGTGATGCTTACACTGTGACGATCAGCAGCGATTGTTTCCAGATTCGCACTGGGCTTTTATTTGGGTTTATGACAAACTCAGTGGCAGGTTTACTATTAACACTTTCTCCAGGCTGAGCTGTGCATCTGACAGAACAGACTTCAGTGTTTACACAGGAGAACCAAGAATGGATAACCACACATGCTTGTCTTGTTACAGTAGTTTCTTGATCTGCAGGCCGAGGACTACATGTTATGTCAATTTTGCTTCACTGCCGGTCCCACAGGTCATACAGGTGCATTTTGCAAAACGCAAAAGAGACACGTTTGCTTAAAGCAGTGGTTTGAGATCTTTGCAGGACAGTGAGGATCTTAGCACTGCGAGTCATCCCTCTGTAGATAACCTCACTTAAAAAAAGCAATCAAAGGAAAAAAAAAAGATGCTACTTGACAATACGATGAAATGCATTGCATCACAAAAACCATGGGTTTTGAGTCACTTCCCTCTACACACATGAACTTTAATTAAATTTAATAATCTGGTGCAACTCTTTGGAGCTATAATAGCTTCAACTCTCTTGCTTTCACAAGTTTGTGAGAACAGCTATAAGGTGGGCTGGATCAGTCTCCCCTATAACTCATCCTAGCAGACAGATTTGTGTGGAGTTTTGTCATCTCTACACAAAACTCATTTATGCATGCCCTTATGGATTTTGCTTTATGGCTTGAATTTTTAGAACAAGCCATTTCTGGTGCAAAGGTTTGCATAAGCAGCATGTATGCCAACGTGCTTGACTTTATTCCCCTGTGATGATGAAACTGACTGGACTCTACACTGGACAGAATAAAGTAAATGTGGTGAACGCTACGTAGTTAAACAGTTTCTATTCCCCAATAAGTAAAAGGCATTTAACTTTGGTTTAAGGTTAAATAAAAAAGGGATAAAAAGTTGCAGATTTAAATTTTCTTTCATAACCCCCCTCCCCCTTATCACCCTCCCGTCCCCACTCCACAAATAAAGTGGTTGCTGACTGTGCAGCGTTTCACCTTCTGACACAGTAAAAAGAGACCCCATTATGCATATGAGACGTGTAGGTGGTTAACTTTTTTCACTTGGCCCAGATCTGTCAATCCCATTTCAAAAAGTCCACAGAGTCTTGTTCCCCTAGACAGGAAACACTTTCAAAACAATAATCCCCCCCCCCATCTCCCGTTTCCATGGAAACTCACTATGTTATGTATTATTTCTCTGTCCTTCCTGCCCTTCTCTTCCCGACATCCGCTCGAGCTCTCTGCTTAAGTTACAAACAGGGAATCCAGGATGGCTGTCTCCAAGAGGTCTGGTTGAACCAGTGTTTGGATGACTTGTGAAAACTGCATCACGTTGTCTGCTGCCTCATCGGTGAAACAGACATCGAGAAGCCAGGTGCCCTTGGTTTCAGAAAATAAGTCCATGCATAGGTCATGGAAAAAGAAGACATGAATTAAGTTGACAGGCACTGGGCGATCGACCTACAGGAAATTCCTTTTATCTTTTCAAACTTTATAGCAAGAGGGGATCGTAACCTGCTTGTATGGAAAGCTGTTTCTTTTTTTTAATTTTTTTTCCTCCAATAAAAGCAGATGTTTTCAGTGTTTTCTTGGTTGGGAAAGAAAAATCCAGGAGTTTTATAAATCGGTGGCAAATAATTTTGGCTTTCTTCCGCCTCACTTAGGCATCCGTTTTGCTTTCATCTTAATTTTACCCCAGAAGAAGCCGCGGATCGTTCAGTCCTCTTAACCACGAGGATTGCTGCTGTGATTTGGCTAAATGCTCCCATATGACGAGGAGGCAGGAAAAACTCAAAACAGTCTCTGATTGTTTTATTATATTCTTTTTATTAAAGTCAAAGCAGAATCGATGCAAAAGTATCTCTGCAAAGCCTTGACTTGTATCACACGTGAACTGTTGTTTTACATGTTCAGCGAGGCCAGACGGTCTTCCACTTTATGTAAAAGAAGAAAAAAAAAAATCAACCGAGGCAAATGATGGTATAATTGTTGCAACCTCATTACTACATTTTCTTCAATCTTGACAATAAATATCTTCAGCTACTGTTGTTTAATGGTTTACACGTTCCAAGTGACTACCAGAAGGCATACAATGCAAACCTGTTGTCTGTCTTGTCAGTTAGCTAAAAAGAAAAAATCCACTCTTTTTCAATATTTCCTGAATTTAAATCCACAATGAAGGGACACATCCTACAGACAGACTTTTAGTTTTCTCTGAGAAGTTAGACATGCCACAGGCTGCCCTGCAGGCACACCATTAGACATAATGTTGGGAGGGACAGCATAAAGCAGGAAATCCGAGGCCAAAGGGAAGCGAGAAGGGTGCTACGATGAAATCAGACAAGACTGACAGTGAGAGCATGAGACAGGAAGTGAGCAAACGGACAAACACAGCACGGCCCTGTTCTTGCATGGCAGCTGAAACTCACTTCAGAGCTCTCCATTCTGACAGCTGTGCCCTGATCTCTCTCCACTGCCTGGGCACATGTCGGCACAACGATCCCCATCTGGCACTGGTGCAATTGCTAAGCTTCTGCCAGTAAGTGTGATCTGTGCACGAGACGTGCACTGTGTTCGTCTGAGTTTGATGATGGGGGTTGGGGCATGGCCTCAGCCAACCATCAAGACAACTTCCGCAAGACTCAAGCATTTTAATTCTTGCCTCTAATCCTATTTGTTCAGGATAATGAGCAACACGCAAACTATCGGGCTGCAAGCCAAGAAAGAAAACACTAAGAAGAGTCTTGTTCTGCTTTTAGTGAAAGGCATGCCGCGCTTTATGCTTCTACGCAGGTTAATTTGTTTCGATGATTCAATTCAAAACGTTAAATTCATAATGACATGAAGTCATAACACACAGTTATGTATTTTGGGTGTTTGTTTCTGTTAATTATGATGATTGGGTTGTCTGGATGCTGAGAGATTACACACGGCCGCTACAAGTGTGCCGTAGTATGTAACAGTTATGTAATTTCAATATTATGTACAACAACATTATGGGTAAAGCTGCAGACTTAACAGTTGCCCAGCAAAACATCACTGAAAATGTAGAGCGAAAGAAAAGATTAAAGCTAAGGAAGGTGGCTGTTCATCATAGTACAATATTTAGGTATATTAATGGAAAGTTGAGTGGAAGAACAAAGTTGCACACGCAACCGGATTAACTCCTTAACTTATTTTTTTTTATTAAACTTTTGTTTTACCAGGATAAAAAAAACAAAAAAAACATGAAAATATAAAAACTTGAGATTAAATGTCTGACCTTTAAGAGCCAAGCTCAGAGGATGAAAGAGAGAAACCACCCGCGGAGGGTTAGAAGGGAATTTTTAAAATTATTTTATAAAATAAAAGTGTTTTCAGATGAAAATTAATTTTGCATTTCATTTAGAAAATAAGGTCACAGAATCTGAAGGAGCACCGTTTCCAAGTTGCTTCACAAGCAGAGAGACATTTCTACAGTCAGTGGTGATTTGGGGAGCATGTTCATCTGCGGCAGAAGGAGGCTATTAAAGAAACTTGGTCCACAGTGTTTCATCAAGTCCAAAGTCAACACAGCCATCCTCAAACAGGAATTTTTAGAGCAGTTCATGCTTCCTTCTGCGAAAAAGTCTCGTGGAGATGCTCCTTTCATTTTCTCCTTTCAACTAAGATACTTGAATACAATACTCAACCAACAAATATAGTCATGTTCCTTGTCAGTGACTATGTTAAATAGTCTTTATGTGTTAAAAAAATCATTTTATTGGTCCTGTGTGATCTAATTTCATGAGAAATTGATGTTTGAGTTTTCATAATCCTTCAATTTAACTCAAACAAACACTTAAACCACAAAGTTCTGTGTGCAATGAAAGTATATTTAGTTGCTGTTATGAGTAGAGTTTTTGATGTGATGCAAATGAATATTCAACCTAGTAAAATTAGTTCAGAAAAAAAATCCAAACTAAAAGCTGTCAGCTACCAGAATTTTGTATAAACCTGTACATGAACTGCGCAAAAAGAGTTGGTGTAAAATAAAATAAAATGGCATATGTGGTGTCAAACATCAGAAGTCCTTTTCCATCAGAGACAACCGTTTTCATTTTTACTCACCACCAGTTCAGAAAAGCGTGCATGCAGCTCCTCTGCAGGTGGCATGGGGGAGCTGAACTCCAGCAGCTGCAGCGGCACGGTGTCCTTAAGGTTGATCTCCGGTGGCTCGCTGCTTCCAAAGCAGCACAGGAAGCCCAGACCCGCCCGTGTCCTCTTCCTGGGAGGCATAGCGGCTACGGTGGCGAAGCTGGCAGTGGTGGTGCTGAACCAGGAAGGTAAAGGAGGGGGCCAAGGGACAAGGGAGGGGGGAGTGGAAAGGATGACGAGACTGCTATCTGGGGGGCATGATCTGGAAAAGAACGAAGAAAAATGGAGAGGATTAGAGTTGCTGACAATCCCAGATGGCCAATGTCATCTGTATTTACTGAATACATTCTTGGTTAATGAAGATTTAAGCTGTTTGGTCTGTGTTTTTCTCTCTGGGGAATCTTTATTTATTTATTTATTTTGTATTCCAGAGACTGAGAGGCGATCCCCATTTCCAGCAGCCTGATATTGTTTGGAAAAAAGCACGTGAGCAACCTACACCACATCCAAACAAACATCACTAAGCCACCTGCAGAAACTGCGTCAAGGGAAAAAAAAAAGAAAAAAAAGCAAGAAGTGGCTTTTACAAGCCAGGGTGGGGATTTTGTTGCTGGCTAACCAAAAAAAAGGCACTTTGAAATGCAGGAATCGGCACAACATCATCATTTTGACAGTGGTTGCAACTTTACCACAGCAAATGTTTAAGAGGTACAATGTTGGATCTGCAGCAGACTCATGACTCTACTGCATGAGCAAAAATGTGCCACAGTGCTTTGAAAAGAACATTGGTGGTTCCTGCTTAATAAATTCTAGTCTTTTCAGTATAGAAAAGCTAAAACATTGTGACCAATCTCAGCTGAGGAGTTGCCTCGGCTCTTCTTTATGCATCAGTTTACCACATTTGTGAATGAATGAACCACACTTATGTTATGCAAATACCTCAAGCGTGCAAATCCAGTATGAGTACTTGACCGAGAAATCAATTTCGAAGCAGCAGAATGTTAATGGAATCTCAAAGCTTGCACCACATTTAAAATATAAAATGTCTATAAATGTTACGCGCTCTCTCTTAATATTTTTACGTAACCTTTAAGGAACCAAGTACGTCCTGAAACCATGCACCCATGTTTAATGAGGCAATCAAATTTTATAACTTCAGAATCCACAAAAAGCTAACCCAAAATACTGTATCCTGACTGAGCATTTCCACCACCATCTCTTGTTCAGTGTAGGGCTTTTTACTGAGCTGTCTAAAATTAGCAGCATGGTAAATTCTTTATGAACATTCTAGGCCCTCAACAGGGACATGAGAAGAAAGAGAAACAGGAAGATAAAACCCCACCACATTTCCATTTTGCCTTTTTACTGCTTGTTTTGACCAACTCTTTCAGTCTCCAATCTGGAGCTGTGAACCCACATTCAGCTTTCATCTTGTTGCCGTTTCTGTGACACGCTTATCATTGTTATGAACCCACTCAAAGACCGAGCTGACAGTAAAAATGCTTCTACCATAAATAAAATGTTTAATTCACTTATAAACATATGCAGTCTATAGAAAACATGGAAGCAACCATGGCAACTTTATTCTTTAGCTCATAAAAGTGACCAGTTTTAATTATTGAAAATTACACATAAAATACATACACTTCTGATATAACATATACTATCATATTTTGAACAGTTATAAAAGCAAGAATAATAAAAATCAGATGATAGTTTAAGAGAGAAAAAAAACACCTTTTGTAGAACTAGTGGCCTTTATTGACAGACACTAAACAGGAAATTGTCAGAGTGAGATGTGTGGAAGATGTTCACCAAATTCCCAAACTCAGGAATGAAACCATGGGCTGGTATGTTTAGGAACAAAAGCTTCTGTGAATGTGGTGCCAGTCTTAGATTTACACCACAAGACAAAAGTTTTAGGATATCAGTAGTTATCAGAGACTCCAGTGTCTTCATAGTTTTTTTTTTTTTTTTTTTACAATTTTCCTAAACGGCACCACAGGGAACATGTAATTGATTTAATTAGGAAAATGAATGCAGTTTGGGAAGCGGTACAAAAGCATCAAAATAATAATCGCATCACTCCTAAATAGATTGTTAAAGCAAAGCAGCCTTAATTATGTTAATTAACTAAATGATGTCAGAAAGGCAAGGTGTGTACCCCAACAGGAATAGCAGTTAAATTATGCATTACATAATACGCACGGAGATACACATTTTGGTCAAATAAAAAAAAAAAAAAAACTGTTAAGTTCAATAACTTTGACTTAACAGCAATGAGCTTTCATAGTGGCAAACAGTTGCTGTAAACAGTCAGTGGAGATCATTAAATCCCTTCAGCATAACACACAGCCTAACCCTCCTCTGGTCTCTCAGTGTCCGTTCTTATCCTCTCCCTCTCTCCCACCAGAACCCACGTGCAGGCAGTCCTCACTCAGCACCAGTCCAATTGGCCTGACTCCAGCTCAGAGGAAGCAGGCCCGGGACTCCAAACACACACACAGCATACATTATATAGAGTCAGAATTATATACAGTTAGGAATTTAAGAACCGGCTGTTTATGTAACCTTCCTCTGCATGCAATGTCACTCCAGATTGATCGTGTCCACTGCCATCTGACCATCTCTGGGCTTCTCATTTCCCCCCCTCTCTGTCGTCTTCCATTATTCCTCCGTTTCAGGCTAAATCAGAGTGACAGTTCCCTGCAACAACCCTCCCACTGATGGTAACATCTGTCATTTTTCCTTGCCACTGCTTACCATCCACTTATTCCATCTTTAATCCTCCTCCTTCTGTTTCCTGTCTGTTACTGAATCCTCAGCTCTGGGCTACTGTGTTTTATTCTGGAAGTGGTTTTGTGCATTTACTGTTATTTTGTGGGACTGATATGCTGATATGTCCTATTTATGGTCATAGTTTGCTGACTTTCATTAAACATATCCACTCTAAAGAGGGAAAAATATTTAGCACACTTTTGCTTTTAAGGACACCAAGTCCATCAATTTGAGGTTTTTATAAGGTACAGACAAAACCAAATGTTAAATGAATCACACAACCAAGTGTTTTCACAAAGTGATCGATTCAGACATCACCTGATTTTAGTTGTTCCACTGTTTCTATTAACTTCCAGCTTCCCTACAGCTACTATTAAAAAAGGAGTGCCTCAAGGTTGTGCTATGGGATCCATCCTTTACCATTGACGTGCAACTCTCTTGTTAACTAACCTCCAATCACGTAAATGGGTGTCCCTTTTTGTACAACCTATAAATAGACATGTCAAATGTTGGTCCTGCAGAGACCTATCATTGAAGTGCTAAGTAGATTGAGTCGTCATCATTTATTACTACTCCTACAATGGCTGTGCACCTGTTTACAGAGTTTTTTTTTTTTTTTTTTTTTACATGCACTGAAAATTGGTCACCTTGTACAATAAAAAAAGTGAATATTTAAAAACACGATAACAAATAACACAAAACAAATAAATGCAAAACACCGGCAGCACTTGAGAACTGCTACAGGGCAACCAAATATTTGAGGTTTGACACTACAATATTGGCTCATACTGGACTCCATACTCTTGTTTGAGTTTTCCATAAACCTTTAACAAATTCCGAAAATCATATCAAAAACTCCAAGTATGTTTAGTTTTTGCATCTGCAGTCATTTGTACGACATTTATACATATACAATCTTCCACCTAAACAGCTGCAACAAAGCCTTGCACAGCAAAGGGGAAAAGTTTCCTAACTTTAACTACACCAACTTTCAGCTAGGTTTTGCATTAATTAAATATTAATTTTAATTTGACACACATTTGTTTTTCCTATTTCCCTTCAGTACCTGTCTGAGATCCTATGCATTTAACCTGACTTTACACCAACACACACACTGATGAGAACACAGCAGTCAAGTGGGAGAATTTTATCTCCATGCAATTTTTAACGTAAAAAAATCAATTCCACATATACTGACTGCAAGCACAATGCAAACACAGTATACTATATCAAAACATCTTATTATAAAGCATGTCAACTTAGAACCCAAATATATGCATGTACACACACGTTAGATGTTTTAGTAAAAAATTGCGGAAAAGCCCTGAAGCAAAGCCAGTGTTGTCGCACCTGTTTTGATTCAAGAGAGCTTGAGAAACAGCTAAGCAAGAAGACTGACACAAATGATGGCTGTAAAGGGAGATGCTGCTGCCACTTTGTATTCAGATCTCTACTTCATCTTCTCCTTCCAGTCGTCGGGAAGTAGGTCAGTGGAAGAGAAGGATGAAGGTGCGGCAAAGAATGGGCTGCAGCTCCTGCTTCAACGTTCATTGTATAAAGGAAAACGTGTTCGAAAAGCATTTGTGCCAACTTTCATTCTCTCATTGCCATCTTACACAGACACAGGTACAATGTTTGCAGGAGAAAAATACAAAAAAAAAAAAAAAAAAAAAAAAACACTAACCAAAATCAAGCCACATTTTCAATCTAAACAAATTAGCTCAGAGCAAGTAAACAACAATTTTGCGCATACATTTGGATTTCATTTAAAAAAAGCACATAATTCAGTTAGAATAATTTAACAGAAACTTTGAAACTTTCATTCTCATCTGTCCACACCCTTCGTGAAACAATCTCAAACCAATAGCCATGGAGTTTAAGAGGTTTTTCGACCATATTCTAAGTCGGAGGAAAGTAGAAAGAATGGGAGGAAGAACAAGCAGCAACAATAAAACTGGTAACACAGAGAAATATCAAAACCAACAAGACAGAATGACTGCATTTTTAAGGAGCACTGAATAAAAGATCACAGTTGAGGTTGTGGTTCACATTTATTTATTTTTTTATTTGCACACAATTGTTTTCTGGGTTCGGTTCCACAAATGAGAATCATTCCTGCATGGTGCTAGGCCATGGAAGGAGGAGGAGGAGGAGGAGCAGTCCGGTTTACGTAAGCAGCTGATACCGGGGATGGGGGAACAGTGCCACGCTGGCACAAACATTCAAAATGTAAAGCAGATTAACAGATTTCATGCGTTATCTGGCAACATGGGGATAGAGATTTTAATACATACAAATATGTGACAACATGGCAGTTTCAGCCATTTTCTTTATAAATTAAATAGGAGTGCTAGAACAGGAAAGTTTAACTGTACGAAAATGGATCATGGTTGATGTTAAAATTTGACGAGATAAAAATCAAAAGTGAAACCTGACTGTATTAAACTTGAATTCCAGTCTAGGCCACTTAGAGTAAAAAGAGACCTTAGATTTGAACCATACATGGGAGGAAAATTAGCTGAAAACTGACCTTTAATGTTGAAGTTGAAATTAGGTCTGGTCTTTAACTGGGCCAATATAACACACAGATATGCTTTGATCCAAGCAGGTGTTCTTTCAACAACTCCTTTGTTCTTGACATTTTTCCATACAGGCCAAATTAGTGGAATACAGACCCAACAGCTTGTACCGTCTCTGTCACTTTTTTAGAAGTTTAATTAATTTAATTTCATCCACTTCTAATATACTGAAGACACTACTTCTTCGTATAAAAGTTTGCGGTGGTATCACAACAAAATACGAAAAGGTTTAAAGGGACATGAAGGGGTTAGGAATTATCTGTGTGCTGTCATAATGTGACACTGCTGTGTGAAAGCTGCATGTGTCCTTTGACATGAAAGTGAGCTAGTGACTCGTTAATTGAACATAAAGCAGCTATTCAGCCATGCCTTTGAGCTCAGTGGAGCCATGCCACTTTCTGACCGTCGCTGCCCCAGACTTGCCCCCTCCAAAAAAAAAAGCCCTCCTGCTCTCCCATCCGACTGTCTGTTCAAAGAATGATGGAACAATAACTCAATTAGCCCCCGAAAAAAGAAACGCTGCAAGACAAACCAGCTTGTACACTGGAAGCACAATCCCTCAAAATCTGTGGCCCACCCACAGGCCAACTTCTGAATTGTGTAGTTCATGCACACAACACACGTCTTAGCCTGTTATAGCCCAGCGTTAATCAGTTACATTAGAGCAACATATGTGTAAGCACTAAATCACTCCACCTCCACACAATGCACACATGGAAACATACAAATATGCTGTCTGTTCTTTCTCACAACAAAAGCTAAAAGTCATCTAGTTCATGTGTAACTTCCTCAATTACTTCAGCAGCGTGGGTGGGCAGATTAATCGAGAGAAACTACAACATGCGATTGATCTGAAGCAACTGGCATTACTAATGACAAGATACACCGACCGTCTAAACAATTTAAACGCTAGAGACAAGCAGCACTAAATCCTCAAAATCTAAAGTGCATTCCTGGGTTATGAGTTCAACCACCGCTTCTAGTGAAGAGTCTCAATAGTTAGCATTGAGCTTCAGCCTACACTAACGAATGACCCGAGCTGACAGAAGTGGAAGAAGTGCCATTATTTCACGGTGCATTTGCAAGCGCTGCATTCCTGCGCTCACTTTGAAAGCATGCATTCTGCCTGGGGTTTTCATGTTTTACAGCCAGCACTTTCATGAATCTCTACACAGTTTTCTCATGTGGACTTAGACAATAGGCCAGATGATTGGGTCTTAGTCGTTCTGCAGAGACCTAGCACGGTAGGCAATGGCACTGCAGTTTATTTGCATCTAATCTGTAAGAAAGCCATTCCTTTATCATTTCATTGGCACCATTGTCATCATTGTCATTGTTTTTAATTGAATTTCTGCTTCCTACAAAGCAAACATGCGTATACCAGCATTACACTACTGAAATTCTGCTTTCCAAACCAAATATAAAAATGGTCTCGCATGATTTATTACACGTTTGAAGAAGTAGCATACAAAAATTTATCACAGACTAGCAAAGGCTGTCAGAGCAAAATCAAAGCAACTGCAAATTAAATATCACCCAAAAATGACATCACATGTCACACTGAGCTATGCTGTCTGCATTGACAAGGACTCCCTCCCCTCAGCATGCTAGATGCTTTAAACTGAATGCAAAACAGAACTTTTGATTCCTTCAGCAAACCTGATCTTGGACTTGTCTGGAGCCCTCGGTATTGATATTTTAGTCTTAGGTGGCCAGTTTATTCTTAATTATCAAAAAAGTAATTAATTGATATCAACAGTTGCACACTCCATCTTTTACAAAACGACTGTTTATCTCACACCCTTTATCTCAATACATATGTGTTCTTTAGAAGACCACATCCATAGCAATATGCATGGACAAAAGACATGATTAGACTTAATATTCTACATCACCACCTTCTTTTCCTCTGGTTTAGAGCCACGTGGTCCATACACCGGCATAAATGTTAAGATAAGAAACAGCCTGACAGCATATTTAGTCTAACACACAGGTGTTCTCCAAGGATTCTGGAGGTAGTTGTGATTCTTATGCCTATGCATCTTCCAAGAATTAGAAAAAGGTCAGACCCTTCTATTCTTTTCACTCTCCCCTTTAATTATGCCTGAAAACTTGGTTTCATTCACTGCTTGCATTTTCATTCTATCATTTCTTTTCTGAACTTCAGTCAGTCAGAGAATTTTGCAAGGCAAAGAAAGCTGAGAATCTGTCCAACTTTTGAACTGGGAAAGACACCTATAGACGGTGCCACCAGTGCATAGTCTGTGGCAAGGCTGTCTGGGTTGGAGGCAAAACATGCAGGAAATCTCCTGGTGGAATGCTCCTTCTGAAACAACATGACCCTGAGGGAAAGAGTTTCACATGCTCCAGCCTTTCTTCATCTACCGAGTCGTCTACCAAGGCTAAACAATAGCTGGAGAACAATGTGAAGGGGGATTAGAGCTAAGTCAAAGTCTTAAGACTAGAATGTAAAGCAGGCAGCTTAAGTATGAAAACACATTTAAAGTACTCTCATTTGTATCAGATGACATTATAATTAATTATTTAATAGCTTCAATTGTTAGCATAACCTAACCATTCCCATAATTACTCGAAGGCAAATGTGGTTTTACTAGATTTTTGATGCATGTTGTTCCATTAACAAACAGCCAGTGAAAGGGTAATTTCATTTGAGAATTG
Source organism: Poecilia formosa (assembly GCF_000485575.1). NCBI lineage: Eukaryota > Metazoa > Chordata > Actinopteri > Cyprinodontiformes > Poeciliidae > Poecilia > Poecilia formosa. The sequence goes on along the minus strand of NW_006799947.1, from coordinate 1,737,904 downwards.
TCACACATTTGCACAGTTCTCATTTAAAAAGAGCAATGGAAGAATCTGACAAATGAGAATCCAGACAGATAATGTGTCAATCCTTTCTTTTCTGTAGTGCACAATTTTAAAACTGTAAACTATGTAACCAAAGAAGTTGCAATTAATGTGTGTGGTAGTCCACAGCACCCCAGAAAGGGAGTCCAGGAAAGAAAAAGATCCAGTTCCAGTGTGTTGCTTCAACAGAGCCTTTATGTGAGCTGGATGAATCAGCACAAGCATTCAACCTTCATAAGTGTCTTGCAGAGTCAGTCGGATTAAACAAAGCTCCGATACTGCCGAAAAGTAAAAGTGCAACTGCAGACATTACAAAACGCCATTTCTATATAGAATTTTAAAAGCAGCTCCAAACTACAGCAATATCATTGCACTCCTTTACAACAGCAAAATCTGTTTTTTGATACCGACACCAACTGTACCACAGATCAGATCAGGACATTCCTACTGATACAAGTTTTAGATAAACAGAAAAAGAATGGGATTCAGAAAAGAGAGAGAGAGTGGCTCAAGTTTTATACACCTGTATGTAGCTTTGAGTACTGCAAAACGCTTCTTGCCCCCACTTCTGGCTGAGCTGTGGTGGTTTACTTTCTAAAAGAAGGCTACAAGCAATTTTCACTCACAACTAAAATACATTCAGCTGTTAGGAAATATTTTTGGGCAGTCAGACATTAAAAGTATCACTGGAAATCAATGGGCACCATATCACCAGTGCAATCCAAGCACATAACTGGAGTATGTAAATAGCTTGTTATTTTTGCGTAACTCAATAAAAAGTGGAAGAACAAAATATATTTATTTCAAGAATTTGAACACTAATAATGGGTGTGTGTTTCATTTTTGTTTTGTATAGAGCTATATGATAAAGGCAGTATATTACACAGTTTTATCAGCAGGGGGAATAATTTAATAACTTCTATGTTATGAATAAAAGCAGCAACATTAACTGGGGGGAAAATATCACACAGCTTCATGTTTAGTTGCTGAAAGCTACAGACAGATGACACTACCATATGTATGGACGTGCAACCTTTCTTCTTCATCGATCTAACAACATGCAAATGTAGATGACCCCAACTTCTACATGGATGTATTTTAAAATTATGTAATGCGTTCTTAAATTATAAAGTCTTCTGCAACTGTCACTTGAGTATCCTCAGAGGTCTTATCGGCTGCAACGTCAGCAAAAACACAAGGCGGCGAGGCACGGTAAACCCACTTCACCCGTTAAACGGGAATGCTTCAACTAAAACCTCTGGAAAAAGAGTGGAGGAGATTTTCTTCAATCCTCCAGGGGTGTCATTAAAAGCCATTTCATTTAGTTTGATTCATCAAAAAAAAAAAAAAAAGTCATTTCCTGCTGGAGGGAACATTCATTACTGGGACAGACCACTTGAAACGGCAACCAGGGAAGTTGATGCAGTGCTTCTGCTGATTTTGATGCTTTAACCAAAACAAAATCTTGAAGTTTGAAACAACAGCTGCCCTGCCACTCTCAGGCGAATATTGTAAACATACCGGATGCCTGGATTCAAGCCAAGAACCAGACGAGACACAAGATCTTTGAAGGAAGCAAAGTCAAGCAAGGAAATTGGTAGTGGTTTTCTGAAAAGGTAGTTTTTGCTTTTCCTTAAGAAACATCCTTAAAGACCTTTAGTAGCTGCTGCTTCTTAAATGTGACCTACAAAAGAAGGATTATGTCATCCAAATAGAGAATGTGACTCTGGCAACAACAATGTTAAACTTGGTCCTGGGTGAAGGTTGAACACTGCTGACCCAGTTCTCCACAGGCCATCGGGTGGATCTCTGCCCATCAAAAGGACTGGAGCACTTGCTATTAATATTGGGGCTGAGAGGAAAGTGGACCACACCACATTCCAAAGGCTCCCCAACATTCCCACATATTAACAGGGGTCGGAATGAAATCCAATACTTGGCATCAGTATCCCTCAAACCCCAAAGCACAATCCTGCCGTGTTAAATTGCCGTCTTATTTCATCTTGGAGGAACGCGCCACAGTCACGAGGCCCGACTAAAGATATGTTATTATTTGCGGGGGAAAAAACCTGGCAGGGATACAGCCTCGAAGCCGGTTACCATGACTCTCAGGAGAGAAAGGATGCCGAACTTCCCAGAGACTCAATGTCCTTCCAGCACCCAAGGGTCCTTTCATTCTGAATGAATTGCATTCGAACTCGTTCAAATTACATAGATACTTCTAACTTATGAAAAAATACTTTTAAACTAGAAAATAATATTCAAAAAATCTATGTGCAAGTTTGTTTTTGTACATGCTTTTTCCTATGTTCTCACATCAGTTCCCTGTGGCTTCACTACCTTGCCTTTGTTTGACTTTGAATTCTTTGCACCACGGTCCAAATAGCAACCAATATTCCCTGGGTAAGAGGTTAACAGCTGCAGCATTGAGGACTGGAGGCCTCTGGTTAATGTCTGGAATGCTCCTCTGGGATACATATAGCCAGGCAAAAAGGGACTTATCCCTGAAGTGAGCAGAACGTGCTTTTTCCTAAATAGCCTGCAGTAATGCCGTGCTGAATTGAGGCACTGTACGGAGGAGATATGCTTACACATCACAAGCTGCAGGAACTGTGTCACTGGCACAAATACAATAGCGTCATTTGCACGGAAGTGGGTGACCTTCTAGAGAGGTCTGCGACTTTTTTAAGAAGTCGCAGACTATTCCTGGTCATCCATTCTAACTGATTTGCTGCAAACACAACATAAAAATGATCCTTAAGATCAGATTAAAGCAGCTTCACCAAACATCATCCTGTCGTCTTCATCACCGAATTGCCAGTTGGTTGCGGGAGGTTACCGTTTGTTCACGCTAATCCTGAAAGATCAGTAGTACGTGATGAATTATGAATTGTGTCTTCTGTTTTAATTGTTTAGTTTTAGGTCTTTGTGTCAACACCAACATGAGACAGAAGTGTTCCATTTATGAAAAGGTTTTAATGTATAGTGTGTAAATCCCATGCCTTGCACAGACTGTGATGCAAATATGTTCAGTCCTTTCAGGATATATGGAATGTGTGGCGGCCAGGCTGAATGCTGAGCTGACAACCAGCACCAAAGGCTTTGGCCATGTGATTGATGTGCAATGAGCTACAGATGGATGCCTGAAATAGGCCTTCCTCATCACACGACACATCTCATTCTCCGTTGGTTTTTGACATGCTGAACAATTCGCAGATCTTTTGAACGCAAAAGACAATTTTAGCATCAATCTGTTCCAACTCCTTACAAGATTAACACCGAAAGAAAAACAAAAACAAAACAAACAAACAAACAAAAAAAAAACAAAAAAAACAAACAAAAAAAAACAAGCAGATGACTGAACATTTGCAAAGATTCAGAGAAAATTACTTTCCCTGGAGCAAAACTTCTAGGAAGTATATCTAAAAATAAACCCCAGTGTATCACCAGTCTGCACCAGTAGATTTGGGGGTCCGACAGGAAGTGCTGTCAACACTGCTGAATGCAGAGCTCAAACATTAAAACCACACACACTTCACATCCATGCCTTCATTGTCGTTTTTGACCTGAAGCGTGCCCACAATTTACAACAACGTAAAACATAGAATGTTTATCATGGAAGAACAGAAGCCCTTTGTTGTCCTGCTGCTGCAGTTCTGCAGACCATCTAACTGTTTATTTTATAGCCAGCAGCAGTTCGGTTTTCCCTGGTGGGACTGAGCAAGAGGACAAAATGCACGGACGAACCGCATTAAACATCTTGTATGCAAGAGAGAACAAAGCTTTCCTCTACAGACAGGAAAAGTTATAGGCATCAAAATCAAATAAGTCCTACTTACTCAGTTCACAGACGGTGCACTAAGGGATGAATTTTCTTTTCTTCCCTTTACTACGACTCAAGAAAAAGAACCACTCCACACAGTAAGTTTACAAAAGTGATTCAAAGCACTCCTGCATCTTCTGGATTCAGACCATTTCTTTCAGGTTCCATGTCTGGACTTAGTTTTAAAGGGGTTCTTGTGTTTCCATCCACTTGCGTTCCGAGCTTCTGAGTCGAGCCGTGGATTTCAGCTGACTGAGCTCAAAGCAAAGCGAAGCTGTTGACACTGTCCTCTCCAACTCTCCCCCACCCTCTCCCTCTTTTGATTGCTCATCCCTCCTGCCCTCCCTTTCTGGATTCCAGCGCTAGCATATGACAGCATCCATGTGGATTTCAGTAACAAGGTGATAGACTTTCTGTGGCAATACATGCATGGAAGTACAGTACAGATGTGAGGCCAGGGGAGAAAGTGAGACAAGAGGAAATGACCCTCGGTGGTTCGCATTTCCCACAATGCATCCAATCGCAACTCCACCCGAGACATTCCTTCTCTGAGGGAACAGAAAGGCAAGACCAAGACATACCACAAGAGTTGCCCAAAGGAAAGCCACCTTCCTGTTTGTTGGAATCTCGTTGTTAGCACAACAGCACAAAACATATCAACATGGCATTTTTAATTAGAAGCAACAGCTGTGACCCAACCAGGAAACAGATTTTCCTGAGATCCAATCAGTGTTCAATGAGAAGGCAAGACGTTGAGATGGCATGCTAGATAGTGATAAAGATAAAAAAAGAAAAGAAAAGGAAAAACTCAGCTGGCTTTGTCAAGTTCACAGCATTAACTCAGTCTAATGCTATGCACGGAATTGCAGGGGGGAGGGTCATGTCATAGACACGTCTGAGAAGCAGAGGTCAAGCCAGGATAAAAGTGAGAGGTTAGTGGGAGCAAAGATCAACACCAAAAATTCCCAACTGCACTAGTTAGGACTGACAGCATTCTGCGCATTGCCCCCGAAAAACCTAGAGCCGTCCAGCTTTAAAAGGCCATGTAAACAGGACTGGAAAACAAAGCATTATGAACTTTTGAACTAAATATAAAAACCAAGAACCGTGTTAAAGCCTGTGTTTTGGTATAATGCCAAGAGGAAGCATGCGACCCCCTTAAATGCATTCATTTATTTATTTTATTTTATCACAAAAATGTTTCAGGTCAAACAAATTTCAAAATCAGACAAATATAAGCTCAGTAAATACATATTATGTTTTCCACAAGTAAGAAAAGTACAGTTACATATGGAAGGTCCACATCTCGTTATATCTGGTTTAAAGTAAAAAAATAAAATAAAAAATGAAAAAAGACGTCAGACAATGTCCTGGTAGTGTGATAATCTGGATGACTTGCCAGAATTGATAAAACAATGAATTCTGCTCTATACCAGAAAATGCTGTAAGAAATTGTACAGTTTGTGATATTAAGCACAATGGCACTTAGTTTATTCAGTAAGGCAATAATCCAAATCACTCTTTAAAGTTCCCTTTGAGTGGCTACAAACGTAAAAACTTGAAATGGCCTAGTCAAAGTCTGTACATAAATTGAATTCAGATGCTGTGGCATGACCTCAAATAGCCTGGTTATGATAAAAAAAAAATAAAAAAAAAACTTCTAATGGAGCTGAACTAATGCTACAAAAATACCTCCACAGTGCGTACAAGGCTGATTACCAGTTATTTCAAATGCTAAATGGCAGCTATTGCCGCCAACCATGACACAACCAGTTATTAGGTTTATGGGCCAATTACTTTTCACATAGGGCCAGGTTGGTTTGGACAGCATCATTTCCATAGTAAATAAAATCATCACTTGAAAACAGCTTTATATACACATTTTCCTTGGGTTATCTTTTCTGATGCAAAAAAAAGAAGAATTTATTGAGGATGTACATTTCCTTTGAGGTTACAAATGAGAAAACATTTGTAAACTGAACTTCAGAAAAAAAGGACCACCTGCTTTTTACACTCCCTTATTCCTTCAGTGATTAATAAATAAACATTTTACTAATAGGCTTAAGCGAAACACAATTAGATTAAATACTCAAATGTGATTAGAGTCAGATTATTATGCTTTAATCTCTATGTGCAGCTTTTCTTTTCAGATTACATATTATATTTTATGAAGAAAATGCATCTTAAGCTACCCCAGCATGTGGCATGACACAGAACTGAATACCTACAAAAGGTAAGGTCTTGTTTGCTTAATTCTCTGCTAATTTACGCAGAAAGGCAGTTTTCTTTCTAGAATCCTCCTTCTGTCTTTTCTGACTTTACTTTAAACACCACAGCGATACTGAAAAAAACCATTTATCACATTCAGCGCTTTGCAACAACGTCCCGTACAGAAAAGTGGTATGTTAGCAAGTAGATATGATCCATTCGCTGACTGAAAAAAAGAAGAAAAAAAAAAAGCATGTCATTTTTAGTTTTCAGTAAACCACAACCAATCAATATTTGCCCATTTGGCAACCAATAATTGAGCATATAAAAACTCCAGCTCCAGTCGCCAGTCAATTTGTCAGTGGATCTCCATTGATTACTTTGGCTTTTCAAAAATAACACTGCAAATGTATTACTTGAAAGATGCTGTATAACAGAATCTATCGCTAAAATAACAACAACAGATATCGGTTCTGTTTGACACAAAGATGAATTGTCACACACAAAGTGGAGACATTTATAAGCAAAGGGAATGTGGAGGAAAAATAGGTGATTATAATACAATTTTTTCTTTTTGTTTCTTTTTTTCTCTCAGTGGACACAAGACAGATGACACCAAGTCAAAGGCAGTAATGCCTGAGTCCATTCCTAAGCAAGCCCTTGGGATGTATCCATTAACCCAGCAAGGAGAAGCAGGCTTATCTCCGAGACGTCCACTTCCGCTCCTGCGATTCCCCTCTCTCTTTCACAGCTGCATCACTTCCATTTTCTCTCCAGGGTTACCTCACTATCCTCAAACCTCCGAAGGATACTCCTAGGAAGCCCCCTCCCAGGAATAGGCTAAGCTCCAGCTCCAGTCTGGCTAAGTGCACTTGGACTACTCCTGTATCATCCATCAAAACCTGGTAATTGAGGCAAATGGAGCCAGTTTCACATGCTTGAGATAAGTATCATACCCCCCATCCCACCACATTATAAGCCCATCTGCTCTATTATTTTTTGAGGACATGCTTGGGTTTATTTTTCCTACTCAGCGCTCATCTATATTTCCATATTGTCACTTGAAGTCAAGTGGAGAAAACAGAATATGACTTCATTCAAAAATATGACGGTGATTCAGAAACAGGTTTTCTGGTAAAGACTGGCATAGCCTATTGCTTTAAGCCACTCAATCAGCTGCACTAGAGTGATCAAACTTGATAGTCTGCATAGTCTGCAAAGAAACAGCCGTTAAGTTCCAGAGAAGTTGGCATTTCGTCCAAGCTCCTCGTTGAAGAGAAGCTTCAAATTCTCCTCCAAGCCAGCCGCTCTCAGAGCCAACATGGCATGCAGTCATGTTTCACAACATGCCACTCCTCGCAGTATTATTTAGGGTTCCTCTGGACCAGCCAGCTCTTCATTTAAGTTTGTTTTGTTTAAGCCAGGAATTCCTCACGGCAGCACTTTGCACACAACCAACCCGTTCACGCCCGCGCAGAGATAAATTGCCACCGAGAAAAGTACCACTGCTGTCACAAAGCCTGAACTCTTGACAGTGTAAATGTGAGGGCACATCCTGTGTACATGGACTAATTGTATGCTAGCTATAAATCACAATTGCTGGAAGCTCCATCCCATCCATCTTTATAAAGTAATCACAGCAAGGCAGCAAACAATAAATCCAAACGTAATGACCATATCCTTATGGTGACTCTTCACACTCCGCAAGTACTTACTCTTATTCTCTACTTTTGACTTCAGTCTCTCATAACGTTCCATATAGAACTGTAAGACCAAGGGAACCTACATTTAACTTCAAGCCCAAGATTACTTATCATAAACACATTTTCTTTTTTTTGCTAAAAGTAATGGGCATTTGAAGGGTTCCTTTGTCGAGGAGGCAGACTGAGTCAGGTCAAAGATCATCCAACCGCCAGCTCCCACAGTACGTCTTGTGTCTGTGTGGATGTGTGCCAGCTAAATGCTGTTATGTTTGGACAATGGCTCAGCTTTCCGCAGACTGATTCATGATAGCCTCATCATGTTAACCGATGATGTAATGCTTTGATCGCTGGCCATGAAGGGCATCAGTATTAGTCTTTGATTGACCGTGCAATGATTTCATTCAGTTTAGCAGTGATAATAAAACGGCTGTATTCAGATTTCTGGTTTTCCCCTTTCCAGTGTGATAGATCAGTTTTTAAGCCACCGTGAAGGGTAATTGCTCTCACACAAAGAGGGCAGCAGCTGAACAATACCAATGCTTTGTTGGTAGACCAAGGGTTTATATATTTCAAAAGATCTTTAAAAAAAAGAAAAAAAAAAGAATTACTGTTGTGTGCTTTTGCGCCAAAGAATAAGCAAGCAAAACTCACTGGTTCTGCAGCAAAAACCAAAACTGGACGTTTCAGACATGCTTGCAAGAACACAAAAATGTTCACTATATACTTTAAGGCAAAGTATTAGTTGTGAAACATGTAAAATGAGTTAAAATCCAATAATACTAGCATGGACTGCAGCACGTTCAAGCTTTTGTGAGATGGCTGGCTGGATAGAAAATATTCCAAACTCCATTTTATTTTTTGTACTGCTTATGCGGTCTGGGGAAAATATCTAGAGACTCCATACATATCCAGACCTACCCAGGTCGCATATGGAACCCTGTTAGCTGACTTTTTATTTTCATTTTTTTTTTTTGCCAAATTAATTAAACAGTTGATGAGTCAGAACATTTTAAGACAGAAGTCTTAATGAGACAGGAACTGTAAGAGCGTTTTCAGATATAAAACAATCACGCTGTTAAGCATTGCACATTAAAAGTATAACAATGTGAATATTCAAGCTTGGAAGCCATCTGTTGGGAGTTTTAACATGTAATAGTGAATTTTAAATACAGAATGGAACCTTTAAAAGTGGATACAGTTTCTTCATAATAGGCAACACCTTAAGGAGTTCGAAATATGAGATGTTAGGTACAAAGGGTCCGCATGAAAACCATACCTCCTATACAACGACTTATTTCACAGCTCCCCTTTGGCCACTATAACCCAGGTGTGTTCACTATGAAGAGAAGAACAGTGACTGACAGTATAGTAATGTAAAAAACTGAAGACTTTGCTCTTTTTCCAGATGCTTTCATTAAAAAAAAAAAATCATTATTAATTTGGCAGCATGAGGTCTTCAATTTATTAAGGAACCAATTTCAGCTGTGCAACTGACACTGTAATTTCTAACATTTACTTACAGAATATGACCGTCCAAATCCCGACACCAGTCTGAACCCAAGTTTAAAGTTTAAATCTACCTTCCAACTGCAATAATAATAATAATAATGTCTGTTCTTAGAACTGATCCGAAGCTTCATAAATCAAGGCATCATCACAGGTTCATGTGTGGTGAAGAATGTCTGGGAAGGGTGACAAAAATGTTTAGATCTGTTTTCAACACTGGAGATAAAATATCTGCCCACGGCTCTGTGCGAGACCAGCACTCTGGGTCAAGACTGTCACAGAATCTCAATAAAACGAGGAGTCATGCCCTACAAACAGGTGTGTCTGCATTCATGGCCCTTCCCTCCCCCTTCTTCCCTGACCCCTGTGCTCTAGTTATTGGTGTGAAACTCTTAAAAGGCCAGCAACTTCAGCAGTGGAGCAAACAACCAAGGTCAACTTTCTTTAGATCCCAAAAGCAGAGTTATAATTGTTGAATTAAAGAATAAGAGTAAGAAAAAGCACACAACATAAATAAAAAAAAAACTGAAAATGCATTACTAATCTCAAAAATGCATTCTGAAAAAGAGAATTTGTCAGTCGACACCAAAAGAAAAGTATTCAGACAAATACAGGGAACTTTCATCTGGATCAGTGGACAAATCAGCATACAAAGATTACAATAACAGGAGTCCTTCAAATTTCTAACATTTGCAGTTTTTACCACGATGTGCAAAAGTTGTTTTGCATTTCAGAGTCAAAACAACTTTAAGCTTCATTTCTTTATTGAGCTAAACCGTGCAAGAACATTTAGAGATGACAGAATAGCAATCTTAGTAGCCTGTAATTATATTTCTGGATTTTGTTTAGAAGCTATGTATGTAAAATTGACTTTAGTAGTTTTAATTTTAAGTTACTTGTTCTAAAGTTTAATTGCACATTATACAACATTGACTACTTAACTAAGATTAATAGCTAGGACAAACATTTGCAGCAACAAAAAACACTTTTCAAAAATGACACTCTTGTTCTCAATAAGCAACAGGTCCAATCAAACCCAAAGAGACTCGTGATGAAAATAAGCATAAAGTTAACTTATTGTTCCATGGTGCCCTTCTTTTTTATGTGTTGTAATGCTAGGAATGATAGATGGGTGTTGCACTTTGCTGGAGTGAATCTCTTGAGCTCTCTTGGGATGTCAGAAGAATAACAAACACTTCCTGTTTATCTCTGCACTTGGTTGGAACAGTCTGTTCTGATCTACTGCTCATTCCAACCATGATTCTGTAGTTATTACTTATGGGTGCAAAGGAGAGCATGACAATATGTCATCTGAGAAGAAGGGCACAAAGAGCAAACTTAAGAACTGAACGTGGAATGCCCATTGTCTGCTTCCTCCAGCGCCAGCAATTTTGTTTTGCAAAATGAACTACATACTCATAAATAAAATGGATTTTAACTGTTGACAAACACATGTTGCCACATTTCAGCTGACCTTTGTCTTGACAACATCACTCAAAAACAGTGAGTCCATCTGCAAAGCTGCCTCACAAACAGAGGGAAAGGTCAGACATCAAATGCTAAATTTAGCTGAGGGGCTCCCTGGTCATCATCTACCAGCTTATTATGTACATATGTAGGTATCAAACTGTTGTCTGCTGAGTCAACACATCCTCCAGTGGTTACATGGAGAGACAAAGAGGTTTGCGAGATGCTTAAGTTTCAGGACTAGGTCAGAACTACTCCAGTGCCTTAAGCTGATAAGCAAAGTCAGCCCTGCCTGCAGGAAGCTATCAGACTTGTATGTACACAGACGGAATGAGTGTTGATTACACCCAACTTGAACTGATAAGAGCCGCAATCTTAATTAGTGACTCCATTCTTTTCCATATGTGTCACTGATGTTAGAGGGATATCAACACCACAAATTTTCCCAGCTTTTAAAATTGCCACTGGGCTACAGAGCTGCAGCATTTAGACAGATTTCAGAAAAATTGCCATGCTGTCGAGTTCAAATTGTTGATCCACAACCAATATTCAGGCAATGGAAATTAATTCAAGAAGTGGATGATGAATCTATAAACATATTCATAAATAGAGATTTGTGTTACAAATCATGACTTCTAGTCAGTTTTCTTCATTTGCTAAGTTGTACCCTGACCATACGATTGGCCCCAGCTACAGTGCTTGAAGCATTTTCATACCCCCTGAACATTATCCCTTTGTGAGAAAAGAACCATAATCTTTAAAGTTAGTTTATTGCAATTTATCATGATAGAGCAAAATAAATCTGCCTGTAATCGTAACATAGAAGTAAGACAAGGTTCACAAAATATTTAACCAATTAAAATCTATCAATGTTGTCTAGAAGCAACAGTCTCTGCAAGTCTTTTAGGGAATGTTTCTAACAGCTTAGCACATCCTTCTTCGTAAAATAGCCAAATCTGAGTCTGATTGGAATGAGAACACCAATTTCCAAGTTTTCCACAGATTCTTAATTGTATTTGTACTGCGGTGGCTTGAGAGCCTTGGGTTTGGCATATTTGTTCATCACTATAATGTGGTGTTTGGGTTAACTTATTACAGTTGCATCTGAGAGGTGGGTTTGCCAGACATGAAGGTAGCTTCCATACAGCGCTTTAGGACTCGCTCGTCTTTTTCTCTTTCTGGGAAGCTGGCTTTCCAAATGGGTAATGTTTCTAGTTACACCTCTTTTTTTTCATTTCTGTGTCATTCAATCTTACCAGTAAGTCAGGCAGAATGCATTTTCTTTTCACAGTGAACTGTTTTTGGACAGCAATAAATTTGAGCAAGTTAATCTTTGTCTGTGGAGTCTCCTATTTTGTTGCCAACTATGAGCCAAGTTGGTAACAGTATGGGTTATAATCATGTTGGAGTCTAGACTGTAGACTTTTGCAATAGTTTTCTAGTTCCATCCATCTACCTATGAAACGTGACCCGCTTTCTGTCCCCGTCGATGAAAGAATCTTCACCAGCCAAAAAAAATAGATCAGACCAGACCTTCTTCTAGGGGTTTGAAGTATCCCCTGCATGGGTTGTCTTGCCGCTGGTTTTGTTTTAACACTGTCTCCCTTTTTGCCATTCTACCATATAGATCAGAGTTGTGAGTGCACAACTAGTTGTCTTGTCAACAGATTCTTCCACCTACGCTGTGGATCACAGCTCCTCCAAGCATATCGTGGCTTTACAGTTTTTAAATGTAATATTTCCTAGCTCAAAACCTCATTTTGTCCAGTTGACTTTAATAAAATATGACAGGATATGGCCCCTGATCACACTAAAATAACTTTGAGCAGCCTCCTGCAAGTACAAATCAACTATAGGCCTCGCATAACCACAGCTGCTAACAGCAGACTATTAGTGGATTGTTGAAAATTTCTTGAAATTGTTGGTTGCCAAAGCAAGTACCAAATAAACATTGGAATATGAAAAGCCTGGTGGTTAGTGGCTCCTTTTGGACCTGACATTTTTGGTAGGAAACAACCCGAAATACAAATGCACAGAATGTTCCAAGGAAGTAACACAGCCAGCACCTGAGAACCTCGCATTTACTTTCACCCTTAAATAAAATTATGCTCTAATTTTCTTTGGTTATAAACAGCAATTAGGACACAACTCTTAAAAAGCTACAACATAAACACAGAAATCACAGTAATCCTATAGGCATGCGTGTTTATGTGAACGAGGATGACTAAATAAACAGACGGAAGTGTGGGAGCACAGATTCAGCCTTCTCGCTGTTGTGTGCTTAAGAGAGACAATATAAATATATTCAGTATCACTCCACGCCGCGCGGAGTGTTGCTAGAGAGCAGAGGTGGAAGGGGAGGTGTCGCTTAGGGATCCATCGAGCACCACTCACCCACGCGAGTGGTAAACGACTGCGTTGATTAAAGCCAGCTGGGCTCCAAGTGGGCTCCTTAGACTGGAAACCAGTGGCACGTGGCTTGGAAATCCATCTGCTTTCTTAATGACACACACTGACATGCCCATACAACATGTTTGTTCATTTTCCATTGCTAAAAGTGTATATATATAAAAAAACAAAACGCCCCACAAAAAAAAAAAAACACCCAAACACCCGCAACGCTTGTGAAATGAAGCTCCCAAACAAGTCTCTCCATCACAAGGGTGATGGTTGGTGGAGTTCAAATCAAACCATGGTGGCAAAACAAACACATCCTCAAATCAGGATTTTCCACAGACTGGCTGCAGAAACAGACCTCGTATCCACACTGAGTACTGTAAAACACAAAGACTAAACTTAGACAGCGATGCGGTCTGAAAATGTGCAGGCCTTTAGTCATTTGAAATACAACAGATTGTCAGCTCAGCAGGAGCACGATGACAAGAGGTTTAGTTAAAAGAAGAGGAAAAAAAAAAGGAGAACTTTGACCAGTGCACGCATTTTTATCTCAAAAATGTTTTTAAGCATGTGAGAAATTGAAAGTTTTGGCCATTTTTGTGCAAAAACGTGCTTGCCTTGTATTTGTTTTGTTGGTTTTCACACATGTGACCATCCTCCTGCAAAATGTAGAGGACAGAAGAGAGCTGTGTGGTAAAACTTCAGACCAATTCTTTAAACAGAGTTGCATTTATTTTGTAGGAATGACATCAACGAAGTAATATCTTTCTTTCGTGTTATTAGATAAAACAGTGAAATTGTAGCATACAATCTCAAGGTCCAACAAAAGGATTTACTCAATCACACACAGAGTGTAGACTTAAAAAAATGTTTTCATGTCCATTGTCTGGACAAGAACAAGTTACAAGCAAAGAATGTTTCTAACAATATGAGCAGCTATTTTTTTTTAAACTTCAACAGAATGACAACCTGCTCAAAAACCTTGGCCTCGTACTCCAAATCTGAGTTAATCACATCTCCTCTGGCAGAGACCTGTCAACACACATTGTCCCGATTACATGCCGTTTAAGCTAAATGACCAGGTCCTAAAGCTGTGTCCCGGTACAAACTGCAACAAAAATGTGGGTCAGCAATTTTCCCCCCCCCACTGCTCTTCCTCTCTCTCTGCATCTTGGTTTCCTTCCCAGAACAATGAGTCTGACTTTTCTCTTTCCCTCCCACAGCAGTAGGATTGTAGTGGGAAGGGGAACTATTAGGAACACAAAGTAACTGTGGCGCATACAATTCCCCTCCGGAATGCTTTGGAGGATGTAATATAAGACCTCAGTGACCTTCTGACACATTTCAAAGCAGCCTTTTCAAAAAGCACCAGCATCGATTTCTGACATTTGGATGGTGGAGCAATGGTGGTGGTTTGGCGGGGATGGGGAGGGGGATTGCTGGTGCTCCTCACCTGTCACCATGTTTCATTTGGAGATTATTTGAAATGCTGTGCTCATCTCTGCATACATGTTCTAGTTATGAGATGGGAATAAAGAAGGAATAAAATCTTAGTAAAGTGGAACTGCACATTACTGGCTTGTAAGCAGATTTTTTTTTTTTCCTCCCTTCATTCCCCATCAAAGATAAAATCACGCAGAACACAAATCGGGAGCTACGTCTTCTCTTTCAACAGATCTTGGATGAAATCTAACAAAAGTAAAGCCAGGATGGTAAGAATGTGTTTTTCATTTTCATATGTGAATGTCTGAATTAAGTAGACGCAAAAATTATGATGGATTGTTGAAAATTTCCAACATTTCAACAACATAACCACCTCTTATTTCAATTCTGTCTCCACAAACCCCTTTCATCCTTTCCCAAACACTTATAAAATCAGTATGAGTGGTTCAGACCTCAAAGATTTCATTTCTCAGCCTTGTTGGAAAAAAAAGAAGAAGAAAAAAAGAAAAGGGTAAAATCAAAGCAAAATTAAACGAGGCTTCAGTTTGCTGATGTGGTCCTTGCGCTCTGTGGCGGCGAGTTAGAGATAAGGAATGCACAAAACTTCCTGCACTGGGTTCGCCAGACCTCGGACGGTTTACGTGCCGCGGCCGATCGCCATGTCAACCTGGCAGCAAATTGGGGCTGTGGAGGGGAGTTGTAATGATGCAAGGAAAGGACAGACAGAAAGGAACAGGGTAAAAGGTTTTAAACACAGAACAGTCCTTCTGCCAAAACAAGGTTGCTATCAAAATATGTATTGCCTAAACTTCTGGATCTGCATGCTGAATTTACCAAAATAAAACTGCAATTTTATTATTGAAATTCTGACTGGATTTCCCTTAATAATAATAATAATAATAATAATAATAATAATAATAAGAAAAAGAAGAAGAAGAAGAAGAAGAAGAAGAATTTATGTTATGTTTATATGGCAGCTGATCTCCATCCTCGGTCGGTCTGCTATTTAACTGCCTATTCTAAGGATTCTGCTTGTCAGCATAATAGAGGAGGTGGAAAGACACAGAGTGGGCAGGGGTAGACATGTTAGTGGATGGATGCAGCAGTATTTGCACAGTGTCTGAACCCAGGGTCTAGTTTGTCTGCCTAATACCTTTAATCCACCCCCACTGCCACCATAAATCCCAGCGGATGACGTTGAGGAAAGCCAGGCGGCATCACTACCCTGACCTTCTGTCACCCCTATTTGCCCCTCCAATGATCACAATATCGTTTGGCCTGAAATATCTCTGTGACTTCTGGACAATGGGACGTTAGTGGGGTGAAAACTGAGATGATGGAGGGAGTGTGAACATCAAATGGTTTTTAAACAATGGATCACTGCCTGAAGGAGCACACCGGCCTGGACATAAAAAAAAAAAAGAGCTATTAAGTTAAGCTGTTGAAAAAGATATCAACCTCCTGCACTGTTAATCCAGACCAGTTCCTACATTTAATGCATGCCTGCTGGTTTGGCGCACACACAGGAGGTTAACTGTTCATCTCACCATTTTCTTCTACTTTTCATTGACTAGAATTTCTTACAAATACCAACAAAGAGGCGTGAACCATTTATGGACAACCTGGCATGCAGCAGGTAAACAAGTGAAGGATGGTGGATCTCTCAGGAGCCGAGTCAGTTCTCTAATTCTTCAGTGCAAAATGTCAAAACTGCACCACATACGTCTATGGTCAAACACCAGAAATGGACAATATGAGTAAAAAACAAACAAACAAACAAACAAAAAAAAAACAGTAAAAGAGTTATAAAAATAAGAATGTTTCATTTGTACAACCATCAACAGGGACATGGATATAGAAACTGGAATTTAAAAATATCCTCATCTCCACAGTTACTTGGACATGATCAGATCATTTGAGTTTGTCCAACTCCTGTCATGCGTTTACAGCCGGATCCCCTTAACGCTGATGGCTGATAGTTTATACAACGAGATGTAGAAGAAAAACATCACTCTGCCCAGAGAGGTTGCTGACCAGTGCAAGGGAGGAAGAGGAGGAGGCTGATGGAAGGTGGCGGTGGTGGGGGGAGGTTGTATCTTAGCAACTAAAAGAACAGCAGAAGTGGAGGAGGAAAGAGAATCACCAGGGGATATTTATCACAAGGGAACTGAAGAGTGTATATCACAGGGTGATGACATCTGTTTTATCCAGGTTCCTCTTCCATCTGCAGAACATGAATTTCGAAATTGGAACCAGAACCAACATGAGCACCTGTGTTTTTTATCAACAATGATTATTTATGTCACACAAAGTCTCAGGAAACACCAAAGTGCACGCAGAGAGGCAGAAACGAGGTCGAAGTTGCAGGTGAATGTCAGAATTACTGAAGCGAAGGGAATTCAGACGGCCCGTTAGTGTTTCCAGATGATGGAGAACACGCCAGTGAAGTTAGATCTGGAGAAGTGGTGCCATTTATAAAAACGGCACAAATAAACACCTCGCCTTTCAACGGTCCATTTAAGCCTGCCGGAGATCAATCTGCTCTCCCAAGGGACGAAAGCAGAAGACCCCCTTTCTCAGGAAGCCTCCCTCGAGACCGAACCGTATTCATTCCTCTCCTGAATGCTGTAATCGTGCCAACCGAGCATTTTGTCATTCTGAATAAAGAAGTTTCTGGCATGAAGGACATGGCTAAGGTCCACTGTTCGGATCGCTTTTTTTTTTTTTCGTTACACCACGGCAAGAAAAAGAAGAAGAAGAAGAAAAATTACAACACCGTTCCAGGATCTTTAACTGCTAAATCCATCTCATTGCTCAGACTGAGAGCAATGGCAGTGAGCTCAGAAGATGCATTAGGGTCTGCGAGAAGCCTGAAGCCCACAGTAAAAATGCCCATCAATGCTTTCTATTCTACTTCAGAAGCTTTGAAGAATAACACAAAGTTATTACACAATTAAAAAGAAATGCATGGGAAGAGAATGTAGAAGCCAAATTTAGTCATCTAAAACTCTGTGGAAGAGTTATGATGGTGTTTATCTTTTAAAATGTTTTACTCCTCAGGAGTTTGGTTTTGAATCAATGTGAGAGCTCCGGAGTGATTCCGGCCCGATACAGTGCGCTCGTTCTTCCAATCTTTCCGTTTATGTTTGTTTGAGTTTCCAGCCCCTGAAGATGGAATCGGGATAAGAATATTATGATGGATTAGTGAAAATACAGTAAGTGAATGGGATCCATCTGCATCCTAAATCTTGTTAAATTGAGGCACTCCTGCATTAGATAACTTCAGTAAAACACATTAGTCACATCAGTAAAGTGAATTACTCAAATTGAATTGAAGATAGAAAAGGACGGCTAAGTTATTTGGAGAACTGGCCAGTTCTTGGTGAGATTTACAGATAAATGGGATTTTCGAAGAAAAGTCACACTCTTGTGGTTCTGTCCATTCTTTGAGAAAAATGTCCAACTTTTCCAAACACTTAATTCAAGCACTCTTAAGTCATTCTCACCCATTTTAAAATATAAACACAAAAATGTTATAAAACATTATCATTAAGCTTTCATACACGAAAAGCTAAACGGGTGAGGAAAGCTGAAAGGACACAAGAAACATGGATGAAACAAAAAAAAGGAGGGAGGAAAAAATGGAAATATTTTCCAAGGTAATAAATAAAAGTGAGGAAGAAAGGGAAGGAAAACAGGGATGTGAAGAAGGAAGCAAGCAAAGATACGAGGAAGAAAAAGAGAAAAAAATACTCTTTGCACTTCTTGACCGCTAAGCTTTTGCAACATAGCCTCTGTTTCAGGGGAGTCCCACAAAGATCCTAAAATAAAAGGCATTCTAAACATTCAAATACATTTTTGCTAAAAGCAACACAATACAGAAAATTTAAAACTAAAAGTGGAAAAGTTTTAAAACGCCTCCTAATGAAGGCAAGAGTCAAGTGGCAGGTCTGATTAACAAAACTGCTCATTATACGATAAAAACTTCACAAATCAAGGTCAATAACAAGATCGGCACTCTGCATACACGGCCAAAGCAAACCTTCAACAGCTTGGGCCTTTCTCAAATCTGTGACACATCAAGAGTCGACTTAATCTCGTTTCAGCATCTGAAGTGATTTATTGGTAAGGAGTTCTTTATGCCAGTCTTCCTTATGACCATGCTGAAAGCCCCAAAGCCTCCCTACTGGAACCTGAAAAGAAAAATTGTGCTGTCGAGCCTGACAATAAAAATGAGGGTTCGGGTCAAACAAATACCTTACAAATGCTGTTCGAGAGAGCCTAAAAGGAGACGGCAAATGAATTCTGCTTCTTACCACAAGTGGTTGCTGAGACAACAAGGGCCCCAGAGCCCAGCAGTGGTGGGGCCCAGCGTATCAGAGTACGGAGGACACCCAAGGGAAAAGCCGGTCCAGAGAGCGGGGGACTCTCACGGACGGTGGAGACATTTTCCCACAATCAAACAAAAACAGAGCCACACAGAGCAGCAAAAAAGAAACAGGAGATGGAGGGAGAGAGGTTAGAAGTGAAGACTTGGAAGAACACGGCTGAAAGAATGCATGACTATAAAACCATTTAAGAATCTACTAAAAGGATGCTTAGTAATCCAAAGACGAACTCAACATTCCTCCCAACTTGTTTAACCTGCAAGTCACCTTAAGTTTCAGAGGCCAGAGGGCTGTGTGGGCCTCCAATAGGCAATTTAGCCAAATCTGCACAGTTCACTGGTAAATGACCTCATTAAGGTAATATGTTTAGTGAAAAATCCACTCATCTGTTGCAAATTAAATAGGGTGTCAGGCCACAGAGGACATCTGGACCATTAATGTAGAAGCTTTAGAGCTAATTGAGGGAGGACTCGATCCCAAGAATCAACAAGAAAAAAAAAAGAAACACAAGGCCAAGGCTTCCCCTCAGGAGAAGGTGGATGAAACAAACAATCAGATAGGCTCTGGCATCGGTTTGAGGAAAGGTTCATTTTCCAGAGTTTAGTGTAACCAACTCTTATTGGCTTTTGAGAGCAGACATGATAAGAAAGATGACAATTGGACCAAAGGTACACAAGGTATTTACCCCATGAAGAGCTGGTCATCTCACCCCTTCTCAACTCATTTCATACCAAACATTGTCTAGTATGAAATAGTGGATGTTTCATAGTGACTATGCATCAACTTTTCCCTGCAAGTTTGACAATTCATGCACCATTGGGCAGATGATGATTTAAAGTTGTTGCCTGTTTTCTAGTCATGTAGGGAAATACAGCTATTGGAGTCACATTACCAATATCTAAAAGCAGGATTTAATAGAGTTATTTATGTTTGAGCAGGAGTACTACCATTATATTTCATCAGATGAAAGTGGATTAAAGTTTTCAGAAAATCTTATAACTAAGATTTGAGTATATGCATCTATATTTGTTGCCACAATTTGTATCTCAGTTTAGAAAGATAAAATGATATGTAATGGCTTAAGTCCAAGCAAAACAGTAAACAAACTGGAAGACAGCTGAGTTTACCAAGGGTTTTCAAGAGATTTGTGCAAACCTAAAAAGCTTTGTTTTATTTTCTTCAGCAACTGATGGAAAAATGACTTCCAATTTGAAATCTAAAGATTACATCTTCATGAAAATGCAGGAAGAAAGCCTCCTTCTTCAAGAAGGTCTGCAAAAGTTTTCAAACTTCCTTTTATAGAAGTAGCCCCCAGTGCCGGAGATCATGGCCATTATAAATAAGAAGCTGGAATGCAAAGGAGGGGGGCGGTGGAAAATAAACATCCATGCTGCTCCGTTATCTGCACCCAGCTGTGCAGTTTAGAGGCCAGTCCCTGCTTATGATGTCACACTGGCATGGTGTTACTATTGGAGCAGTGGATCGACAAGATTACATTTAATTAGTTCACTTATGAATTGATTCCCCTCCAACAGCAAAATGGCACCTCAAATAAATTCAAACTTTATGGGAATGTCTTAAAGAGAAACGGTGACTTCAAATCGTATATCGAAAAGGATTTTAAAATAGGTTTGCATCGGTATCGGGAGAAGCAGTCGTGCAGCACATCCAGCCATCGCCTTTCACTGTAAATTTAGATGCAAAGTACATTTGAGATGTAAAGGTGAATGGAAACCTGCAGCCAGGATAATAAGGACTAGGTTGACGCATTGCAGGTTTTATAAATGATCCCATATGTGCTCCAGATCCCAAGTGAAAGAGCTGCTTTGTGTTCGATGACGTAGCACGTGCTCGGGTCCCAAGTGGACTCCCCTTCCACTTCCCTCCACTGACAAAACCCTTTCTCGGTAGCTCAGGGTAACGCCAGTCACGGGGCAGAAACATGGTGTTTGGATGCCCAAGTCTCTGCCCGCCTTCCTGCTTCCTATTTTGGCGGGAGCCAATTACCTGTGACTACTTGGAGACCGAAACAACCAGCGCATTGATGTTTGATGGGAGGAGAGGGACGGAGGGTAAAGACGACTGACCAAAGAGGGGGAGATGGCTGTCACAGAGGAAAGAAATATTAGGACATTCTCAACCTCCATTACCCCGTGAGCTAAATGGCTCCCATTCATGGGGAAATAATTGTCGGAGGCAATCTTCCTTGCCCACCTGCTCCCTGGACTCTGCTGCGATTCACAAACTAATCATCCGACAATCATGCAGTTTTACAGTGGGCTTAGAAAAGAACAGCGGAGTCAACTCAAGCCTCAAAATACCTTCAATTTATATGCGAGGCATTTATAGCAGCAGTGGAAACATGCACATTTAATCAAGTAGTCAAGGCAGCAAACTACTGTTTGCAAAAACACCACAGTAGCTCAGAAAAGCCTCGCAACCTCTGCAACTGATGGGGATTTGGGGCGTTTCTTTCATATTTCAGGGGAAAGCTTTTAATTAACAGCAGCAGTATTGTGCTACTTCTCATGTTTAAATCTGGAGCTTCTGGGTTGGTGGAAAATAAAATCAGATGAAATCAATTAAAGAAGCAAGGGAGCAGCAGGATATGTCTTGCGCTGTTTCTCAGTGTCCCTCGAGACAAAGTCAAAGCGTCATATAAAAGGAACAACAACTTGAGCCAAGTGACATATCTCAATACAGCTGAATTCAAGAGATAACGTTGTAACTTTAACAGTTGTTGTGATGTCTCAAGTTTCAGAGATCTTCAAAGAATCAAGACTTATTTGAAGTGGTTCAGAACAGAGATCAAGAATCTCTCAGTTCCTCCGTTCTCTTAAAGTCTTTCCTCTTTCCTTAAGAAACATCGCTGCTTCTTCACTCTTTGTTTGCATCAGACCATAGCAACTTATGCACTGTGCAGTGTATGCATTAAAGATAGATAAAAGATTAGTGAGCCGAAGGAGACCTTCAAATAACTTGGAGAAGCAATGATCAAGTTCACTTGAAAACTTTGCAAGAACATCCGCCTGCTTAATAGAGACCACATTTCAATAAGAGTAATACTGACTTGACTCTTCGGTTCACTAATGTTTTCTCTGAGTGCATCAGCTAGTTGTCATTGTGAAAATGAGTTCAACTGAATGACAGGTCAATTTGCTAATAGTCACTCTGAGCTCTTTCATCTCTTTCTGTCAGTTTCCTGTTTGCAAAGCGGTGAATTCATCAATGATCTGGTTTTGTATGTTATCAGTGAAACACCTGAGATTTTTTCCGGAAAGATTGTTTTGTGTAAACATGAGCACAATGGGACTTATTTCCTCCCAAATTATGTTTCAGATGTTTGTTTAAAGATGTAAGCACTAAACCCCTTGTATTTTTTCAACAATAAGTTATATCAATTTTTCCAGCCGTTTCGCAGTACACTCCGTGTTTCTAATGATTCAGAACGTTGCAGATGCCTCTTGTTTTTAATTAGTTCCAACCACAAATAGACTTATGACTTTACATCATTCTTATTCCATAACCACGGTTGTAAATAATTGTAATACAAGTAACAGCAATCTTTGACTCCACTAAAGTATCTGCAAATCATCACAAGACCCCCCACTCAGTGCTTCATGATGCAAAGTAAGGCCCCGACACCAATTTTGGTTCTAACAAACAGAAAGGATAAGAGACACTAGTAGATGTGCATTGAGATTATATTGCAGCGCTTCACACCTGAGTAAACTTTAGGTTGATCTGACGCCAAGGATCTCTGGCACACCAGGAGCATTCCTGTTGTGTTCAGTTGGAGGTTCTGTACAGCAGAGAACAGCCCAACTACTGTATGGACGAAATGGACCAGATCACCCTGCTGATTGTCCCATTATGCTCTGAATTATCCTGAAATTTCAGTCCATCAAGAGAAACCAAGTGCTTACATATTAAAATTAAACATCTGGAGCAGTTTGACAGTCAACTTGAAGGATTCAGGTTTACGGTTTTACCGTCTAAAGACAGCCAAATTAAAACGAAAAACACTTCAGCACTGATGAAATCATGCTGATGCTCTTAATTTAGCAAGCACATCATCTCATAATGTAATGCACTGAAAGACAGAGATAGAGATCAGAAATTTGTGGTCAAAAATGTAAGTTGATTTCTACAGGTCGGCATATCACTGGGCTTTCGATGGCTTGATTTTTAGACACGTCACTGAATGAATGTGTTTTTTATTTGGTAACCACGTCCACAACAATTTTATTTTTTTTCTTATCATCGTCTCAGCCTGATCCTGCTTGTGTATGTTGCATTCAACTGATCTTAAAAAAAAAAAAAATTAAAATGAAATCGTTTCATTTTTGTCCAGCGAGTTATCCTCACCATCCAACTTTTGGGCAGAGTAAGAAATCCAAATTTGGCCTTTTCTTCAACAAAGCTTCTTTAAAAAGGAAATCCTGCACCTTTTTTTCATATGAAAGTACAATCACAAGGAAAGGTGGTGGGATGCGGACAATACTTTGTCTGGTTTTTCCTTAAACCATCACGGCTAATTACTCCCAGACGTCCTTTTGGGTTGAGCCAGAAACTCTGCAGAGATACAGTGGACTGGTGTGCCGCCACACGAAGAGAAGCAGAGATTGGCTCAAAGCCACATTGTGGTCACTCAGTGGAGATGTGATGGCGCTTGCTACAAACGTGACAATACTGCACTGAGTCCAAACTAGAAAATGTTCACTTTAGGCATAGAATCAGAAGGTAACCTGAAGATGATTCAGTCAAGCATCGGTAGCTTACAGTAGCTTATTTTGCATCAACAATGTTCTCCCTCGTTAGCAATGCTTAAAAGTGACTCCTTTGCCTCTAATCAAATGTTTGATCCCTTCATTTAATGGGCAAATGCATTTGTCAAAGCTTGTCATTACTTCAGGCTTTACATTAGGTGTAGCTTTAAGTTATATGGGTGACATAGTTACACATCTAAATTTGTAGTGAAATTGATTAAAATTGTATTTTAAAGTGCAGATATGCTTTGATAAGGAAAGCAGGCCTTGCAAACAGAAAGAAATGCGAACTGAGCAGCATGGTAGACCTCTGTTCTGGCTCAACAGCCTTAGATCCGCAACATAAGACATTCACCTTGGAGACTCAAAGGTCAAGATAACCTGTCAATCAAAACACCAGGCACTATAAGATCTGACTGCAATTCCCCCTGAGCTGCAGGTCACGAAACAGAGGTCCTGTCTTCTCGCTCCTCTGTGTGGCATGGTGGTTTAGACTTTAAGAATCAGAACCCTTGTGTGCCAGTTCCCAGTCACACCGTGCTGATCAAGGCTCCCACTCATCCTTCCTGCCACAGAAACACACTCACACACACGCACGTGTTTCACCCTCTGCTCAGTCAGCAGTGCTGCAGCCAAAAGCAGAACACCTCAGTCCAGTGGCTCAGTTACTCTTGGATGTCAGACATATTTTCTTTCCCCCGGCCCCCGTCCTCTGAAAACACACAGGTAGCTGAAAAAGGATTCTGCTCTTTAGTCAAAACACTGGACCTAAAAAAAAAAAAACTCTGCAGGATCAAGCTTTCCCAGCCTGACTGGGGAACAATCAGAGAGATATTTCTGTTTTGCATGTGAAATCTAACTTGAAGCTGAACCAGTGGAAAAGCTTAAAGCGCATTAAAAGCTCAGTGGATTGCAGCTCTGCTCGGAAAGTGACGGCCTGCTACAGAGCAGGGCTTTTCAATAAATCCATCCATCACTGATAGCCATTAACACAGTCCGGTGGGGTTGAAGTGAGCAGCCTGTTGATGCCTGCGCCATGTGGATCAAAAATTGTAGAAAACAACGAGCAGAGCTGAATGGATAAATCCTGCAATCACTTACTTCTGTGTGAGGAAGGCATGATTAAAATATCATTTCTATGTCACAATCTATTCCAATCCTCAAACCCATAATGCTCTTTTTAAAAGTCTTTTTGTTTTCTTATTGCTGGGACCGCTCCCAAACAGTTGAGAGTTTACCAGATTCTCTCAAAGCACCCAAAGTGTTCACATCAATATATGTTTTCATAATATAAAGTATTAAAACCCACAAAATTATATGTATTTATTGGGGCTACATGTGATAGACCAACATAAAGTCTGACATAATGGAAAGGTAAGGAGTGCTGACTGCATTTTTTATAAAAATTTTATATGCATGTCATGAGTTAATAATTTGTAGTTTTGCACCTCAGCCCATTTTTCTTGGCAAAATATCTCAAGCTCAACAGGTTGGATGGAGAGCATCTGAAACAAGTACAAGTCTTGCTTTAGGCTCCAAATTTATTTCTGCACTTTGGCCATTGCAACACATGAATATGGGTTGGAATTTGGGTTGCATTGTTGTCCAACTAGCAGGTTTAATCTCTACCCCACTCAAATCTTTTGCACCATCTAGACATTTTCTTCCAGTATTATTCTGCATTTAACTTCATCCTCCTACCAGTTCCCATTAGTTTCATTGTCTCTGCTGAAGAATATAATCTCCACTGTGTCCCCATGGAGTTGGTGATATATAGTATTAATTTCCTTTGTTCTTTGGACCCCAAAAGGTTTTATTTTCATTTTAATCTGACCAGAGTATTTTTGGCTTGAAGGAAACGTTAACAAAACTTCTTGTTTTTTGTTGTTGTTTTTATTATTATTATTATTTTAAAACAACCCCCTTTGTCTTGTCACTCAACCACAAAAGACACATCTGTGAATTGTGCCACTAATTATTATTGTGCTCATCTGATCTATGAATGTTTACAGCTTCTCCAGAGATGATTATGGAAAACAATGAATCTTTTTCTTCATTACACTTCATAATTACACATTCCTTTGTGCTGGTCTATTCCATAAAATCACTAATAAAAAAAAAATAAAAAAGTCATGTTCGTGGTTGCAACATGGAAAAAATGTGAAAAAGTGAGTGTAAACTTGAGCAAAGCACAAAGCACTGCAGCCCCAGTCCATTGAAGAAAAATGTTGCATGTGCCAATAACTCCTCAATAAAAGCTTTGTGGGTCATCATTTTGTGCTTAGGATGCTGCTATGCTTATAAAGCCTCAGCAACTGGCCAAGAAGACCCATCGCTGCATTACTACCAGATGTTCAGTCAGATTAAACAGCTCTCAGTGCACTCCCCAATCCTATAAACCCACAAGCTGCATGGGACATAAGAGTGGAAGATGCCCTCAAGACCCAAACCGTTTGGCTTAACTCTCCTTTATTGTATTTAAATAATAGTTAGTTTCAAAACGCACCTATCCGCCTTGATTAATAGGTACCCCTTCCCTCATTTCTGATATTTAGACAGCCAAACTCCTGGTTTGTGTTAGAGGAAGAAATATTTTGACATGACAATGTTTGGATGGGAAACAGAACCTGAAAAACTCCTGCAGCCAAGTTTGATTCAGGAGAGAGACAAGCTGCTGCTTTATCACAAGCTCGGAGGATTTGTCACATCTAATATAGTTCTGAGATTCTCATGCAAACAAATCTAAATACATGCCTTCGAAAGGGATGGTTGTATTTAATTAATTCATTCTAATTAACTTTCCTTTAAAGTAAAGTGCAGTTATTTAGATGAACAACAAAAACAACAAAAACATTCTCAGTCAGTTGCTGGGAATTCTTACATTTCCAGGAAAATTAACGCAATTGAAGAATGAGATAGCTCTTCTAACTGATTTGAAAGGGGCTTAGAGGTCTCAACCATCACTGCACGTCATGTATTAAAAAGAGGGTCCAGCTGAAGCAGAATGAGGATGACACAGCAGCTGAGGGGGCACAGCGCCCTCTATGGACACTCACTAGAACTAACATGTGGCCGATTAGCCCAGTGAACGCACGACACCGGGATAAAATCGAGGTCAAATGCGTGTGAATACACACTGCTGCCCGTCTTTATGTCATATCTGCTTACCAGTTGATGATATAAAAAGGTACCGAGATGAAATAAAGAGGACATAAAACTGTCATGCGCAGAAGTGCTTATAAATTAATCAATAATCCTATAATGGCGGCCTATAAGGTTATTTCATAACTGATGGGATATGGTGTATTGTAACAATTATTTATCACCAGTCTCTAATATTATACCAAAAACGCATTACACAAAGATCGAAATCCAGTATTAGACCTTAACAGGCATGGTCTGCTGCAGAGCAAAGATTCATTTCCTATGCTGCGCGACCCATTTCAATGTTACAAATTAAAAACTGGAAAATTGTCAAAAGGAGCAATACCGCAACAGTTTCACACCAAAATCCTCGCCTAAACATGTTCCAACCGATTGCAGCCTGCGCGTCAGTCCGCCCCTGCCGAACCGAGTTTGCGGGGAAGAGCCAGCACGGCACGCCGCTGCCTTCACCATCCCATACCCGGAGAGACCATGGACTCACCTTCCAGATTTTGTGCGAGGAAACTGTCACCGCTCGGTAATAATAATCCTGCGAGGCTGTCAGAGGGCGGACAGGGGCAGAAGATGTGGGTTCGGAGCGAGGACCGGATCCCCCCGTGTTGAGTGTACGAGGCTGTTCATTCAGCTGAGGGTGTAGTGAGGAGAGACGGCTCTGACAAGTCGGTCAAAACAGCAGCACCACGCCTCCCTCCTTAAAGCCGCCGCGCTCTGGATGGCTGTCAACATGTCAGAATCCGAGATCACAGATGGCACTTTTAAACTTTACTCAAAAAAAAAACAAAACAAAAAAAAAAACCTCAGAGATAAATTACAGATTGCAGACCTTATTTATTGTATTTTATTATTTGCAATGTAAAGGGATAATCAATTTTGGGAGGGAAAAATTCAGTTTTTAATTTTACATTTTCATAAAATTTAATATTGAGAATTATTTTACCCTCTATGGACATTACATGATCAGGCCCACATTTGTCTTATCTATTTGATCTTTGGCAACAACCTCCAAATCTGTGAGACTGGCAGGCATCCTTTCCATTACCCTAATATTGAGTACTAGACTCAAGTCAGGGCTACGGCTGTGCCATTCCAAATGGTTAGCATGACTTCCAGTGACAGGAAGCAAATTGCAGGATTACTTTAAACCTTAATCTGCTTGGAGTATGACTAATTTTGAGGTTAACATATGAGTGTCCTTTTCCTTACTGTAAAGCAGATGATAAGAGTGACTGGAACGATTCACTAACCTATGGGTGCCGGATCATGTCTTTTGTGGTTCTGGGCTGTGCTGCAGAGCAGATCGCCTCTACGTGTTAGTGTAGTGAGGCAGTCTCCCTCACAGTCTTCTTTTCAATCCATTTTCAGGACTCATCTATTTTTCCCTGGCTCTCAACACATCATGAGTTGTTTGTTCTTTTGTGATTTCGGATTAAATTGAATTGGCCTAATGGACACAGGAACTGAAACAGATGTGCATATTGGCACGAAGGGCTGTAATTCTACAACTAAAAATGGATATTGCCGTCCAGAGGAGCGCAGGATTGTTCTCCTTTTCTTAGAAAGGAGAAAAAATGCTAAAATTGTAGTAATCTGTTTAGGTTTTCTGAAACTAAAGTAAAAGTATTAAACAAAAAGATGACGTAATCCTAATTTCTATTGTAATCAACTGCAAACAAGGCATTTTTTTCACAGCTATCTCTACTTGGATTTGAACATCATTCATATGTGGCTTACTTATGTTGCTGCCTGTGATCACTTTGTGAAACTTTACATCAGGAACATGTTAAGTGTGCAAACTGAAATTCCAGGGAAAAACATTCAGCATGTTTTCTGTTTGTAATTCAAATAAGTCCAGAGTTTCCGTGATGCAGAGTAAATGGTCTGCTGTCCCAGCTGGCAAGCATCTAATCCTCTGAAATGAAGAAAAAACTTTGACCTGGCCATGTTTTGATCTCTTCACAGCTTGTAATCCGTCATTAATTGCTAATATTCCGGTCATAACTGCTCTAACATGGACATCAGCGGTAAAATTTATAAGTGATTGAAAATGAAAGTAAACCCTGGCACTATGTCTCTGCAGATTGAGAGAGATAATTCCTCCTGAAGGTCAGGAAACAGGCTTGAATGTGGATTAGTTGGCCTTAACTGAACTCAAGGAAATCCATAGCTTTTGTCCCTGTGGCGTTTTAGATCATTCAGACTGTCTGAATGAATGAACTGGAGGCTGAGCCCTGACTTATATCTGTCAAAGGAAACGCGTTAAGGTCATGTTTAGAGTCTGCCAGTTCAGCAAGGTCTGTTTTCTGTCAACACAGAAGACTATAATTCAACAACAGCCTCGCTGTCGACAGTACTAGATGAACAGGACACCCTCAGCACCATTGGGAAACATTTTCTAAACTCTATCAATTGTTTTCTGTACAAAACGACACAATGACCTTTTGGGATTTTTCTCTCCGGTTACAGAAATCCTAAGTGGTGTATCTGGCTCAAAAATCATATCTTTTTTTTTTTTTTACTGAAGAGAGTTTTAATTAAAGTTTTTCTTGATTTATTACGGAACGTAATTAGGCCCAAGCAGAGAAAGATGGTTGGTGTATATATGTAGCATTTGATATTCTTCAAAAGTGAATGAGCTTTTTGGAGGCCTAAACATGTACAAAACTCACTGAACTTTGTACACCCGACAGTCCTGCACGAAATTTACATATTTGCCTTTGCCCTTCATAAAGCAACTAGATTCATACTGAGATTAACTTGCACAGACAAGGACATTGTTTATTAATTAAGGGACTTTTGAAGATAACTGGTTGGACTGGATTTTAGTTAGGGGTTGAGAGTTAAAGAGGTAGGGTGCACATTCTTATTCCATTCATACCCATGCCTACATTTGTCCCTATTTCTATAAAATTTAAGTAAAACTAAAATAAATGAACTTGCAAACGTCACAGACTATCGTAATAACGCGGGCATCAAGTGTCAAAATGAAACAAGACACCCGGCAGCTACCTGCAGTGTTTGTCATTTTTCAAATCCCTTTATGCACTTAGACAACAGCAAAGCACACAGCTCTTTGTTTTATTCAACTCAGCCACACAAAGCAGTGTGGTACTCGGTGTTGCTGAGGTCAGTGCATTCCCTCTTCACAAAAAATACAAATAAAAATGTGAATGTTACCCTTAAATGTGTCCCTAATGAGTGTCCGGGTTGATTTCCAGAATCAATGTCATGTGCGAGTCCTAATTTTGAGGCGGTGGGTATCTGTCTCTCAGGGGTAGAAAGACACAGTGGAGCTGTCCAGCAGCTCAGCGGTTTGGCCTGTCAAAGCTGTGATGACATTATCCAGTGGAAGCAAATGATTCAACTCCGGAGGGAAAAGAAGCGAGCAACAGGCCTCAATTAATCTCCTCATCTTGGCAAAACTGGAGCAGAGGGAGTCAAATCTATAATCCAGATTGGATTGTATGTCATACAGGAGGTAAGATTCATGTCAGATAATAGCAGTAACCTGAAGCTTTTAGTGAGACCCCCAAAGTTAAGGAATTCATGCACGCATGATTTGCTTCATATGATACCAGGAGTCAGATCAGTCCTAAGTATTGTTTGCGCATACATATATGACATGAAATATTGGACAATTAACTAACCATGTCATAGAAATTCTTCAGTGACGCCACCACAGATTAAGTAGTTTTCCAGTAAAACCCTGTGTGTAAGGATCCAGGGCTCAGAAGTACTTGTTCCAGGTTTTAAACTGACCTCAGAAAGAACAGTGGAGAACAGGATCCAAGATCAGTCTTTGTTAAAGCACGCTCCACATACTTTTAAGTATACGTTTAAGAAGACCTGAAAACCACCGCGTCTCAGTTCTGGAGGTAAAAGAGCCCAGCAGACGAGTCAAGCTCAACCCAAATCATTGTAATAAGGTGAAACTGCCCCGCGTGTGACGCAGAAGGCCAAAGCCAACAGATTTAGTTACTGGGGGACCCTCTGAGCGCCTGTCAGACGGGAGCCGGACTGTTTGGAGACTCTTTTGATACGACAGAGCCGCAGTCATCAGAAGGCAAAAAAAAAAAAAAAAAGTCTAGTCAACACCTCCAGATCTCAGGGGTGTCTGGCAGAGCAGCATGCTGTTAAGTGAATTCACATATGTCATGTTCATACAATTAAAGCCCCTCCGACTGAAGTTACCCTCATCTTGAATAAAATATGAAAGAATTGTTTGAAACACTGGTGCCACTTGGTGATTTGTGCTGCATTTTTAACTCTAGCTTTTAATTGAGATCTACACTCATAAAATAATTATTACACTCTATGGATGACAAATCAATGCCTGTGTTTTTCTAACATATTTGAACATGTAGATATTTAAATCCATTTAAGTAAATCTGAAGAAAATACCTTTGCAGTATTTTTAAGTCTGCTTTTAAGAAATTCACTTTTTTTTTCTGTTGAATAAATTAGGACGCACCCTACAGTTATTCTTATTTCAAATAAATTAAATGCATACAATTAGAAAATTACTCAAATGTTTCTTCAGTTGTTGGGTGGTACTGTGTGTAATTGACTTTTGACATAGTAAAAAGTAAATTTTCTAATTTATTTCATGTATTTAATGGCGAGTCCTAATTTATTTAAATTGAATTAATTTATTTAAATTGAATTAAATTGAGCTTATTTAAATTAAATTACTTTTTATAGCTCACAAACATCAAACAGCAGAGGAACAAGACATAAGTCTAAAACTAAAGAATGATTAGACATCAAGTACATAGTAAAACTAAGGTAACACACAATAACCAGACAAAAGAAATAATTAACCATAATTATCTAATGAACACAGAATAACAATAAAACCAGAATAAATTAATCAAACTCCAAAACAACCGAGGACCTCATAAAGTTTGGGAGATGTGCTTGGACAGTTGAGCCTTTGTGGTATTTCCCGTGTAATAGGAATGGCCACTGCATCACTTACCTGGTAGTTCTGGTTCACTTAAACATAGTTGTGTAGTTAGAAGACACTGAGAGGATATCGCTGGTAATGTAACTCCCTGCAAGGGTCAATAGTGTTAAACAACAAGCTAAAAAGTGCAGTCACTCCTCTTGTTTCTCACCACCTGACATGACTCGGTTGAACTCTGTAACACAACACGAATCTTTGCTCTTTCACGTGAGAGCACGGCCTGTTTGTTTCTGTCTGCTGACACTTCATACCCTATGAATTTTACTAACACTCATTGACAGCCTGACCTCTGAGGTGACGAAATGCTGCTCAGTTCACATTCCACTTTGAAATAACTCAAAGTCATCTGTACTTGCTCCATTCCTTCCTTGTACTTCCCGTTCTCATGTCTCCTCCTTTTATTGTATACAAAACCTGAGAATCAATAAGATACCACACTGTTCTATTTTTGCCTGCTGGGATGCTGTCCCTTTCATTTCCTGCCCGTCATCAAAGTCTTCCTACATCTGTCGCTCGCTCTCTCTCTCTCTGACTTGTCTGCAGAGTCTGCAGTCGGTCTATTATCTCCTCCACTTTATAGTATAGCAGATGTGTGGGACTGTAAGAAGCAGAATCTCTGGAAAGTCATTATGTGAGCAGTAAATCTGGCAGAAATGTCAATTCTTGGCAACAGCTTGTGAAAGAAAAGGCCCTCTGGGTGAGTGAAAGGAAAAACAAAGTAATGTCCTCACTCACTCTCATCTGGTCCCTGTTGTCTGATTGATAATGACAGCTCGCTGCTAATCAATACACCCACCCACTGTTCCAGTGGGCACATCCTCAACAAACTGTCCTCATGTGTATCCGTGTCACAGATGGTAAACCTTTATTGAACAATCTGAATATTCAGCCTTCTATGATTATATGTAACTGATAGCTACGGCATTAACACTAATATCTGAAGTGCACCGTGTTTAGTATCACACTGAGACTTTCCTTCTGCATCCAGACTGTCTTTAGAGCAGTTCAGGATTCCAGTAGCAGCCCAGGATACGAGCCTGGATTGGCTCCCGCATCACGGGGTTGGACGGGGGTAAAAAGTGACATAACACGGCTTATTGTGCGAGGAATGGAATGCAACAACAGCAGAGGTCTTCAATAGGACTTCAAAGCCAGACAATTTCATCTCAGTTCGGTATTCATTGTAGCTCTTTTGACGACAGGAATTTCAGCCTCAGAAACGTACGGCTGGAAGAGCCGGTATATATTTATTACATAACATTGCAAGCATGCAGATGCTTCACCTGAACTCAATTTGCACCAGGAAATGGATTTGGAACGAACGCTTCTGGCTGGGTTAAATAACATGAGTGGATTTACTGTTTCCAATGGTTTCCCATAATTTATTGCGCTCTTATGACAACAATCCTCTTTCCAGCCTCAAATGTTACTTTAGTCCCCTGTTCCTATTGACATCATCTCCTAATCCAGCATAGCTACAATAATTTTATTTTTTACTGTTGCTGTACACCAGACAAGTATGATATTATGACTGCTGACAGTGAAGAGTGTCGTACTGGTGAAAAAGCAACAAGAGTCATAGTTATGCAAGGCTCATTGTTGTGGCTAGCTCAGTTAAAATTGCTAGTGCAAAACGGGAACAAACACATTACTAGGCAGATCATTATAATGCTATGCCTGGTTGGTCTATAAATTTGGAACTCCAAACTATGATTAGTTCTACAGAAGACTTTTGGATGG
This sequence comes from Poecilia formosa, assembly GCF_000485575.1. NCBI lineage: Eukaryota > Metazoa > Chordata > Actinopteri > Cyprinodontiformes > Poeciliidae > Poecilia > Poecilia formosa. Next base: position 1,704,296 of record NW_006799947.1, on the reverse strand, counting down.
TGGCTAAAAAACGCCTCCAAGAAAGAAGAAAACAGGTCCAGTGTCGTCCAGTCTTTACACACAATTGGCAGATCCCAGTGATTATTTGAAATGCAATTGGAACATTTCCCAGAAGAAAGTTCCAACCTTCTGATGGAAATGTATCACAACAAACCTGCGTGAAAGAACTAGGATTCTGACTGCAGCAGACGTTAGATATCAGATCCCTGTTAAAAACACTCCAGTCTAATGCACAGTAGATACTTGGTACAAGCTTTCTACCTTCCTGGGAAATGGATAGATTTTTTTTTTAAACATATTTTTGTGTTTTCTAAGGAAGAGGATTAGGGCCACTGGAAAAAAGAAAAAAAAAATCTGATTTTAATCTCAGAATTCTGAGATTAAAGTCAGATTTCTGACTTTTTTTCTCAGAATTCTGACTTTAATCTCAGGATTCTGAGATTAAAGTCAGGACTGTTTTATTTTATTATTTTTTTTCCAGTGGCCCCAATCCTCTTCCGTAGTTTTCAACTGTGACGTTTCAATAAAATGTTTGAACTGAAAACAACTCAGAAAACCTGTGTGCAAAATACTGTATGAGTTTTACTGGCTACAATGTAGGAGCTTGAATGAACAAGCAAATAAAGTTTTATACGTTAGGAAAATAATCAGTGGTAATCTAAGCAGTGCCTAAAATCTGCGTGTTTCTCATTGTTGCAAAAAAGGGGACGGGGTCAGCAACCTTAAATTGCGTTTCATTAGCTCCATAAAGGAGCCAATGAAGGCTGGTCTCCTCAGGTACTTCTTCTGGTTGTCCTTTAGGCCACCTCTCTTTGTGTCTCATCAAATCTTTGGACTGCCCGCCTGAACTTTTTAGTTATTCTGTTTGAAACTCCTTGGATCAAGCTCCTGGCCAGTGGAGCACAGAGTTTTAAGCTCTGTGCACCGTTATATCTGACAACCTGCCTGAAGTGTTGCTTTTGTTCCTTTAACTCCTGATGGGAGTCTAGGTGTTACTCTTGTGGGGAGCTATTTGTCAGTTTCTCCTATTATGCACCCAGTTTTATTCATTGATTTGTTCTGGATTTTGCTTCACTCCATAAACTATCAAAACAAGTTTCGGGTGTTCCTGAGGTTGCCTCCCAGAGGAACATGTCTGGAGAAACCTCCACAGGGAGGCGGGCAGGGGGGCATTCTTAACAGATCCCCAAACCATCTCAACTGACTCCTCCTTTTGATGAGACTCTACTTGGAGGTCACCCCGACTGACGGAACTTCTTATTCTACTTATTATGTATTAAATACTTATTATGTATTGTTTTATTATATAATAAAATAATCTTTTTTCACCATCTTTTGCATACCTCATTGAGTCCTTTGTCACTCACAGCAAAAAGCCTGTCTGTGTCACACACACATGCTGTAGTTAGAGTGGTTAGCAAGTGACCAGAGAGATCATACTTTTTAGGAAGGAGAGATTAAAATCCACCCTCTATTTCTCACTGCCATGCACTTGGCGGCCAGCAGACCGCCCAGCCCTGTGCCTTTCCACTCTCCAAGTTTCTGACCACATGCAGCTAGGGTGGAGAGATGGTGTGGGTTGAAGGAATGGACAGAAAAAAGGAGACACTGGACAAGCATGAGGTATTTGAAAACTACGCAAGCAGCAAATTTGAAGTGCTCATTTCCATATTGTTCGATGATTTTCTTTTCTCTCCTTATGAGAATGATACTGGGAAATATATTTTCCTGAAGTTAATTAAAGAAATGGCAGGAATTCAGTAAAATCAGCTGACTTTTTAAATTATTCTAAACATATTTTCAGATATCTAAAGAAAACTGGGAGAAAAAAAAAACAAGTTGCACTGAGTTAAAACTGGTGTCGTAGGGTGTATTATGCAACGATGGCCTAAAACTTTTATTCTTGCAAAAAATTACAAAGCGCTAGAGCTTCTATAAAAGGAAAAGGTATGTGTTGTACTTTCCAGGCGAGTGGATTATCTGTACTTGTCAGAAATTGCTTAAGTACCTTGAAAAGTGTTTATCAAGCTGCGATCTGGAGCCCATCAAAGAGAGATCAATCAGAGCAAAAATATTTACTGACAGGAGGAACTGTTTTCTGAGATAATCTTCACAAGGGGAAGATTATGTTGAACAACAAAGATATGAATCGAGGTGCTGGGGAGAAACTGACGCCATTGAAATTTGAACAAAAGTTAAATATTTTCAGTTAAAGATTTGTTGATAAGATTAGGACTTGAGAATTTTTTATTTTTTTTTTGCAAAATTTTGTACTTCATGCTCACTATGCATCATGGAAAAAAAAAAATAATAATTATAATCTGCCTGACGTGCGAAACAGCTCATTTAGTGAGCAGTGCCAAACATTCACAAACAAATCCTTCAAAAGCATATTCTTCTCCTTCTGCTTTACATTTCTTGACCTGTTCTTCCTGCTGACGTGAAAACAAAAATACACTCTCAGGGATCAGAGAGTGACTAAATGTCACCCTGTCCCTGACTTTTTGTTCATCCCAACAACCGTCCCACAATACTGCTGGTCCTTTTGTCTTGAGTCCTCACATACAGTATTTGAGGAATGCAGACTGAAGTTTGATATGCCGGGGCTTAGTGAGCATAACAGAGGGCAGAAGCCTCAGAGAATAACACATAACCAAAGCCCTAAAGAATTCCCTTGGAAACAGCCAGCAACCAGAAAACCATGCACTGGGGAGGGAGGGCAGGAGAGCTACTGAAACCCCAAACTTAAATAGCACGGACTCCGCTGCTGGAGACTGCCTGAGATAGATACTCTGCATTTTGGTTTCTGCTGTTTCTTGCTTTAGCTAAAACTGGACAAAAATACAATGCGTTTAGGCTAAATTGTTTATTTAAACATTTGTGCGATACGCACAGCACCTTGCTGTGTGTTCCCACGCCTCTTGAACTTTTTCACATTTTGTCAGCTTACAACCATTAAATTCCTTAGAGCAATTTAATGGCAATTGCAGTATATCTTGCTACAACAAACCTAGCAAGATATACTACATCGAGGAGGTACTGAGATCTGCAGCCCGCACTCCACAAATTTGACCTTTTTCAAAGAATGGTAAGAAGACAGCCATTGCATCAGGAAGTTCAATTTAGCATAAGTCATGTAGGGGGCAGTCTCAAGTATTTTGCAGCCTCTCACTGGTTTCACCTTCAGGATTTGCCAGTATTGAAGGTTTTTCGTCCCAAAAAAAAAAAAAAAAGACGCTTTTTAGAAAGCCTGCCCACAGCATGTCGCTGCCACCACCTTGGGTTAATCTAAGGGCAAGTATGCAAGAGGTTTAGACCTCAAGCAACCATAGTCTTTTTAGCTTAGCTGAACAACTCGTACCTCAAGATTGAAAAAGGAAAAAAAAGACAGAAAATCAACTTGTCTTGGTCTTTCACATAAAATGCATTGAAGTCATTTTCTATGCAACACTGGGCTTTGTTAGATCATCATATGTCTTCTTGTTCATGATAAATCAAACCAGGTTTCAGTTTCATTTTTCTTGGTTTGGTTTTTCTGCCGTTTCTTTCCAGTAAATATAACATTGTGCTTCACCTACCTGCCTCTGGAATTAAATTACATGACCTTCATGTGAATAATACCCCTATCTAGATTTTCCATGTTGCTACCTGAGAAGTATGTTTTTTTTTCATTGTTTTCTTATTTATTTTGCCTTTATTCATATTGAAAGATACCAGTGAGGCACAACGCCATGTCTTCCAGGGATTCCAGTTCAAGATTGAACACTCCTAGATGTGTGAATTGTCAGCAGTATTTGAAGTATTTTGAAGCTTCTAGCCACTTTACTTTGTGATCACTTTGCAAGAGATGCAAATAGTGACTACACAATTTAACGTATATTTTTGTTAGAAAACTTTTTATTACTTTGCAATTGCATAAGATTAATCACTAATTGTGTTTAAATGTGTTCTCAAAACCCACATGTTGGTCACATGTCTGCATACATAAAGTTATTGCCTCCAGCTTGTTGACATTTTTTTTAGCAGCAGCAAAAATAGGGTACGTCCACGCACCGCGGACTTACATGCTCCGACCCGTGTCACCACAACAATTATAGCTGCCGCTGTTCCCCCTCTAACTTGAGCGTTTACTGTCTTTAAATAAAATACACTGATGTTGAATAAAATCAATCATTCCCTGTCAGCTTGATGTTGCCAAGCAGATGTTGTGTCTACAGATGTTCACATGTTTGATGCCATTTCACATGGTTGCCAGGTTTTAATGGTGTGACTTTCTGGCCTCCACTATCTATGTGAAAGTGGTTTAGTGCGCTGCAGCTCACAACGCTGTGCAAAAGCTGGACTTTCTCACAATTTGTTACATTGCAACCACAAACTTCCAAGAATTTTACATGGTGGATCGACCCAAAGTAGCCTACATGTTGTAATTAGTAATCGAGTACATGCGGCCTTGTAATCTAAACCCAGATAAGTCCAGCTGTTCTGTGGAAACAGAAGCTTTTAGAGAACATCGTTGCTCCAGGAGCCTCCTGCAGACCTAGGAACACAACACGGATCAGGGATAACGCTGTAATAAACCTCAAAGCACTGTTAAACTTAAGAGTAAACTTTGAACATCTCAAAAAGCACTCCATCATCAGACAATAAAGACAGTAGAGAACAACTGCAAAGCCACCAAAACATGACCATCTACTTTTACTGATAGATGTTAAAACAGAATCCTTGAAATTAAACATGATGGTGGAGTATACTTTTTTTTCTCCATCAAGAACTATAAGGCCTTTCAGAATTGATGGGGAGGCTATCTGATACAAGGACTGAGGCTCATCTTCCACCATGGCAATAACTAAAGAAAAAATTGGAGTGATTTAAAGCTAATTTAAACCAAATGGACATTTTGGCTTGGGTACTTGAAAGTTGCTCATGGATTCCCAGGATTGCTGAATATAAATTCTTCTACTTTACAATTATGTGCTACACTGTGTTGGTCTATGACATAAATCCAGTGTAAAATATAGTACATTTTTGAGGTTATTACATATAAAAATGGGAAAAAAAATAAAGGGAGTGTGATTTCTTTTGCTAGGGCCTATACTAAATCTACAACGGTACAGCATCAAGGCAGCGTATGCTTGTCTCTAATCGTCTCTTTGATCAAAGGAGCATATTGGGACTCCACCACTAAGCCCCTGTGGCCCATGACAGGCAGAAAAGAGCCAGCACACTTACCCAAATGCACATATCTCATCCAGTGGAATCCATCCAGCTTCACCCACTAAGCCGCAGAGAGGCAACCACTTAACAGAAGCATCATCCTCTTGTATAGTCTGTAATAATGGCATGGAGAAATCCAACCACACGCAAAGGAGATGCCGTCTTAAAGGACTGATTAACCAGAAGCTGTGGAAGGTGTGGTGTTTACAGTCCCCCATGTACCGATGCAGACATTAGACAGCACATGTACACACAGAGAGATGCAGAGAAGCATGAAAACTCCCACTAAGTGCTCTGCTGGTTCTTGGTTGTCAGGCTACAGTTAAAGTAAGCAAGCAGTGGCAAGTATGCCCAATGTCTGGTACACTTCTGTGCATTTAATGAATGAGGTTGCATTTTATGAAAAGGAGCTGGCAAAGGACGGAGGAAGAAAAAAAAAAACAAAGCTGTATTTCTCGGCATAGAAGTGATGCCATTATGATGCTTGTTTTGTTTCTTCATACTACATTTGATTGTGTTGTGAAAGCACAGGTTAGGTTTTTTGTTTTCACAGGTCATCCTGAGGGCAAAATCCCAACCACAAGCCAGGCTGTTTGTCCGGAGAGAGCTGCCATCTCTCTGAACAGACTGAGCACGCCTTTTTGATCAGCTGCCAGAAGGGTGCTTCAAGACAAAAGGTGTCATATGTTGGCAAAGATCACTGAAAAAACAGGTTTTTTTTTCTTTAGACGCTTTTGCCTCAAAGCTCCACCAAGTTTTCAAGTGTGCTCCGCCAAAGAAAGTGGCTCCATTTGTGTCAAAATAAGACTCTTACAGATCCTCTGTCCTTTCAAAGCAGATGATGCATGCGTTTCAGTGGACGTACTTGCAGATTCACCAGGCACTGCAACAATCCGCTTGTGACAACTTTCTATGTCTTACTGCCATTTGATCTCCTTGTGAACCCACAACAGGAAATGGAAAATAAGAACGCAAAGATGAGCTCATGAACTGTGGGAATTTATCGCTAAAAAGGCGAGAAAAAATATTCTATGCTACTAGAAAAAGCTTACCTTGCATGCATGCAAACTTAGTTGTTTTAGACAGACAGACAGAGAAAAAGAGAAAGAAAGTTTCAGCTGTCTGAGTGTAAAAAAAAAAAAAGACAGTCAGACTCAAACCGTGGTTGTTCTTTTGGGGAGAAACCACAGCTATGTCAGCTTAAGCTCAAGATAACACATAGACCAAAACAGGATATTAAAAACGGAGTTCGCAGCTCCCAAAAAGGCCCATTCCAGCTTTGGTTGGTGTTTACTGCATGCATCTTTCGATCCAGGAATCACATTTAGCTCTAAGCAAGGTCTACTTTAAAACAAGTGGCTGCACCCTGTGCCCAGACAGACGGTAACGTCTAGGTTTCAAAAGCTCTTCAGTCATATATGTATCGGTTTTCGCCTTCACTGTAAAGTAACATAATGGGTCCTTGCCCAGACTTTGAGTTAGAAGTCATGAAAATACTTTGACATATTTACAGTGGTTTCACTAATGGTTTAGATTTTACTATCTTGCACAGTAGCATAGAGATTAGCAGGCCATTTCCTGACCTGTGCAAATCCTGGATGGAGGGATATTCACTCTCAGAGATCTTCTCTACAGACCTAATTCTTTGTTGGAGTCGGTCCCTTTTCTGCTTTGTAGATGAACCAATCAACACAGTGACAGATGTGTATGAGACAGACTAAATATTGATTGTGAAGAAGATAAACAACAGCCCCTGTGGTAGGCTGCACTTTTTGAATTGCTACAGGAAATGCAACCTGCACAGGGCCCTCTTCCAAGCAACGTTTATTATGCGTGAGGACCATCTCAAGTCCCAAGAATGGGTGACTTCAGGGAACTGGAAGTGGTCCACAGTAGCCACAGTCGTGTCATCTATGAACTTCAGGAATTCTACAGATGGGTCCATTGACTAGAGTCATTACAAAAGGAGGAACATATGTCAAGCGTTTTTCCTAGTCATTTTGAATAAAACAGCTTACAACTAATCAAAACCCAAAATTCAGTTAATTACACAAAATGAATACATGGGACCAATTTAAAAAGCTACTCTGTTAGAGTTAAACATTATTTTTCCTTCCAAATTAACTTTTCAATAGTATGCTTGAATACACCACCCTATCAACAGACATGTTGTTTAGCAATGCTGTTTGGGACATGCCTTAAATATTGGGTTTTCATGATCTATAGTCATGAAAATTAGACAGAATAAACGTATTAATTAATCCATGTTTCAAAAAAGTTTCTCTTTCTGATTTGGAAGTGTGACCGCAAATGAAATTCTACTTGGGGCTTCTGCAACCTTGAACAAGCTCTTTGGCCTGCAACATACTCTAATGTGTATACCGTATTCCTAAAAAGTAACAGCTGCTGCTATATTTAGGACTGTAAGTTGAGTTGTCTTCTTTGAAGCTGTCTAGCAAAGTTTCAAGCCTCTGCAAACGCAGGTTTTTTTATTTTTATTTTTTTTTCACTTTCATGCATGACTCAAGAGCACCGTCTCGATAACTGTCACAGCCTGTCAAGCTGGTGGAGCTGTTTCAGGTGAACTGCATGCAGTGGTTCTCTGAAAATCTACAGTCAACTGTTGTGCGCCACAAAACATTGTAAAACACACATTGATGTTTAAGGAAAATTCCTTCACGTGTAACCCCACCGAGTCTAATTCGTTACTCTGACATTCGCATGTGCAGTATTTTATCAACTTTACTCAATTTCCTAAACTAGTGAAAATATTTGGCTTGTAAACCACTTCTCTGAGATAAAGTCACAAGTTTATTCCTTGTTCTGTTCCAGGTTGAAATGATCTGTTGCTTTTATTTATTTTCCATTGAACATTTCGTCTTTTAAGAACTTTGTCCCCATATCTCATTTCTCATCATTATCATGTCTCTAGATCACCTAATTACCACTTGTTACTCATCGCTCATCTGTGTCTGCTCCTGCAGTCACGCCTTCTTTTCAGAGTTTCTATCTTATTTATGCCCAGGTAGGAGCAGAAACATGCCAGTAAACGGGAGTTTTTTTTTTTTCTTTTCTACTCTGCTGGATTACTTTCTCTTTAGCTTGATCATGTACAAAATCTCCTACAGCATTATTTTTATTTGAGTGTTTTTTTTATCTTTTTTTTTATCCTATAATCTGCTTGCATGTAGTGGTCTAATATTTTTATTTGGGATTTTCAGTGACCATAGATTATGGTAAAACAGTGACTTTGCCAATTTTTACAAAAGAAAAAAAAATGCTCAAACAGATAAAAAAAAATCAACAGTTTGTATAGTTTTTGTCTTGGATATTTAAATATATTAGCAAACAAATTAATTTCCAAAATCTAAGTACTTAGTAGATACCATCATCCAGAAGTCACAGAGGAAAGTGTGAATCCTTTTTTCCTGGAGTTTTGATAGATTTTTGATAGATTTCAAAAATCTATTTGAATTTTGAACCGGATACATATTATTTGCCAGATTAGTTTTCTGAAATACTAGCCTTTCTTAATCAAGCAGGTGTGGCAGGAACTCATTTCCTTCTAAGAAGCCTTCTTTAATATGCAGGGTGTGCCTGCAGCACTGACAATACTTTTGTCAATAATTCCTCAGACTGAGTCACTGAACCTATGGTGACCTTTTCTTAAACATACAATCCCAAGATTTCTTTGAACCCGACCCCCAGCCCATTTAAAAAAAAGTTATTGTTCTTTTGGATGTTTTGTAACAAATATTATGTCACGGTGAATGATCTTGTCGTTGATAGACGATCTTTGAGGTGACCACCGTCACCTAGCAACCAGATAAAGCATACCCAACCAGCTTAGCGCTGGTTGTGAAGGTTAGCTCCTGGGCTAAGTTGAGGCTAGCCTAAAAAGTTTAGTTTTATAGTAGAAAATGGTTAAACAAACGATACAGATATTCGGTCGAATTAAGCCCACGAATAAAACTGCGGCGGTAAGAGCACAATTCTCGGCATTCAGATTTATGTCATGGAAAATAGAGTTATTTGGTGTTAAGATTAGATGCAGTACAGGGCTTATTGCTCGTGGCGTTTAGCACATAAATACAGTCTAGTCTTTATTCAGAGAAGCTAGATTATGCATACAAAACACCAGGTGTCAAAATATGCAAATGTTTACATATATGTTTCATTTTCTTCTTAACGACATTTTTTTCCACTGAAGATTTTGTTACCTTGATTTGTCAGTTATAACTTTAATGATGATGGCTCCTTTCCATAAGGTGTCCTAATAAATTATTCGGATGAACAGGAATCCACAAAAGAGTCTCAGAGCGTTTCGAGCTCTGGCACACCTGGAAGGAATGCAGTTGTTTCAGAATGTTTTCAGTGACACATTTCATGTCCGCTTCTTGCTATAACTTGTCTATTGTAAAAGCAGTTCAGGCTGTAAAGTCCACATTTTCTTTCTTTTTTCATTTTCTTTTTTTTTGTTGTTTTTTTGCTTTCTAAAACACAATTGTTGTTGACATGTTCTATATAGTTATCAAATTTGAATGTTGCTTTTATTTTATTGTCTACAAATACAATGCAATCCAGGTCCTCAATCCGATACAGGTTCTCTGCTGGCTTTTGTTGCCTTACCTTATTGGGACAGGTTTGTACTGAAAGAAAATGAAATGAAATGAAGGAAAATTGCTTATTTTCCTTAATGCAAAATTGACTTCACTATATAAAAAACCTCTTTACATTGCCTCTGTTATATTCCTATATTTGACATGTATGTAAATTGTCACCCAAAAAATTTTTTTTTTTTTTTTTTTAGATTTGTTATGCCCACAGTTATATATTTGAGCTGTGTACTTCTGCTGATTTTGATTATTAACAGTCTACAGCAAAATAAAACCAAACTATTTGTATCAGAAATTATTTATCTAGTCAAATGAAATATTTTGCCTTGGCAATGTTAAAGCTTACATATGTTATTATGTTTGTCATTTTTTGAGCTTCTGTTTTCTCCACTAGTCCACTTCCAGGGTGCCATCAAAAAGCTGCATCAAAGTAAAAAGTTTAAACATTTTCGCAAAGTGACCAAAATCACTTTACAGTAAATTTTGTAAGAAGCTTTGGCTCCTGTGAGAACATTTGCTCCACATTTTACATGTAAACATAGGTTCTCATAGGATGCAGAGCTAAAACTGTAATTTCATCTTATTGAAGCACTTTACTGAGCAAAGCCCTTGTTTAAAAAAAAAAAAAAATCTAACGTAGTTTCGTAGTGCTTTAGTGGTACCTGACTATACCCACCAAAATGAAAGAGCACAGCTCCCCCCCTAGGGCCTTTTTCAGGGTTTGGCACACATCTCTGGAAAAAACAGAGGAGGGCAAAGCAACAAACAGGGTGACAGTGGAAAACCAATTTAATCACTGGGACCATATCTTTTTTTTTTTTTTTTAATCCTCCAGTCCTGGAGAATGCTAATTACATCAGTGTCCATTGGAAACATATGCCAGAGGCTCAAAAGCAGAGAACATGGGTGTTTAGAGCGCCCCAGCCAAGCCCACGTAAATGGCCTCCAGTGCTAGAGCTCAGTCGATATTGGTTTAATGTTCTACAATTTTCTTTGTCTCCCTTGGGGCCTGGCTTTGGCTTGAATCTGCAGAGCCTGCATTCTCAGTGCACTGATCCTGATTGCCTCTTTAGTACTGTTGCTTTCTACAGGATACTTGCACCATAAACTGCCATCTTTTCATTTCTGGGCTTTTTCAGTGCTCAAACCACAAATGTCCAAACCTATATTTCTAACTAAAGATGATGTATAGACTTTATGTGGAAGTTGGTATGACTCCACATACAATTACGGCAAAAAAAAATCAGTGAAACATATAGCAGACCAGTACATGAATGTTTATTTGACTGTTCTTAAATGCTTCCTAAAATGTCATTTTATGGTACATTTTCTGCCTATAGTTGCCACTTTTAGAAGTTATGTGCCTGTGTTTATGTTGCCTCTGGCTCCCTCAGGTGTACTCTGTGAACCACGAGGAGGAAACAGGTGGCTCTCTGGAGTTTTTGGTGCCCAGGGACCTGGCTGATGGCATTGTTAACCACAAGAGGGAAAACTACAAGTTCAGGTACATTCATTTACATAAGTGTTTGGTGTAAAGAATAAATAAAAACACCTATTTGCTTGTGTTTGTCAATGATACTTGGGAAGGCAAAGCTTGTTTGTTTATATAGCACCATTTATACACAAGCTAATGCAAGGAAAAAATAAAAGAACAGAGGCAATGGCATAAAAAAGAATAAAGACAAAAAAGTGAACTGTTAAAAAAGATATGCATGACATTTAAAGAAAAACAATAAAATCCAACTTTTAGATATAATTAAAGTGAAATGGTGAATTAATCTTAATTGAAAGGCTGCTGTAAATAATAATATTTAATCTAACTTGCTATGAAATAAAGAATGTGCACCACTTTTCTGGTGTCCTGTACAGGACACCATCTCATCTATCTCAATGTTATTGTTGCCGTTGCTATTGATTAACTGAGTACAGACATACACTCATTCACTCTTTGCAATTTTAAAAAACACTCACTGAATGTAAGGAACTGCAGCTCGTGACACATCAATGTAAAGTTGTGTATTGTCAGCATGTATATGGACCACGATGTTCTTACTCTCCAGTTATCTGAGATAAAAGTAGAATAAATAATCTGAATTGAAGTCGCCTGAGGAAGGAACCTTGGGGAACTCCACGTGTGACCTTGTATTTTATAGTCTTCATAGTCCTGTGGTGTGATAAAACACTTCCCTGGAATGGAAATCATGAAAGACATTGCTGTTTTGCTGTGTAGAAAACTGAATGCAGCTTGTAATAAATGTATTTTTTTCCATAATCTTTAAAAACAACAACAACAAAAATAAAAATAAAACACTGGCCTGTAATTAAATAGTATTGAGGTATGCAGGTTAAGCCTACAAAGGAATTACCTACCTGCAATATTTCAGGTGAAACCCAGCTAAAAGCAGTTTTTCTTTAATACTTGTGGGCACCAGGTGGAAGATTTCAAGTCATTACAGTTTCTCTGAGAGACACACAATTCAATGGTTGAAAATAATCAAGATGCAGTAATAATTCTGGAATCATCGAGGATGTAAGCAGATTACCGGAGATGGAACTACATTCTGCTTATGTTTTTATTAGGCTAACAGTGATTTAAACTAATATTAATCTGTGACCAGTCTAAGTATCAAATTCGTGCAAAAACAAACAAACAAAACATGACTAATTTTATATACGAGGAACAAATATGCTGGATGATCTAAGTGTAAAAAGCTACAATAAGAAAAGCCAACACTCAGACCTGGCTCGTGTGGCTGCATTTGAACTTTTTCCCCATGAATAATTCATCCACAAGTCCTGTCAGTGAAGAGCCAGAACATCTGTCTAATGCTCAGCTGCAGCCTCATATACCCTCTGTGCAGAGTCCATGCCACGCTTCCAAACCTTAAATTCACAGTTAGGAAGTCAGACAGCAGTGGACACTCAGAGCCTCTGAAAACCACATGGTCCTTTAATAGCTCGCAGAGGTTCCCCTGTGCCCTTATAGCAATAAAGTTTCCACTTTTAACAACCTTCCATGGGTGGATTCTGTTCACATTTCTCCTCATCTTTCCGTGGGCTTGAACATGACGCAGCTTTGTTTGTTTTACAGAACAGAACCACTTAACCCTATCCTCATCTATTTAAGACCTTAAATATTTAACAATCAGCTGTGGATATTCCAAATAAACTACAGTTTTTTGGACTATTCTTAGCCTGCTTCGTTAAATGTGTCATGGCGATACTGTGTTGTTTCCCACTTCTCTCCAGGTTCCGAAAAGTGTTTGAGCAGCACATTAAACAAGATGTGATATTTGAAGACATCGCCAAACCAGTTGCAGAAAGGTAAAACAAACAAAAAAATAAATATATATATATATTCGATGTTTACCTATATCCTTAGCTTTTTTGAAACTTTGTATGACACGGGTGATGGAAAAGATCTTATGTGTGCATTGTACACCCCAGATTAATGTAAGGCCACACAGATTCAGCCAGCTTTGTTGACAGGAAGTTAGTAAAGCTCAGTTTTCTTTAAGATGGAAATGGAGGGTGTCTGTGATGCTTGGCACGTTTTAAGCACTTAAACCACTAAGTGGACAAAGCTGGCAGGCAAGATGGCACACTGTGCCATCATGAGAGTGAAAGCCTTTTCAAGCCACAAAGCTGTAGTCTATATTTAACACATAGGCTTACAGTAAATGTACACGTGAGATGAATATACTTCTTTGATGCTGTATTATTTTCTAATCTGCCATCATAGCTTTTATTTTAGAAAAGGGAAGTGATGGGATAAACACAGTTTTGTTTGCCATCTACTGATATGGTCTGTTGGTTGTTTTATTTCGAGTCTGGTTTTATTTCCTGGTTCTTTATTTTCAGTCGGCTCCAGTTTTGGTTTCCTTATCGAACTTTTGTAACAGTCTTGTTTTACCTTTGACGTTCAAATTTGTCAGTTGTTTTAGCATCTAGATTTAATGTTTTATTATTTTGCATAGTGCCTTTATTATTCATGGCTCAATATAAGCTGCCGTCTGCTATCTCATGGGGCCAAATTGATATCATTAGATGTGCTCCCTCCATGATAGTCCTGTTAGTGTCTGTGTTTGTCCGCTTTACTTACTTTAAAGTATTGTTTTTGTTATCCGGTTAGATTTTATCTTTCAGCAGCACTTTCAATTTTACTATTTGTGGTCAGTTAAATTAGTTTATATGTTATCTTAGCGTGCGTTTCCACCACCATTTGTATTGCACATAACTCTGTCCCTAAAATTGATTTAAAAACACACAGACACGTGGAGATTCATAGACATTGTTACGATATGTGTGTAAAAAGTCTACCAAGAAAATTATCTTTTCATTAATGTAATCTCATACTAAACATGTTGACACTACTAAACAACTGAGGTTGCAGTCGTTTAGTAGAACCCGCTCCCTCTTCTTCATCACCCCATCTAGCTTCTTAATCCCAAGCTACAAATAAATTGCTCAAATCTTTTCTGAAATCACTCACAATTTCCTCCACTTTAGTGTACTCAGCCTTACTTGTTTTTAGTTTGACTTGCACTGAGTACGTCTTAAGATGACGCTGGCGTTTGACCCAGTTACTACAGGCGAAAACAGCCCCACTCTGCATTGATGGTATTCTGCGAGAATTATTTATTATTCAATGTTTTTGTGTACACAGAATGAAAGCAGAATTAAATCATTGAAGTGGTTATGTTGCGTCAGTGACACTTTAACTTTAACTTTTGAAATAAGACAAGAAAAACAGGAAAAGACTTGGAATTTCCTGAAATCAAATGTTGTTTTTTTAGCAAGGCTCTTCCTTGCTTTAACCCCAGCAAACCTTGCCTACACCTCAGATTTTCCTCTACCATCTTCTCCACATTCCGCCAAAACATCATTATTACACTGGGACCTATTTGTGGAATCCCACAAGTACTTTGGATTTTCTTAGCTATTTGGAGACATATAAACAATGGTTGACTAATTAGTCTGATGTATCTGACCTTTAAGGTATTACATTTCCATCCTAAGCCATCAGTTTTAATGCTTCTCATTTTGTTGTGGCAGCTGGTATACATCAGAATAAAAATCAGTAGTCACCGGCAGGCAGCATCTTTCCACATTAATTAAAAACTTGTGATGTTCAAGTCTTTGAAATGAGCCTTCTGTCTGTAGTATAATCACTCTGTCGAGGCATGGCCAGTCTGTTTCCCTAATCAGACATATCTCAGTCCATTGTTAGCTCCTTGTATCCTCAAGAGAGATCCACCTTATGCAAACTCTGAAAATGCCATGGCCAAGGAAGCTGGTTGCTCAGAGAATGTTGTGTCCTAGAATATTTATAGAGAGTTGAGAGAAAGGGAAAAAGTGTGGTAGAAATTGCCGTTAGCAATTGGGCTAACCGCTGACCTTGAGAGGATCATCAAGCAAAATTCATGAAGGATTTTGGGGACTTTCATAATAGTTAAACTAAGGCTGGAATCAGTGCATTTAGTGCAAGTATGCAGAGATGAATCCCACACATAGGCTACAAGCGTCTTATCTGGGCTAAGGATAACAAGAACTGGACTGTTGCTCAGTGGTCCAAAGGTTTGTTTACAGAGAAAAGTAAAGCTTGCATTTTATTTGGAAATTAAGATCTCAGAGTCTGGAGGAAGAGTAGAGAGGGACAGAATCCATGATGCTTGGAAGTCCAGTGTGAAGTTTCCACGGTTATTGATGATTTTAGTGCCAGGTCATCTGCTTGTCATGAACCCTGCTTGTCTAGAGACCGTAAAGTCGAACGTCAAAAGTATTTATTGTTCCAGGGTTGCCCTGTATTTACCTCCATCCATATTCCCATCAAACTTGAACCAGCTCATCGTCCCTGTTGAAAAAAAAGCGTCTACACAGGATGACACTTTCAACACCATTTTGTTTGGTGTGGGTGTGGTGCTCAGGGTCATGTGCTGTTTTAGTTTTCTGCTGCACTTTGCACTTGGCTTGAAAGCTACACATGTATTTGTAGCTCATGTAATTTGTCAGATGTAGGTCATCTGACAAATTACGTGAAAGATTAGCTTCTTCCATATGAGTCTATACCAGATGTGAGTATAATGGACAGTAGTTGAATGTAAAATTCAAAAGAAGAAATGCAAGGTATTGCACCTGAAGTAATATATCCCATGTGTGGGTTTCATCTAAGCAGTACCTATCATATGAATCCGATCGTTTGGGGTTGGTATTTTGCACACATGGATATTTTGGTTAGATATATTACGCAGCTCTACATAACCCCCTTTAACATTCTTTATCTCTAATCTGTTTGCTTTGTTCCTTGGTTTTCATCATGCTATTTTTTTCCTCTAATGTTCCCTAACAAACCTCTAAGTCCTTCACAGGAGAAATGATTTTGTGCTCAATTGTGTCTGTACTAAGTGATTCCTTAAGTCAACTGGATTTTATTTTGGGGTATCAAAAAATTAAGAGGAGTGAATACTGTTTTAATTATTTTAATTTATAGGAAATTAGGAAAGCCATACATTTTCTTTCCTCTCCACAAATATGCGCTTCGCTTCTGTCTTGCTGTGGTGTAACATAAACCACTCTGTTCATGTCTCATGAAGTAGTTAAAAAAATAAAAATACAGCCTCAGTTATTGGTGAAGAGGAGCCAGTTTGATGATATTGGGCTGACAGCACAGACCAACTGTCTGTATTGTGTGATCCCATTTCACAAGGCAGTGAGACCTGCAGCTGAAGTTCAGACATTTCTGTTCAGTAGCCAGGAAAGCTGAGGTGTAAACAGGAACAAGAGCTGGGAAACGCCCAAACCTCAGTGGCACGGCCCAGCCCGCATCATTAGTACTGACATTAAGCTAAACACTGAGCTTGCGTCTTTTCTCCCCGCTGCCAATCACCACCATGACTCACACTCGATTGTACTGATGCCCAATGGCCATCCAAGACAGTCTAGCGGGGTATCATTATTTGAGTGGACAGATGCTCTATTATAGCTGCCTGTTTTCCTGCTGCTTCATGTAAGGCAGAAGTTCCCAAACTGTGGGGCGCTCCCCCTAGGGGGGGCGCGGGAAGCCGTCTGGATGAAAAAAACAAAACATGAACACTGTATGCGCTGGGTTTTTACCTTAGAATGGCCAACTCTTTGTTATTCCTATGTCAATTTGATACAGTGATGTTTTAATCTCACATCTCACAATAGTTTCGTCATTTCAGAGAAAAACTGGTTTCAATCATTCTGCGCACGTGTAGAAGAGCAGCTCCATGCCAAACCCAAATACAGCAGACCCAGCCTAGTCGTGAGGGTTTGGGCTCCCACTGTCAGTCATGCTCCAAAGCATTCCACCCTCACCAGCAGATGTCTGCCGCCATTGCAGCTCTGAATTCACTGGCATGCTTTAATGTGGATTTTACGTGTCAAGTTTTATTCACAAAGACTCTTATTGGCTTTAGGACAGTTTCAGAAATTAAAACAGAGATTGCTTATAGGAACTAACTTGCTAGTGAGCAAACTCTTCTGAAAATTATTGAGTTGAAAGGAGGGATTCTATAGCAGGCTACAGTAATTGGAGTTTAGCTCAATTAAATCTGGTTATTTGTAGGATTTTGCTTGCCTTTTAAAGTTTTTTTGTGTGTGTTAGACTAATGAAATATAACTTGCATACTTCAAGATGTATTAATGTATTTAGGAACAGATGATTTAGTGATCCATAAAACCTTAGAAGTACTCATTTAATCACAACTTTTTTATTTGAAAAATTAGTTTGCCAACAGTTTTGTACATTTGCTCTTTCAAACTGTGAATGTAATAAATCTGCAGGGAAAAAAAAATGCTTTGAGGCCTTCTTGTTGCTCATGATCTGTTCTGTGCAGTGTACTGGCTGGCTACAATGGCACCATATTTGCTTATGGTCAGACGGGAAGTGGGAAAACATTCACCATCACTGGAGGAGCTGAGCGCTATGTAGATCGTGGTATTATACCTCGCACCCTGTCCTACCTGTACGAACGCTTCAACCAGGTCAGAGCAGGCACCTCTAATTTTCTTGTAAAGATTCCCTAAATAATTTGGAAAGATGCATGGTTAGATTATTGTTATGATGAATGTTTATAATGTTGTGTGATATTTGTTGTTTTTCTGAGAGGTGGCTCACAGATTATTTAAATCAAATTTCCATTTCTATGGATAATAAAGTTTTTATCTTCTAAACCAAATATAGCTTAGTTGGTTGTTTTGGTAGCAGTATATGATAAAACCTGTGCCATTCCTGTCAATATACTGGCTACTTTTGCAGACCTTGAAGGCACATTTTACAGTAAACTTATGACTTGAAGTGTACTTTCCAGAAAAAAGTACACATGTGACTTTCTCAAACTTGCAGGTTGGTGTAGTTAACTTACAAGAAACTTACTGGAATTTTCAGGGTACCTTCTTGAACTGATTTGGTTCATTTTGGAACATACAGATTAATCTCTGGTACTTGCAAGTTGATTTTTGTAATGTACACACTACTTTCCAGAACATATATTGCTTTCCATTAATTTAGAGACTACTTTCTGTAATTTGTTTCATAGATTGCTTTATGATATCTTTCTGAAATGTTCATTGAATTTTCTGGAACTGATATGTACCTTTCTGGAACTTTCACATAGGTTACAGGTTAAGGTAACACTTTATTTTACGAGGTGTGCATGAGAGTGATATGACACTGTCATAAACATGACATAACACCTGTCATGAACATAAAGAACTCTACGAATGTTTATGACATTTGTCATAAAGTGTCATTCGGTAAATAATGACACTTTTAATGCAAAGTTTCTCTAAAAGTTGGATTAAAAGTCCATTAAAAATGCCAACTTTGCATGATTTTATACATTATGATAATTTAATGCAAAGTTGGCATTTTTAATGGACTTTTAGAGCAACTTTGCATTAAAAGTGTCATTATTTACCGAATGACACTTAATGACAACTGTCATAAACATTCATAAAGACTTCTTTATGTTCATGACAGGTGTTATGTCATGTTTATGACAGTGTCATGTTAGTCTTATGCACACCTCTTCAAATAAAGTGTTACCCAGGTTACTTTGAACACATGTTACTTTTTTGGAAGTTAAGGAAAGTACCCTATGAGTTCTAACAGAATGTAAGTTTGATGAAAGTTTTGATTGTTGTATGTATGAATAGTTTTTTTTTTCTTGCTAAATGTTACATAGATTACGATCCACTAATAAAGAGTAATAAAATCTGATGGCTTGTACTCCTATCCTGTCTCAATTGATATAATTTTGCTCCACAGGAGGGCAGTATGATGTACACCATGCACATCTCCTACCTGGAAATTTACAACGAGGTGGGATATGACCTTCTGGATTCCCGATATGAGGCATCGCGACTGGAGGACCTACCGTCAGTTTTTCTCTCAAACATTTTTTTTCTTTGCCTTTGTAAATATACATTCTTAGTGGAAAAAATAAGCCATATGAGTCAAGCTTTTAGATTTTACATTAACTGATACATGAGTTTCAGTGTGGTAGTATGTATTTTTCATGTACCACTTCATTTTAAGTCACTTTCTGGACTAGAAGTCAAGGTTTTAGGTACCCACAAATCACAGTCTTCTGGAAATAGCCAGTGCCCGTTGTGAGCCATGCTGTGGCCATACTTGCTGAATCATGAAGAGGCAGTGGCAGTGACAATTGCCCCATTTTATGTCTGTCTCCATCTTTCCTTCACTCCCAATAATGAATGGTCTCCTTTCTTTCTGAAATTCTTGCACTACTTGATATTGCTTTACATTTGACTTTCCATCTGTTTTCATTACACACTCATCTTTCCATCATCTGGATTCTTAAAAGTCTACAAATTACCCTCATTCATTCCATGTTTATATCATTTTTTCACAAAAGCCCAATAATCAAATTATATCTAAGGTTGGCTTGGTCGTTGCGGAAAATTAATCTGCCAGGACGCAGCTCTGAATGACAATAAGATTAATATTGTTTTATCAGACCACTTGAATTACCTACACATGTTAACATAATTATCTGCATGTGTTCTCCAATCATTCCTCCTGTTTGACAAGTCAGTCAAGGAGTTGCACTCTCACATCTCCGGTGGCTGGATGGAAATGATGTGGTAGGATCACGGGAGTAATTTAGTCCCATCTGTGTTTCAAATCGCCTGATGTGGGCGAGAAACAATCACCTGTTTGTTTTTAAGATCTGGCCCTGTCTGTTATCAAGTTATGAACACCCAGATAGATAAATCACATGTGAGACAAGTCTGCAGACCAGACTGTTTGGATTCAGTGCTGAGTGACGCCAAGGCCATGGGAGGTAAATGGATGACATAACTGGCACATTTGACGTTGTGCTTTTAGTTTTGTGTTAAATTTTGAAGTATGGAGTCTTTCAAGCTCTGACATTTTAATTTAATATGCCATGTTTACAAGAATCTAGGAATGAATCCTACTTTTCTTCCAAAAATGAAGAATAACGATGTTTGTAATCATATACAATGCCTTTCAAAAGTATCCATAATTCTTGAACTGTAATTTTTTTCACGTTACAGTCAAAAACTTCAATGTAATATTAGGATTTTATGTGGCAGTCAAAAACAAAGTAGAGCATAATTTTAAAATAGCATAAAATATACATGTGATTTCCAAAATGTTCTTCGTAGTTTCAGCTGCAAAGCTTTTGAGTAGAAAGAATAAAGTTTTTGCCCATTTGTTTTTCTAAAATAACTTTAAAAACAGATTGTCGTTTGGATTTAGGTGTGGTCTTTGACTAGGACATTTACCTCCACCCATCTTCTCGCTAACTTTGACCATTTTTCCTGTTTCTGCTAAGAAATCATCACCGGCTTTTGCACATTACAACATTTTATTCATGACTTCAGATTTTAATGTTGCATGATGTAATCTATAATTACATATTGCTCTTTTTTTGTCAGGAAAGTGATGATCTTGGAAGATACAGAACAGAACATCCATCTCAAGAATTTGTCTGTGCGGCAGTCTGGTAACGAAGAGGAGGCTCTGAATCTGCTGTTCCTGGGTGACACCAATCGTATGATTGCTGAAGTAAGAAAAAGGGAAACACACACACCCACACACGCACGCTCACAGACACACACACACACACAACATGTATGCAGTGATCCTAGTCAAGACTGTAAACCGTAAGCAAAAATTCCACTGGCCACTTCCAGGGTAAGTGGCATAAGGAGTTATTGTTGTTGTTCCTAAAATGCAATATACATACTAAAAGCTACCTTAGTACCCTTCTAAAACATAATTTTAGTCCACAGTGGGCCTTTTTATCAGTTTCTTTGCCCAGTAAAAGCCAGCTTTCTCTCTGTAATTTATGTTTATAATGTGGTGCCTTTTCTTCACTCGCCCAAGCTCCCCTCACTGATGACAAGATGTGTGGTGGCTCAGCCTTAGTTTTTCAACATGACATTCATGAGGTTTTGGAGGGAAAAAGCCGATTGCACCTTGTTTACTCTTGTCACTGGTTTGCTGGTAAATACATGACAGTAAAAGTGGCCCAGATGATAAGGTTTCAGTCACAGACTGGTTGACGTTGACGTCAATTTTAGATGTGGTTGGGATTCTTCCATGAAACAAAAGCACGACTCAGAAATGTGATCGGACCTTAGTTCTTTATTAAGGGGAAATGTCAACTGAGGGGTATGTGTTGGACTTAATGCAATCCATTTGTTCTGTTCCACCCAGATGACACCGTTCTGGGTTCAATTCTGTAAAACTAGAAGGGGTATTTCATTGGAAACAGCTTAAAAGAAACGGAAATGAGCTTTGCTTTGGGGAGACCCCACAATTGTCCACCCACACAGAGACATTTGCTTGCTTGTCCTCTCTAGAATTCCATCTCTAGAAGTCCCCCAGAGTTTGAAACGAACAAAGAGCCCTTAACATTATTTATTTATCTCTGGCAGAATCCCCCAAGACGTTTGTTCTCCATAAAGAGTTTCAATAAAGTTAACAGCAATGCCTTCTTTCTTCTCATGATCCCATCCATGTGGATAAAAGATGACACATCCATTCAAGCAAAACTCAGAGGACCATTAGCTCACTCGGTTTGAGAATTATTTTGGACTTAAAAAAAACACATTTTAAATTCCTCACCCTTCTGTCAATGTTTTTGGGGATTTTTTTGTTTCTCCCATCTGGTCCTTTCTGACTCACTTTGTTGTCCAAACGTGTTCAAAATCTGCTTTTCTCCCTGCAGTGAAGGCTAACTTCGGTTGAACCTGTAGGAATGGATGCATTGCAGCTGGTCTAAATCTGGACTGCATACTTGTGTAACCTTTTTATGCATCTCACTTTTAGTCACCAGAATGTCCTTTTGTGATGTTCCCTTTCAGCACTGTGTGTGGTCAGAACAGCCGGTGCTGCAAACAGAGCAGCATGACTGCAATGCAGGGTGCATTTATGATTGTAGTTTATAGCTTGTTAAATTATAGATGTATGACACCTTCAGCATCATCTTAGGTTTTATGATCTGCTACACTTGCATAGCCTCCTTATACTAGGACCCTGTCATCTCTAGTGTTATGAAAATTATATTTTTTTGCACACTCTCATCCATTATGGACAATGCGATCCCATTGATCGCATCTTGTTATTAACCATCATTATCTTGGGGAAAAGAACAAAATGGTTAGAGATCGGAGCAAATGCTGAGTTGTCTGCAGGGAACAGCTGGTAGATGTGACTATTAACTGTTCAATGCAAAAAGACATAACATTTTATCTACTTAATTTAGCTTGCTTACACATTTAAACAATTAAAGGTCATATGCGATTCACTCTTCTAACCTTTTCTTAAAATACCAGACTCTTGTTTTTTTGTTTCTGTGTTTAATAAAATGTAGATTATATATATATATTTTTTAATTGTTTGTGTTACTTTCAAAATATGGTGAACAATTCAGACATACAACTTTAACCTAATCTACATTAAAGTGCAGCTGTCGTTTTACACTTGTTTATCTGCGTTATTTTCGCTTTGCTGTGACTGAATGCATGCACAGAAGCACACTACCAGCTACAACAGTTAATAGGCGATGTCCAAACCAATAAGCCTTTTAGTGCTTTTTACATACATTTTCTTTACGGCTCAAATGAAACAATCATGGTAATCCACAGAGCTCTAGTGGCACACAAACTAAGATTCTTTCCTGAGAATTTCTCCTCTGTCCCTGTTCATGACCTTACAGTCATGCCTTTTAAATACATAAACTATATGTATATGTAAACTATAAAGGCTGTCTCACGTTTTTCTAGGGATACCCTCTGGACAAGTGCAGAGTGAAGGGAATTTAGTCTGAGGAAAGGGAGGACATCTGCAGGTTAAGATAGAGAAATGTCTGTCATGACCTGCTGTGACCCTAACAAGCAGGTGTTGGCACATTTACGTCAACTACTTAAGGCTAAGAGAAACCTTTTTTTCCAAATTGAGGGAGCTGAGATGTCATGTGTGAATTTATCTGACTTTTTTTTTTAACAGAGAAAGAACAAAAAGCTTTTCTTCTGCGAGGTCATTCTTAATCACAACATCATAATAACATAAATCTAGAGGCATGTGCTATTCCATTTAAGTTGCTGAAGTGGCTCAGGATAAGAAAATACAATGTAGTTTAGATTCCATCTGTTTTCCCTCTTAGTTAGGGTCTCGGGAGTCACCCATCCTCCTTTGGTTAAAGATGTTTTCATGTAGAAAGTGAGTCATAGTACCCTAATTCTGTCTCTCTCCTAAGACCATCCATAAGCCACCATTATCTGTGTACGTTGTGTCGGTCCACATGTTTGATGCTTTAAGAGGGACAAACAAGATCTATCAAAACTAACCCAAATGCCCTCTAATGTATCTTTTTGTTCTCGTCTTTCCCAGACCCCCATGAACCAGGCCTCCACTCGTTCGCACTGTGTTTTCACCATACATCTGTGCAGGCGTGAACCCGGCTCAGCTACCCTGCGCCGGTCCAAACTGCACTTGGTGGACCTGGCCGGGTCAGATCGAGTCAGTAAGACGGGCCTGGATGGGCAGCTACTCACTGAGGCCAAGTACATCAACCTGTCGCTCCACTATCTAGAGCAGGTATGCTCATCTTTATTTAAAGATCCTCCTGATTTTTAACCATTTTTTTCATCTCTTCAGGAAATAGTTTGTTAGTGATAAAGAACAACAATTTATTATGAAAAAAAGGTCTTAAGTTGTGTTTACAGAATAAAAAGGGGCAAAATATGACCTAAAACATTGCATCATAATGTCAAAATGCCCTGATAACACTATTCCTCTTCACACAACGACTTATTCCATCTGGTGTTCTTTTTGGAAATCATCTACATATCTATAATTGTTTAACCAAATTATGTTGTTGGATTGTGTTGCGAACTGAAAGAATTGATGTGTGTTTCTGCAATTTGAAAGGGAAAGTAGGAACCATTTCTGCTTCCTGAATGTTTTTGTACCTATTTTCAGATTGTCTAACCTTTTTCTGATTGACTGTAAACACTCCTGTGTATCATAAAAGTGGGTTCATTTCCTGGTTCTTGTCCTCAGGTGATAATAGCCTTGTCAGAGAAGAATCGTTCCCATATTCCATATAGAAACTCCATGTTAACATCAGTCCTGAGGGACAGCCTGGGGGGCAACTGCATGACCACCATGATCGCCACTATGGCGGTCGACAAACGGAATCTAGATGTAAGTATCGGCATCCGTAACCCTGTTTTGGACACCGTATTCTGTTAAACCATTAGAAAATGTAAAACATGTTAAGGGGTAAAAAGAAATAGGGAGGAAAATAAGAAACCAATATATTTTCTGATGTCCAAGTTCATTTTGAAATGCCAGAATTTTCATGTGCCTCCAGTCACACCAAATCTTTAGGTTCATCACAGGTATTTAAAAACACATTTGGTATTCAACAGCACCTTGCGAGTACTTTTTGTTTTTAACACCTTACATAGCCTATGCTTTACAAAGCTCTTTTTTTAAAGAAAAAACAAAACAATCAAACTTACACGTAAGAGATGAGTGCAAAATAATATCTACAGCAGCCTTCTATGGTAGTTCGCCATAGAAGACTGAGCTTATTTTGAAAACAGTGATTATTATCAAATCATTACATGAGTGTCTTTATTTTGTCCCTTATTGTCCTCCAGAGAAACAGCGACTGATTGTTAAAATTGTTCTCACCAGGAGTCAATCTCTACTTGCCGCTTTGCTCAGCGTGTGGCTCTCATCAAGAACGAGGCCATATTGAACGAAGAATTGGATCCTGCACTGGTGAGACTGTCAGAGTCATGTTGCTCTGTGTTTGAAACAACACTTTAGCTGGCCCACGAACTACACAACCTTGACCATTCTAAAGTGGGTCGTCAGAACTTTGACATTGACTCTCAGTGTTACGAAACCTAAATGTTGATTAATTTTGGAATGAAATTATATTTCCTGTGTTAGTTCTGCTCCTCTCACAGCAGGAATTTTTGCATCTTACACACATGAATATCTATCTATCTTATGTTATTTAGACAGCTCACATGTCCTGTTTGCATTTTCTTTCTGTCCTGTTTACTTTTAATAAATAGTTGTTCAGCATATTTTATACAAATACATCACATTTTTTAGAGGAAACATTTCAGTAGGAAAATGTGCATATATTTATCTGCCAAGTTTCATGGAAAAGAGCATCGACTGAATTTAAAGGACTTTTAACCAGCCCCTTTAAAGTTCAATGACAATGTCACAGTTTTAGCTTTTCTTTGAAATTGTTGATTTATTTAATTTTATATGCCTATAACTTTGCATCCTTAAGAACGTTGTATTTAACTTTACCAGGCTTCTTTACTCCCTCTTGAAAGGCTTGAAAAATAATTAACTTGATTTTGGTCTTTTCTAGTTCTGAATAAATATGAGAAAAACAAAGTAGAGCATGAAAACTCTTCCTGTCCCACTGTCAACATGATAAACAACACAGTATATGTACATATAAAAAATCGTCATTTCAACTCAAATTATGCTCATTTTTAAATAAGACACGCATAGAAATGATCTATTGATTCACCTGCCCTCCCTCCCTGTAAAACATCTCATATGTAACACCTACGCATTGTGGGATGATCTAAAATTCATACTCAGATTTTGTATTTGTACTTAAGCAATGCCTTACAAAATTAGGAACTTTGAGTTTGGAGATGTAAAGAACTGGATTCTGCAACAGGCGGCTATGGAGGGACAAGTTGTTTTTTCAAGCTTTCACAATAGGTCTTAGTAACTTTGGCTAGTAATAATAAAGAGCCAGGCAATGTAGTGAGACATAGGAATACTAACTTTTTTAATAGCTGCAATAATTTTTAAATATTTTTCATTAAGTTCCAACAATAGAATAATACTAATAGTCCCAGTAATATTTCTTGAGATGATAAAAACAGTTGGGTTTTAAAGGATTGTAACTTTCTTCATCTAAAATTAGATTTATTTATTTATTTCATTTTTAAATAGCAACAAATTTCCTATGTTGTATCAAAAATATACATTTGCAGCTGTAATTGAGTAACTGTAGCTGGACTGTTGACAAAAATGACGACTCTGACTGAGAAGTTGTAGACCTTTAATACAGAAATGCAAATGTGAAAAAACGATCCTGTTTTATACAACACCGTTTTTGACACGCTGAATACAATTTACAGTTTTTACCTTGTGAACATGTATCATAAATGTTACGTTACTGGTGTGTAGCTGAAAATCAACATGGTGTTGAAATGTCCCGCTGAGGGGATGAGTTGTGAGTCTTCACAGCTGTGTCCACGTCCTCTGCTTCCACCCAGATCTTCCTCAGAACCGACTGCTACTGTAATCCTGCTGCTAACATTTGGCTGTCCACTTGCAAACCCATGAGAGGTATTTTTATAAGAGTCTGCGGCTGGCCCCAGTAATTGTGACAGCGTCTGGCTGCTCCCATTTGGGTCTGACAGAGTTACAGCTTCAAGCAAACTCAACCTCCTTCCTCTGTTTATAAGTTTTATCTTGTCTTTTGCATTTTCTCCCCTGCTGCTGCTGCTGCCTGCTTACCATCTCTACACGAATAAGCATGAGTTGGAATAAAGCAAAGCCTGGAGTGTAATTTATAAATTATAAAAATGTCATTTATTGAGGTTCGGGATGTCACTTTACCCCGTTAGATTGACAGCTCCCTGCTGGACTTGCTCATTGTGGTAACTGATTTGAAAGCTGCAGTTTTCACATCACTATTATATTTGCCACATTGCCTAAGTAGTCTTGTGGTGCAGCCAGGATACTAAATGGATTTCTGAACAGCAGGAAACCAACCAGACCAGACAAAATATTTAGCGAGTCTTTCATGGAAATGGGAAAAAATGAGGTGTTGAAAGTGACCTGTGCTCCTAATGGAGTCTGCTGCAGTGACCTGACCATATTAGGGTGTTATTTTCTCTAAAGGCACAAAGGTCAGTTGTAGACCAAATGCTGGTTTATGTTTGCCAGTAGAGATTTTCTGCAGTCATTAGCTCTTCTAAGATGCCTCCACAACTTGCTGTTGCATTTCTTTTGTGTACCTTAGACAAAGACAACTCCAACTAGTAGATATCTGTGAAACTTCCTCTCACTGACCAACACGAGAGTTTGAGCAAGTGGGTGCAACATCTTCTCATGTGTTTTGGAGAAAGTTCAGTCAAGTGTTTCTGCTGTTAGATGCAATGAGTGCAGCCCTTGTTTACTTATTTTTGGGGAGGATAAAACTTGCCCACGTGTAGAAGGTAGTGGGAAATTGTGCCTCCTTTCCCCTCATAAAAAGAGGCCCCTGTAATAGCAACATGTTTGGAAGTGGGATGCTGTATACATGCATTTAAAGTGAAACCTGTGGTTATACTGCAATGCTTACAGTTTACTGTGGGTGGTTTGCGTGTACAAGAGGAGGAGGTATAATCTAAAGTAAGCGCTGTGTTAATGTTTTACATTTAATTGGGTAACCAGATAGTTAGAATTTAGGTGATGGCAGAGCTGTTCCGAAACTCCACATTTACAGTACCTAGAAACTGTAATAACACTCTTTGCACTTTTCCACATCTTTTTTAGATTTTATGAAACAAATGTTTTTATTTTTTAGATATTATGGAAATGATCAACACAAGGTGCAGCATAAA
>NW_006799947.1:1661984-1676202 GCF_000485575.1 Poecilia formosa | reverse complement strand
TAAACTCAAAACGTGTGGCATGTATTTGACTTTTTTTGACAGTTCGGTTGGATTAATCTTGTCTTGGTGAATTGTGCCATACTACTTCAATTTGCATACCAGTAACTGAACGAGAGCTGGTCAATGCCTGGGCTAAGGCGACTTTATTTACTAATTAGGTAATTAGGTGACACATGAAAGTAATTGCTTGCACTGGCCTAAAAAGGTTTAGTCCATCTTGAACCCAAGATTTCTTGCACACCTTGAACTGTATTTTTTTATTATTATTTTACATGTTCCAGACCTAGACTAAAGAGGTTTGAAGACAATGCTTGCCACACAGTGACAGTTTTCTTTGACAAGACAAAATGTGAAGAAGTTCTAGAGCCTACTTTTGCAAGGCTCTGTACATCTTCTGATATCATCATTACAGTGTGCTGCATAGGTGCCCTAACATGAGTTTGTACAAGAAAACCCAAAACTACCTCATCATTTTTATGACCTGGGTCATTTTTTAGCCTTAGAATATGTAAGTCTGCCATGGTACTGTGGTGCCCGTGTGGGATTTTTTTGCTCTGAAATAGACTGCACCATCCCGCTGACCAACAGCCGGTGGTCAGAGTTTTAAGGATGCAGCTGGGAGAATTACCATCAGAGCAGTGGTTCTAACAAAAAGAGACCAGGGAGCGGCTCTGGTGAAGGAACGGTCAAGCCATGATATTCAGTGTTGAAACATACGATATGGGGTGGATTAGGGGCACAATCATCGTTGAGCGGAGTGGCACCCACTCAAAAACCGCACCATAGCTGTGTTTTCATTCTGTAGCATCTTGATTCAACAGCATCTGGGGATTTTGCTAGTTTTAGATCAGTTAAAATTACCACTGTTTAGTTTCTGTTAAATTGCTTAGTCTGACCTTTGACCTTGTATTAGCTATTACTGAAACTAGCCTAATTAGGACCTTTGTGTGAGGAACACTGCTGAGTTACTGGTACACAGTTGGTATCTTCTGCTAAAGATACCAACTGTGTACCAACTGCGTACATTTTTTTCATGAGAAACAACACTTTTCCTTCCACTTTTTATTTATGCATTACTTTTTCTGTCAAATTAACATAATACTAAAAATGGAGTTAGAATTGTATTTGCAATGTGACCAAAATATTCAAACACAGCTACAAAAGTCTAGCATTTCTCTGGCTGTGTTGCGTTGCTTTTTGCCCCAAGGACATCTGACGTGAAGCCTCCCACTATAATGCTGTGACTTCTGTTGACACTTCATAAAGGACCATGATCTCTACATTGTATTCTTCGGATTATAATAAAAGGCCAAGTAAACAGGACAGAAACTCTTCATTTGTGGACTTGGATTTTCCCCTCTTATTGTGTGTCATTTGTGACCTCCCACCTTACCTTTTGCATCTTTCAGCTCATTGCACGTTTGAGAAGAGAGATCCAGTTCCTGAATGAAGAGTTGGCAATTGTGACAGGAGAGCAGAGACAGGAGCAGCTAACTGCAGAGGAGATACAAAAGTATGCCTTCTCTGATTTTTCAAAAATGTCATTGTTGTTTTTCTTTTCCAAAAAGCACCAAAAGTAGAACAAAACAAGCATCAAAATAAAGCAAACAAAAAACAGATATATCTTGTCTGTGAAACAAAAAAACATGAAATTACCTGTTCTGTTTAATATCATAAAAACTGAATGTCCCAACATTAACTCTGCATTTTTAGTTTACTTTTATTTAGATATCAACATGCCTCAGGTGTTCCCCTAAACAATCAGGACATCTTAGTCCTAAATGTCTGGAATTTTCTATTTCAAAATTTGGGAATTGCAAATACCTGAACAATCAAACATATGATTTATAAGAATTTATGATGTTCCTAATAGGTGGCTGTTGCTTTTACTGATGGATATTCACCAGGACTTAATTTAGATTTCATCAACCGTCTTGGGCTAGACCACAGGTTTCATTAAAGACATGGAAAATTCCCCCTTCAATATGGATGTGTTTCCTGTAGCTTTATTTGATTTCATCTTTAATTGGGTGACGTATCTCCTATTTATACCCAATAGGGGTTCACTTCACAGTGGCAACCTGTAATGACTCTTGTTGCCACATTTAGCATCAATGATGAATGATGAGAGCCAAAAGTGCCACAATGTTAGGAATAAAAAAAAGAAAATAATAAAAAAACGAATAAAAATATTGCTATAAATGAATAAAAAATTGCTTTATGACTGTCGTTTTTGTCATTGTGGCCAGCCTCTTCTACAAAAATAGAGATTAGATTGAAGTTAATTTACATTTTTGATAGACCTAGTGCATATCTGTGAAGTGAAAGGAAAAGGATACATGATTCTTGAAAGTTTTGCAAATAAATCTTATGGGCTTGCATTTGTAAGCAGCCCATAAGTAAAAACCCAGTGCAACCAAATGCCCACATTGTTAATCACTTAAATAATTTAAACATTTAAATTGTTTGTAATGTAAAACTTTATATTTTACATTATATTAATTATGATTAGGAATATTTTTGTATTATTATTATTATTATTTGTTGTTCTTTGAAATAATTGTGCATGGCATCAAGGGATTTTCAGAAAACCAAAATCATAAACTCTTGAAGGGACCAGCATGTTTGTGTTAAGCCCTCCATCATATAAACCTGGAAACAGAAACAGAAAATCAAGAACCGCACATTGTCATGCCTGCATTTGATCCGTCTGGATGGATGTCTTCTGGTCTTTTCCAGTGGCTGCATCCGCATGTTGGGATGCAGTGTTTGGACTATCATTTAGCGGTAGTTTATCAACAGGTTGCTCCAGTGGAGCTGAAACTCACATTGATGTAAATAGTTTTCTTTCACGAGACCCACATTTTAAACTGCTTAGATGAAGCCGTTAACCATTTGAGTGCCTGTTAAGGGAATGTGATGGAAAATTATAACATGGATTTTGGCATTGCTAAAAGTAAGTCTGTGTTTGTTTTTGTGTCTTGGCTTTTTAGGTTGGACGAGTTAGTCAAAGCCTTTCTGAATGATCCAGATCCAGATGTGACTCTCTCCCTGGGACCTGACATGAGAAAGATACAGCACTGTTTCTTTCTGATGAAGGTAAATAGTCAGTGCTGCCTCTGTTTGTGAAGTGACTGCAGAAATGTGTTTTGTATAGCTTATTTTTGCTTCTGGTCTTTTTATCTGTGAAATATATCCTACTTTTTTTTTTTACTTTTCTGTCTTGTCACTGTCACACATGATTCGCATCCTATGACAATTTCAACAAGTTCATTTGTTTAACTTTTCACATTTCTATTAGAAAGTTATTGCTCTTAGCAGAACTCTTAAAAAACCCCAGAATGGATCTGATCACTTTGTCTTACTATTATCCAAATATGAATCTATGCAACAATGTTAAAAATAACTAAAGTTTCATTTTCTTTTACATTACAGTGTTTTGCATAGTTTTGTTGGTGAATTGTTATTTGAAGTCATCTAAGAAATAAATCAGAACTCAAACTCAAGTTCAAAAACAAGTAAATCGGTTATTTAGAAGAACGTACATGTCATGAATTCTGGTGTGCAAAGCGATATACATTATCCATGATGGATTTTACACCAAACAGTAAAATTTATGTTTCGTGAAGCTATTTTCTTTGTTATGGTGTCTGGACAAAATGATTGAGTGCAAATGTCAGTTTTTTTTTTTTATTTATTTGGACACCGTTTTACAAACAGAAAGTGTGTTCTGGCTGCTGCTGCTGCTTCTACTCCTGCTCCCGGTGGCCAAGAGAAAAAAAAAATAAAATAAAAAAAAAAACCTCTGCAATGCTCACTCTAGTTTGGTTGGAACTGAAGCATCCACCAGATGCAGTGCCAGATCCCACATAGATGTCTGTTTATATTCCCTACAGCTTGTTATGATGCACAAACTCTATCTCCTGTTCAGTTTACATTCCTGCAAGTAACACCTCACTTCGGTTCCAGCAATCCTGTTGAAATGTGTCTGGTTTAAATCCCATTTCCTTCTTCTTTGGTCCTGACGTAGGATTCCAATTATCTGCTTGTCCTTGTTTCAGGGTGAACGCTGATGTGCAGTTTTTTTTTCTTTTTTTTCTTTTTCATGATTGTTTGTGTTGACAATCACAGTGAGCTACTAGAGTTTCATAAATTTGCTAATCCAGCTGAGCTTCATGAGGTTTAACGAGCCTTGTAAAAGTATTCACTCCCCAAGAAATATTTCACATTTTGTCACTTTAAAGCCGTGAGCTTTAATATAGTTTATTGGGATTTCATATAACTGAACATAAAGTACAACAAAGTGGAAGAGAAAAGGCTTCTTTTTCCTATTAAAATTCTGAACTTCCTCTTGCACTCCACAAATCTTGTTGAAATGGTTGAAAAACCTAGTGAGTTCCATCATGCATGGAGTGCTCCCAGCAAACATCTGGAAGAAAGTACTCTACCAACTCATATGAGGCAAATAGGAAAGGAAACTAGCACTTGGTGGTGGCAGCATCATCCTTTTGAGGATACTCGACAAAGTCAGCAAGTACAGCGAGGGTTCAAAAGAAAATTTCATAAATTCTGGAAGAAAATCTGTTTGTGGCTACAAAACTTCAGAGTTTGGTGGAAGTTCACTTTACAGTGGGCCATAGTGGGGAAAAATCCCTAAACATCCTACCAGAGCTACAATGAAATTATTTATATCAAAGCATATGCGTATGTTTGAAATTCATTTGCTAACGCTTGCTGAGCGCTAACGCTTTCTACCCTTCTCGGCATTTTAACCTCACACTTTTCGGTAACAAATTAGCACACGTACCTATTTTATACCAGCACACATTCACACTCAGACACCATGATAAATAACCAAAAAGGCTTAAGATCTAACAAACACATGTTCTTATATTTGTGACCTGTCTTTTTTGTTTCCAGATGCAGCTATGATTTAATAAAGTCAGTAATACAGTTAGGCTCTTCTTTGTTGAGCAAAGCTGCCCTGTGACATGAAAGCAACCCGCTTCTGCATATGACATACATGAAATGTATACTTCACTATAGTCTCCTTCTGGAGTTTGGGGTATTTCTACATCCAAATGTTACAGATTTAAAAATATAGCAATACTTTTTCAATACACTATAATTTCAAAAGACAGTATATTTAAGTGTTTGAAAAATTTTGAGAACCCACTGCCACATTACTAACAATATCTCTCTTTCTGTTTTCTTTTTTTTTACAGTCAGTGATTTTGGACAAAAAAGGTGCCAAAACTGGACGCAGTGATCAACAACCGCTACCAACAGGAAGTCGAGAGAACTCCCAAATCAGCAATTCCAGTTCAACAGCAGAACTGACCAAACTGAATGAAATGCTTAAACAACGTGACAATGAGATCAGTATCCTTTGGCATTGTGACCCAGCTGCAATAATCTTTAGTTTCTGACTCTTTTTCTGACGATTGTTTTATGATGAAACACATAGTTGATCGATAAGCTATCATTTTTCAGAGCCATATAAAGTTAACAGCTATTGACAATTTTTTTAGCTGGTCCAAGAGTAAAATTGGCTTTCTGGATTGTTAAGCTTGCTGATCTCTGAGTAGATTTAAAGGTGTTTGGTTCAATCTATGTTCAAGTAATCAAATTTATTTGATTAAATTTGATTAATTTATTTGTTTTGGCTTTAGAAAAACTTTAGGATTAATAAAGCAAAATAAAGGAAAAAACTGTATAGACAAGTCAAACATGGATTGGATTGTTCGACACTTAAAAGAGTGTCGAACAATCCAACAAAGTTTGCAACACATGAAAGCTTTACTCTATTTGGACAACAAACAGAAAATGAGTCTTAGTTTTCCACAAAAAATAACTAAACCCTTGTCTGCTTTTATTCTCATGGAGATGGACATGTCAAGTTGAATGTCCCGTTACACTTCTAAGCTTCAGTTCTGTTACGTACAATAACTCATACACTCATCAAGCTTAATTGTTCCACAAGAACAAGGGATTGAAATATTTTTAACTGTGTCACTTTTTGAACTGTGGCAGCACTCTCTATCAAACTGGAAATATCTAATTTATTCCATTTCTTCCTTCTTTCACTACTGACACAAGAATTTAGGAAAATTATAGACAATTTACGAAGTATAGGAATTACAGACTAATTCCAGTAATAGGGTAATTTGCTGTTTTCCTCACTTTTATCAGGAAAGTCTTCCTTGCAGAACTTTGGTTTATTATTGCAAAAAAATATTTGTTTAAATAACTTCTTTGCACACACATAATGTACTTTTAATATTACTACATTCTTGCCAAGTGCTCCACAAATCCAAAAATATCTTGAAGTATTTGCTCAGATATGTTTTCATGTCATGGCTTCTGTTAATGATAAACACTATTGATCATAATTATAGTTCTTAGGCTTGAATATAAGATTTCTGAAGACTTTAAGGGTTTATTCTCCACTCTACCCCTCTCGTTGTGGTTTCTCAATAAATCCCAGCACATATGTAGGAAAACTTGAGATATCTGCTTGATTATTTAACCCGCCAAACCTCAGCTCACTAAAATAAACTAAATATTATCATGCAGATATTTTAGCATAGTGTTTCTTGGACCACATGTGTGTAATGTGATTTCCTCACTTTGTATATTTTCCCCTCTCAAACTGTCACTCCCTGGTTTTCATGGGATGCAAATGTGGACCACTTCAGTGCCCCTATGCGTGTCAGAAAGCATATACTTCAGGTGGTAATGCTCCCACGCTACTGACAAAGTATGTTGTCTTTATTTTCTTTCATTGGGGAGTTTGTATATTTAAATGCAGCAGCCTAAACTGTGAGTCTGTCAGTCATGGTGGTCTGTCTGCAGTACGTAACAGTATAGGCTGACCATGCTTATAGGCGTGCCATCGCTTCCAGCCGCTTGTATTTACCAGCTAATCCCCCTGGTGTCCATGCCTCTAAGTGTTTCACACCTTTAACTTTATTGTGCCAAAGGTGTTTGCAGCAGCCACCAGTGCTTGTGCTGCGGGCTCACACTTCCCACACTGACAAATGGTCTTTATAGGGTTAATTGCAGGAATGTTGCCTGTAAAAGTGTATAACTATCCACTACCCACTGTAAGGGAGTCGGAGCACCTGGTAATGCTTAGCTGGCTCTGCTGGTGGGATGAGGCATATGCTAATACATGATGATGGAACAACAAAGGCAACCAATAAACATTGGGGTGACATTGCATTCTCGTGACTAACCTTAGTTGTTGTGGTATCTGGCATGAAAAGTCAACAAACGCACAACAAACTGCTTAGGGTCTGATTTATTTGTGATGCTATAAACAATCTCGTCTTGGCAGTGTTATGACTTATGGGTCAAACCAAATGGGGCTAATGCTTACAGCATTCTAGCGCAGTTAGATCTACTTTACACGATATAACACATGGGCCTCCAATGCCAGTCTCTGAGAGCATACCAACACTATGACATTATGCAGATTAGTAAACTTGAACGGATCGAAACAAAGTCTTATGACATATATGAAAACATATAGTAGTAGTGATAACTACTGGTATTACCTGATAACTTAAAGCAACAATTAACCCCTTTATATGTTTCCTCTTGTTTCATCTCAATGCAACAAACCAAACTGTACATTTGACACATTCTACCCTTTTATCCATTGACAGAATTTAGTGTAGTTCTAGAGATCACACAAAGCCTGGGAGGTTTACTTGTATTCACTCTTAGCCGGATTCCTATGATTTGTGCAGTATAACACAGGATTTATATTCTACTTATGGACTTTTTAGAGTTTTCAGCAGAAGAGCCAAACTATTCATCAGCCATATTTTGCAGCTGTGGTGGAAACTGGGGATAAAAGATTGAACAAGAGCTCTCTCTCTGGGCTATAAAGTGGAACAACTCAGTTTTCTTGCAGAAAAGAAGAGATGTAGTATTCACAACGGACAGATGGCTCAATTAAATTTTTTTGTGGTGCACTTCTGTTGACTGTATCCCAAAAATATTTGGTTTATGCAATGGGGGTGACTTATAATGTCTTATTCCGTCTTTTGGATATCTCCAAACCTTTTAGCAGGTCAAAAGGTTACATAAATTCAAGAACATATCGTTCCTGAATTTTGTTTGCTCCATTTTGTCTAAAGAATTAATTATTCTGCAGGGATTTGAGCAGAAGACAGTCTAATAATTTAAATCAGCATAACTGTGAACCCATCATTATTGAACATTGGATTTAACTGCTCTGAAGAAAATCTTCTGTGTTTATTAACCCTTGTGCGTGCGAGGACTGAGGCAAATGTAGAGGACTGAGGCAAATGATACAAGTTTTATGTGTGTGGGGTCAGTTGGACCCCATTTTTAGACACATGGGTTAACTTGTTAGAAATATATTATCTCATTTCAGATGGGCCTCATGCAGCAGTATCCCAACAGTCTTTATAGTCTATATAGTTATCACTAGACCTTTTATTGAGTTTATGAATATGCTAACATTTTAATCAGACCTTAGAAGGTCCATATTGTTTGCTGCTTAGCTTTAATTTTATTAATATTGTTACCAAATGGGTCAAGGTTTGGTTTGAATACTGAATGCAGGCAGGAGTTTTTATAGATAGCCACATGTTTTTTTTTTTTTTTTTAGACAAAAGTGCTTATTGCATAAGATTATCTAAATTGTAGCTTTTGCACACTGGAACTGTTAATTATACTGATTATGTGTAAACATTTAATTGCTTGCAGAGAGTGTTGTGTTAACAGAAGAACTGGCATTGGCTTGTCAGCCGTGTCTGCTGGCCTTATTCTACCTTTTGTAGATCTGTCCTATCCTCTGCTTCAAATCTATTTTCTGATACTTTGGATACAAACGTGTATTTTCTGATACACTTTGTATCCAAAAGACATGTGGATATTTAATATTGGTAACATTGTAGAACCTAAAGGTACAGAGGTGCAGTGCCTTGTGAAAGTATTCACACCTCACAGCCACAAGCATCGATTTATTTTATTAGGATTTTCTGCTTTTCAAATTTTGTCGGATATTCTGCATTAGCTTTTCTTTCTTTGAAAACACAAAACATTTTGGTTTATTAAAAGTTACTTATAGAGAACCAAGATGATCAAATTGAGATTTAGACACTGAGAGCACAACTGGATAGTTTTTTAGACTTTCAGTGCGAGAAACGGAAGGGATGTTATAATTGCAATTTAGAGAATGATCTTGACCAGGATTTTTAAAAAGCTTCACCAGAAGCTAGTTTGAAACAGTAGTAAGGTAGTCATTTCTTAATTGCACTTATAATCAAATGAATATGAATGCAAGCTATTAATTTAAGTTTTCATCAGTAATAAAATACTTATGCCGTACACTGAAATTGTAGCAGTTTGTGGTACATTTGTCAGCAGTTACTTTCAAAGTACTTTTATTTTCTGTGATGTCATTGGACAGTTTAATGAGGAGAGTTGAGACAGATGAGGAGAGTGCTTTGTGACTGAGTTTGACCACAAAATGTTGAGTAAATAACATGCAAAGCGGTCCACAGATCTTACGTGAAACCCCACAGAAGTTTTCAACAGTCACTTGAGTTTTGTGGTCAACTTCATCATTATGGGATCTTGGTATTAAAAAAGCAGCAATCCAAGGTAATAGCTTGTATGAATTGATAATTATTTATATTATTAACTGTCTAACTAAATAAGGGAAATTAATACAAGTGTGGTTTTAGATAAGATTAAACACAGGCTGTATTCAAATATGATCAACAGATTGATATATTGATGTGTGATCTAAAAAAATAATGGATTAGTCTAATCTAACCAATAATCAATTAGTTTTTATTGTTACTTTTTTTTTCTATGAATAGTCTGAAACCCAAATAGAAAAACACCTGGAACAAATACATTTTACATTAATACATAATTTATTATTTTACAAAGAAATAACATTTTTTTAAATATACTTGTAGAATAAAGAGGGTTAGAAGTAGTTTTTAAATAATGGATGGTCTATTACAAATTGTAATAGAGGGCAGACTGTGTATTATCAACAAGTAAAATTATTGAAGTCCTCAGAAAAGTTGTATTTTTCCGTAAAACTTGGCCTTTGTAGGTTATTTGATATATTGGGATTGGCAGTTTTGGGAATGGTTGGTTTTCGCTGGAAACATTTTACCACCACTGACATCCCTTTTGTGTTGACTGACAAGGACATAGAGTAACTTCTCCAGCCCCTTTAGAAAATTATCTACTCATCATCCAAAAAATTACTCTAATTTGAACATCCCAAAATATCTGATGACCACGATAGTTACAGTCTTGCCACAAAGACGTCTGTTATTCTCACTGTAAGAAAACCGAATAGCTTACTAATGTGCAGTGTGACTTTAAATTATGGGTTTGGATTATGGCATCAAACGCACTTCCATTGACATTGTCGTGGGAGTTGCAATAATTCCCAACTGTTTGATAGTTCATTCATGTACAGATGTGTTCCCAAACATGTCATTCATCCTCTCATTTTCACCAGTCAGTTTCTTACCAGACAGTGCCCTGTCCCATAAAATAATTCACAGACCTTAAACCTTTAGTCTCAAATTTCCACGCAGATGTTTGATTTATTCTTGACAGATTTTATGGTTGAGGTCATTATAAAGCAGTTCATACTTATGAATTCATACTTGTGAAGTGAAATTAAAATGATATGTGACTTTAGAAATGTTTTGCAAATAAGACATTTAGAAGTGTGGCCTTCATTTACCTTCACCCCCCTGAAACAACATCTTGTAGAAACACCTCGTGTTGCAGGAATTTTGGGATATGCCCCTACCAGCTTCATAATGTCCTGCCAGAGTTTGTCAACTGGATTTAGATATGGACTTTGAGTGAGCCATTCATTCTAACATATGAATATGCTTTTATGTAAAGCTTTCCAAAGCAGCTTCTCTTTTCCATATTTCATTGTGGAGTTGTTGATTTTATTGTAATATGCTGTGTTAGTTTTCAGTTATGGTTTAACTTTGTAGCATATCTTTGAAGCTATTGCCATCCACGTTCTATTAGGAGTCTTTCTAATGCTCCATGAGATTTTGAAGTCAATATGTTTTCTAATGTAGTTTTGCTTTAAGCTTCTTTTAAAACTTTACGATCACACCTGATATGTACAACCAAGGAACATATATGTGATATGTTCCTTGGTTGCTGTGATGCTGTTTGTTCAATAATGTTCTCTGACAAAAACCTCTGAGGCCTTAACAGATCAACTGGATTCACAGATTAAATTACACACAGGTTTCTGAAGACAATTCCTTTCACTGGATTTGATATAGCGGTATTAGAGTAAGGGAAAACTAAAAAGTAGTAAAGGATATTGTAATATCTGGACAGTATCACTGCTGTCCTTCTGGATCTTCTGCTCTTCACTAATTAATCCCAGACCATGACACCATTCCAAGTCTGTAATACCAGATACTGAGGACATGTCAGCACCCTAAGATGTCATTATGGAAATTTATGATCAACTTGAAAAAGGTCACTTGTGAGTTGGATTTTACAAAAAGAGCATAAAGTCTAAAATTAGCTCTTGGGGTGTTCCTAAATATCTGTCCAGAGATGTTTATTTTAACCTTTTTATTTTTGTTCTTTGTTCTCATTATAATGCATTGGCTATTAAGTTAAATATGTTGTCCTTGCTGCGTTTGCTGAGTCTTTAACCAGTTGCTGCAGGTATCCTTGTGAGAATACTGAAGAAAGAAAAGGAAAGAGCAGATGATGCCATCGCACGGCTTGCTTACATTACTGATGCCAAAGTGCTGTCCTCGTTGAAGTCCTCGAGCACGCAGCCTGTTTCACAGCCTAAAGAAACAAATATGGAGACATTTTTCAAAAACTATGGAGGAAAAGGATTCACAAGGCTTCACTTGAGGAAAGGAAATAAAACTTCATCAGCAGACTATAGTGAAAGAATGTTTAGAATGCCACAGTTTAGCATACGAAAGGCTGACATCTCTGCCACAGGCCATGCGCCTCAACCATATCCAGTGCTTCAGAATAATGAAGGGGATAATAAGACCTTTACAGAGGATCATGGTGGGAAGGTTTCCACAGTGCCACAGTTGGAGGAGCAACACGTGGACACATTACCAATGGACCAAAGAGAAGAAGTGTGCACAGGCTCTTGGTTTAGCGAAGGAAACCTGAACAGCTTTGGAGGTGACCAGGAAGGCCAAGCATCAACAGCAGTTCAGTTGAAAGTGGAAAACATGGTAACTCTGCTGTCAGAGGACCACAAAGTGTCCACAATGCCACAGTTTAGAGGAGAAAACACGGAAACGGTTCCAGCGGGACGAGGACGAGCTGGGCAGTATATGAAAAGAGGTACTTACACGTTTTGTTCTTTCTCTATTTTCAGAAACACGATTTTAGTAATGATATATTCTTGTTTATGACACTTCAGTTTTAGCAGAGTAGTTCCTCAGTTAAAAACTAAAATAATGTTATGATATTAAAAAGTGGCCACTTTATTACTTGCACTTTGCTGGATCGTTTTTAGAATTACCTTACTCCTTTCTGGTTTTGATTAAGCGTATTGTGCAGAAAAATCTAGAACAGGTACGCCGAAAAGGCAGAATAATAAGGACTCCTAAACCTACAATTGTGGCAAGCAGCCAATCAGATTGTTGAGCTTGAAGTTTCCAAAATTGTAGCTGTTCACTGCCACCAGGCAGCAGTAAATACGGCTAAAAAACTTTCAGAAAAAATTTCAACGTGACATCCAACCTTCCAGATCTGGATCAAGAGATAAGTTTGTGATAAATTGGGTGCTGAGTCTTCAGGCAGGTGATCTCTCTCAGCTGGAATGTAGGCAGTCATGTAGACTGTGGCTGTCTATTGTGAGCTGTGGGCTGTGACCAGGATCTTGGATTCCGGATCTGACTTCACACGTCTTTAATTTCTGCAGAATGCAAACTGTGGGACTGTGGGATAATTAAAAGATTTTTTTTTTTCAAACTGTCTTGTTGTCTCAGCAGAGCAGCTGTAGACAGCACAATATATTAGACATGTTATTTTGTTGCTTGTAAAAACCTGATGAGTTTGAAAATTGTAATTCTCAGTGGCTCATGATGGGTGTAGCAGAGGCCAAGAGGACTTTGCAATATTTATCCACACAGAGTTCAGACAGTATCTCATTGCAATAGAACCTCTATTCAGCTTAGTTAGCAGTTTGTAAATCCACAATAATTGCTTAAAAACACTTATTTGCTTTGTTTTCCTTCTGGTCACTGTGTGCTGGAAACAATTTCGAACATGAACTAATGAACCAGACTGCTGGTCAATTTCGTCTTAAATTGATTTCCTGACATCAATTTAAGA
Organism: Poecilia formosa; assembly: GCF_000485575.1. Classification (NCBI taxonomy): domain Eukaryota; kingdom Metazoa; phylum Chordata; class Actinopteri; order Cyprinodontiformes; family Poeciliidae; genus Poecilia; species Poecilia formosa. Next base: position 1,662,834 of record NW_006799947.1, on the reverse strand, counting down.
TTTCAAGCTTAAATTGATTAGTTACCCTTTCCTTTTTTTCTCTGGCACACAGATTATGATCTAAACCTTTGAAGATAATTACAATGTTCAATTGCAACACTTAACACAGCAGATGTTTGTACATTGTCAGTATTGTTTTTCTAGCTATTTAAGTGAAACAAGAACTCAGAGGTTGCTGACATTTAAGACAGTTGAGCTTTCATGTTTCAAGCCAGAGGCAACAATTATTTGGCTTTTCCTGGTTAAGTTTGCTTCAGTGGAGCTTTAAGTGTGATGATAAACTCGGCCCCTTTAAAAAGTTTGGTCATAGCCATCGAGCATTGATGTGCGAGCCAGAAACTCATGAAGCTGTGCTGTTGTCTGTCCGAACCACAGCTCCCTCATATGCTTTGACATTTTTCTGCAATAGTGCCCAGCTTTGGTAATAGAGCGAACAAAATCGGGTCCCTGCTGAAAAACAAACACATGTTTTAACTCAGACAGGATTGATGATCAGTCATATAAAGGGGCAGAACAGAAGGAAGAGCTCCGAGGGATGTCCTGCAAACCAGCAATTTATAAAACCACTGATAAATCACGTGCAACCTTCATAAATCACTTTGTCATGTCATGCCATGAAGGCTAAACTCTGTCATCCAAGTGGTCTTTGCAGGGAAATTAAAGTTTCTGCCAACTTTCTTTGTCCAATTATGACTCACCATTAATAAATCGCTCTCCCTATTTGATGGGGGTAAAAAAAAAACTAATGAGCTCAGTATTTTTATTCAGAATCCATTGTCCTGTAGCCATTGATGAGTTGCTAACACAATGTTACAGTCAGGAGTTATTCATTTCTAGACATATCAGTTTT